>NC_046154.1:194372722-194672722 GCF_011064425.1 Rattus rattus | reverse complement strand
GCCAACCTGGTCTACAAAGGGAGTTGCAGGACAGATAAACTATACCTTGTCTCAAATAATTAATTAATTAAATGAAAAAATTCTACTTATTCTAGTCATAGAGCAAATATAATCTCCCCATCTGTATAACCTTAAAAGTATCTTTAACCGTTTGCTAGTTAAGTCACTAACCAGTTCTTTCGAATGACTGACCTCTTTGCAGGCCTTTAATTTTTAAGCATGACCTATAAGATATATGTGATTTCCAATAGAATGCTGAATTTGCTATTATAATACCAAATGAGTAAGAGTTTGCTGTGTGCCTAATACCCTAACCTATCAATGAGCTCACACCTAGTCTTCATTAGCATACCTATATCCTTTACAGATACTAATACTGACTTCCATGCCAGTAAGTCTGTTGCAATCTAGTATAAAGTAAGGATATCTTTGGTGACTGTTACTCTCATGATTAGTACTAACTACATATAAGAAAATGCTCGATTCTGATTATTTCTTCTTTCTCTTCCTCCCATCCCCCCTGGATTTGGCACCCCCTTCCCCCACTCCACGAACTTTGTGTGGTTTTCTCCCTTTTCATGTTTTCTGTCTAAATAATATTACCTGAGAAGGCTTCCCTTTGATCACTACTTCATAATAACTTTAATTTCAACTATCAGCATTATTCCCAGTGTCTTCTAAATTCTCTGGATTTCAAAATTCCATAGTTCTTGGATCATGTTTGCTGCCAGTGGGCCTGATCACCTGGGTTTGAACCCACATAGTAGTCAGAGAGAACTGAAACTCCCCTCCCCCCACACACACACAAATTGTCCCTAAACTCCATTTGGGAGCTGTGGGATATATTACAGCCACACACATACACATATGCACATAAAATAATAAAGATGAAATTTAAACAGCTTTATTAAAGATAAGTGCATAGCATTTGTCACTGCCTGAAAGTACCTGGTTATTATTTAATCCAGTAGAATTTAAGCTTATCAGGGGCACGGATTTTTGTCTATATAGTTAGACACATGCTTTTAGAGTCTATAGTAATTAGTAAATAATACATTGTTTTCATTGAAGAGAATGGGAATAGATACTGTTGAAAATTATTGGTAGATTAGAATGTTTAAAGATCTTTGAAATCACCTTATAAACTATGGTCTGGGTGTGTATGTCAGATTTGTTAGTTTGTTTTAGGAGATGGGTCATTTTGCGCCCCAGGCTACCTTGGGAACCACTATGAAAGAATAACGGAATTAAAGATCAAATCGTTTTTTAGAATTTATCAGCAATCTCATCTTCAAACAGTATTTGTAAAGTGAAAATGTAAGTTGGAGAGAAATGATGGGTCCATGACGCACCCAGCTTCACTATGTGGACAGACTAACTGTTTAGCCGTCAATTAGTAGTACGTGTTTCTCAATCCAGAACAAGCACTAAACCCCCAAAGGCCCACTTCTACATTGTAACACACCGTGACTCTGATAAAACTTTCTTCAGGTTTTCCAATTTTGAGTTGTTTCTGTTTGGGAAAGCACTTGGATTTGGAGTTTTGAATTACTGAAATCGATAGTGGCAAAGGTGTGTGTGTGTGTGTGTGTGTGTGTGTGTGTGTGTGTGTGTGTGTGTGTGTGTGTGTAGTTTTTAAAGTATGTTTTAAGTTGGAGAATAGTGTTTTGAGAGACAATTTGAGTGACTCTAGAAGTGTCCTTGCTACAGACTCCATATGAATGAATATGAAGAACGTTTTGAATTTAATCATTGCTACAATCAATTGATTGTATGTCTATGTCTTTCTATAAATTCATACTTTAGAACTAACCAGAAAGGAACTCAGACAGCATCATATATAGGAACTTGCACTAGCATTCTTTTTTTAGTAAGAGCATTCTAATCTTAGTAGTGTGTTATTGAGGAATTCATTATTTTACCATTTTTAAACTGTTGTTTCTGTAAACACTCTACTGTGTTGCATTCAAAATTGTCAGCTTTTATAACTTATTAACCATTTTATTTGTGTCTTCTGTCCCATTCCCTCCTTCTCATTTATTTTAGTGTAGTACCTCCTCCTTGTTCTTTTGCTTCTGTTTATTAATTTATTTGGTTTCATTTTTTAAAACCATTGCATTTAATTTTTTTCAGATTTTTATGCTTGTATGATTATATTTGTGCACACATGCATGAACATGCTTTCTTGGTCTCATTTTTTTTGTGTAGATAAGATACAGACAAAAGCTAATAATTTTTTTCTTGAAATAAAATTGTAGAGGGACTCTCACCATCCCTTTAAGTAAGTTAGATCAGACTTTAGAGGATAATTTTTAATTTTTTTATGTTTGTTAGAGAATTTTTTTTTTTTAATTTCAATTCCATCACCAAACTGTGTTCAGCGTTTTTTAAGTTAAGTACTTTGAAGCTAGAATTCTGAAGCCTGCACCATGGGAGATGGATGAAGGAGGACCGTGAGTTTGAGGCCAGCCTGCATTGCACAGTGGAGTTCTGTCTTAAACAACAGCCAAAGCTATAGTCTGATGTGCTGGGGAAAGGGGAAGGGGCCACTTAACAACTCAGGGAAAGAAATAACCGGGCCCACAGTATTGTAGCTGCTGCCTTTAAGTTTTCATTGTGTTGTTTGGCTACAGTGTATAGTCCTTGAGAGATGTAAACATTGCGTGGTATTTTAAACTGTGTAATTTTAAACTGGGGACATGATAGTTATTCTATAGGTAATGTAACACTTAATCTTTTTTCACTTTTTGCCCTTTTGAGATGGTAAAGCTGGGTTATCTACTACATTGCATTCTCCACTGTGATACCTTGATCTAAGATTTTATGTTCTTCTAAGACATTGGATTTTATGATTAACGTTTACCATTTCAATACATAACTTTTTTGAGGTCTTTTAATAGTTGATAGTTTGCCAGGATTCGTTTCTGATTTTCCTTAAGCTGTTATGTCTGTGAGATGCACTGTTTAATGACTTCTGTAGTATCAGTGTCAGTATTTACTGTCATGCAGTGTGGTGAGTGTTCACTCCCAGCGTCCTCTACTTTATACTGTAGCTCTTCTCATACTTCCCCAGGGCTCAGGTTCAGCACACACATCATTTATGTATTTCTAGCCTTTGTGAGAAAGTACACTAAAGTGTTTGTTCTTGGCATTAAGTATTCACTAAGTATACATTCTAAGATGTCCATGTGAAGATTTTTGTTCATCATGAGTTATGTGTTCATGTTGGCCAGTGTCTCATGTGAAACATCTGGACACACTTTGTTTTATAGCTAGTTATGGTAACAACTTCACAATTCCTAACTGTTGTATATAGACCTTTGTCACCAGCTACAGGATTATTAAAAATTGCACATCATTCATTTAATTGTTTTTGTTCAGCTTGGAAATGAACTTTTAATATGTGTATAAAATATTTATAGTTAATATGGTGACAGTAGTAACTATTGCCCAAGCAGAAGAATTTGATTGGTCATGTTTTGACCTATTTGATTAAAGGTCATGTAGTTTAAGTTTATTAATAGTCTTGAATATACACACTGGATGTAAGAAGGGATTTTTGACATTAAAGAATACCGTTTGGAATCTTGTCCCCAGTGTTCTTTTATTTCCCATTTTTATATTCTTCAGTAGAATTGAGCTTTCTCTTCTTTCCTAATCACTTATCTGGTCACCACCATTTCTTACCGTGTGCTTTGATTACGACATTAACGTAACAGTTAGCTGTGTATAGTTGGCCTACAAGATACTTCTCTGTAGCTCCAAGTGTAACACCTACAGAAATTGATCCTTCATCTCTGGAGAGTGCTCTTTTCCAGTCATGCTGCACTTCTGTGGTAGCACTTGCAATGCATTGCATAATATCTCCTTTTTCCCTACTAGCTTATAAACCTCTTGATGTCATGCCCATGTTTTGCTGAATAAAAATGTTTCAATGGTTGTATAAGATGAAATAATGAAACATTGCTTACATGTCCTCATGTATTCAGCTTAAATATGTTTTATAAATGGCACTCCTGCCTCTCTGTCTGTAAAGAAATACAAAAAGAAACAGCCTTTTTTGTGAACGTAGCATACCATTAAAGAATGTATAGTCTACCAGGAAAGTTTTTGTAAATTTGAAGGCACTGTACAGCAAGTGCCATGAAGTCAGTGTCACTGACTAAGAAACTCTAAGTCAGATGCCATGTCTGGGGTTTTATTTCAATTTTTACTTGTTTATTTTGCTTCGCTGATGGTTTTTCTCCACTTCCATAGGTGTATGAATATAAAAATCAACAAATATTTTTACAAAGTACAAACTTTCATTTTGATAACAGGCTAATTTAAAATGTGTTTAAATGCACTGACTAAAGTCAGTGTCACACATAAATTAAGCTGACTTTGAAAGGTTAACTTTGTATTTTTTTAGTAGCCACATTTTTCTTTTTTGACGTTAAGTAATAGTGTTGTTATACTTTAGTGTAACTTAAAAACCCTCATAGTATTAATTATTTCTATTTGAACAATTTCGTTTTATCTGGTTGTGGTAGTCATCATAAGAAATGTGGGACATATTACATAGTTGCTTCTGTTTGACCAACAAGGACTTGGGTTGGGTCTTACATTTATGGTATGAAATATAGACTTGTAAGATGTAACTACAATATTTTGTCTTCCTTTATGCTCTAATATCATTAATTTGTTTCTAGATGCTGGCATCACCATCTACATCAGGTCAGCTGTCTCAATTTGGGGCAAGTTTATACGGGCAACAAAGTAAGAATTTTGTACTTATTCTGGGATACTTTATGTTTAAGAAAAAAGAAGAACCAATTCTACCTTTATGGATTTACAGAAATGCTTAACAAGAGATAGTTAATTTTCAAAATTATATTTTACTTATGTAGTGAACCGCATTATGTTGAGACTTTCTAATTCTCAATTCGTTATTTCATATAGCATGTGTTGCAGTTTATTTTGATATTATCTATACATCTATAAATTCTTTTACAGTTTCTCAGAAATTTGCTAAACAATTAAAAGTAGTCATTCTTGTGCTTTTAGTAAAAGGAAGTCAAAGATTGTTTTCCTTTGGTTGGCTTAATGTATTATTTAGATCTGCAACTATTTATTGCTGTCAGCCTGTTATTTAGCAACAGTTTGTGAAATAGCTTTCATGTGGTAGAAAACTATTAATTTATATTTGTTTTGCTATGTTTTTTTTCTGGTTATAAACCCTAAATTTTTATTCATAGTTCAGTTTTTTCTTTATGTAAGATTTTGTTTTATAAAGATTATACTTTTAATGCGCTTAGCACAGTGCCTGGCGCATAGTAAGTGCTCAATAAATGTTAGCTATGTACCATCACTTAGAATTATATAAAATTAAATTATAAAATTTTTTATTTTTTTCAAATTAAATTGCCAAAATGTTACATATTAATAAGATTTTTATTTTATTTTATTTTTTAGTGTAAAACAATCTGTTGATTTCTCATTAGTGTTGTTAATGAAGACTGGGATAAAGTGTTCTAATTTGCCATCAAACAGTAGAGGGTAGTGTATCTAATCACTTCATCCGTCAAGTAAAAATCAGTTTAGTTTGGAACTTGCCTTGTATGAGGAGAAGCAGGTTTTTGCTAAGTGCCTGAACAGAGTGTCCTATCACTTCACCCTGTGCATTGATTTCAAGGTTTGGGCAGTGGGTGGGAAATCCTTATTTTGTATAAAAAAAGCATTGTTTTCATCTTTTTTTTTCCTTGTCTTTTATGGTTTTCCTCTTTGCTATGAGATAGTTTTAAATATAGAATTAGAATATTGATTTCATATTTAAGCAAGAACATTTTAAAGGCTTTTTTTAAAGAGTGGAGTTCCTTCTTTATCTACAAATGTTTTTCTTACCTGTTTCAGGCAGCATTATAGCTTTATATTAGCTCTTGTTAATCATGGTAGAATGAAGATATAAAATGGATAAAACAAATATTTGAAGAAGCGAGGGTTTGTGGTGGTGATTGTAACTGGCTGTCTAGTCCTATAAGGTTTTTTAAGTTGCAAATAGGATATTGCTATTGATTTGGTTTGGAAGGCTGTAATGTCTTTGGCGTGACAGACATTGACTGGCATCTAATTTTACTTTGTGGGAAGGACATATAAAGATTGACGAGTGAGAAAATTATTTTCCTTAGAAAAATATTTTAGAGATAACTAACTAGTTTTAAAAGAAGCCATGTATATATAAGGAACATTTTTTTGTTGTTACTGAGACTTGGAGGGGGTCACACGTTTCACTTGTATGCTAAAATGTGAGGAGCTAACTTTAGTGAAGGATAGAAAGGAAGAATTAACAATATTAATAATATTGCATTGGCGATATTATTCTTATGCCAATTTATTGTAATTACACAGGAGACAAGTAGAACTTCAAAGTACTTTTTTCACCTCCAATCTACTGAGTGCTATCTTTAACTCCCATTTGTATTTTACAAATTCATTAGTGATTTACCTTATTCATATGTACTCTCTATCTGGGTTTTTGTTGTTGGTATTGTTTTTTGTTTTTGTTTTGTGGGTTTTTTTTTGTCTTTGGGTTTTTTTTTCTTGGTTGTTGTTTTTTGCTTTTGCAATAAAGTCTTATTGTTAGACATTCTATTCTAGTCAGAAACTCAGATTTTCCTGCCTGTGCCTTCAGCCTGCTAGGATTAGTGTGGCTTGTTTTTATTTTTGGGTGCTGTATATTGAGCCCAGGCCTTGCATATGCTAGGCAGATACTTTTAACACTTAACTGTATACTCCCAGTTTTGCTTTTTCTTAATTTTTTAAGTTAAAAATAGAGGAAGTGAAGAAAGAAAGCTATCCTTCCTAGAACTAAAAGTTAGTGAAACTAAACAGCTGGGTAGGGGTCATCTTGGAATTGATACAAGAGTGCTTGAATCTATATTTTGCCAGATTGGGGTAGAAGTGATTATGACGTAAGCATATGAGGTATCCAGAAAATACTTGATTAGAGGATTGTATGATTTCAGGCCCTAGGTAATCACAATTGTAAACATAAGACCTCACCCAAGGGTTTGTGTGGACAGCAGTTGATAACAGCTAGGAAGCATATTTATTGTATTTAAGTTGAATGATGTTTTCTAAGTGTGTTAATAAGTTTTGAGTCAGTCTTACAGCCTTATATGTTCCTGGGCACTAAAATTACTGGATACAAATGGACAAAGAACCAGGAATCCGTTTCTTCTAGATCATCATTGCATTGAAATGAAGTTGTAGAGTTGGAGCAATCTTTCCTTACTCAGCTAAATATTTACAATCTTGGAAGTGGGAAAAGGAAAACTTCCTCTAGTGTCTCCTAGTGTGTATCTTATGTGTAGGCAGTTAGTTAACTAGCTGTCCTGATGGACCATAGACATTCGTGTCTGGATTCTGACACGAATCTTCCTAGGATTTAGAGTCCTGACTTGTGAGTGGTGGCATAGTACCTAGTTCTAATTGATCCTCATCTGAGATTGCAGTTTACTCCGTAGAGCAGGAAAGCATAACTGACATGGTTTAAAAGTGATGATCCTGACATTGTGAAGCTCAGGGAAAGTAACTTCCAGTTGATTTAGGAATTGAGTTTGACGTGCTTGTTGTGTGCCTACTGTACATGTCCTATCATCCTAGACACTAGAGAGATGTATGTGGATGGAACCATTCTTGATGCCGTGAGCTTACCGTATAGTAAGCACACTGCTGTTTTTATTGTGTGTCTCGATTGTCTCTGTGTCATTAGGACTATGTTTATGAAAAGCACTTAGTAGATACTTGTTGTTCCATAATGAGGAAGATAAGGTTCTCACAGATACTGTTGGAATATGCCTTTAGATAGTTTTAATGATGAAACAGTTCAGGGAATAGGGAACTTTCTGGTTGTCAATTGGTTTCAGCTAATAATAAAGTATAATCATTCCTTTCATGTGGATTAGAGATCAAAATTGTATCATGAAGTTTCCCCCATATCTGTTTTTCTGTGGAAACTCAGTTAATTAAACTGATTCACTTTTCTTTGCCATCAAGATCATTTGTCATGTCCTTCAACTGTCCTGCACATATTAAAAACGAGGGGGAAAGCTGGTATTCCAGTATTTACTGAGTATTAATCTTCACAACTCCATGAGAGTTAAGGAACTTGTAAGGTCTTGTAGGTGGCACGCGATGGAGCAGGATAAAGGTCCTTCGTGAGAGTAGTGATCTGATTATGAACTGAGAACACAAGTTTTGAAACTCAAGAGCTGAAGTCATGACCCCAGTGATGTCCACAGATGCCAAGAAGCTACTGCGCGACTGCCTGCTGAAGCTGTGGCACGAATAAGGTTCTGTTCCAAGACCTAATCACCAGTGTAACGAGTGACAGAGTTCCTGCTTTTCACAGTGCTTGCATGTAACTGGCAGAGTAAACACCACTGAGGAAATACTGCAGTTCTTGTACTGAGTAGGACAAACTATCAGGCTCTGGAGATGTGTGAAGAGTTCACACTGTACTACATGAATCACTCCTGTCTCGGGAATGAAAATGTAATATGGAAACGTAAACATGAGGACAGTTGTTCCTGGATCGGTCTTGAAGGAGCTTTTTGAGTACAGGAAAGCTAGGAAGGTGTAGTAAGTCCCTTACTGACAGAGGAGCAGTCAGTGAGTCTGTACTGAATGAGAGGAGATGCGTGAACAAGCTCATGGGTATCTCAGATCATAGGGAGGAAGCCTTGGAAACATCTGCTGAAGAGTTCATTCTGGGCTGCAGAGCTGGCTCAGACGTCAAGATCACTTGGCTCTCTTTCAGAGGATCCTCCAGGGTCTGTTCTTTGCATCCATGTGGCAATTACAACCATCAGTAACTGTGGTTCCAGAGGATCTGACATTGTTTTCTGTCCTCCAGAAACCAGAAGGACACATGGTAAACAGACATGAACAGGCAAAACATCTGTACACATAAAAAAATTAAAGTAAAAGAAGATTCCAGTCCACGTCCTGATTCCATGTAAAGGCAACTAGGGCCAGCCTGATGACCTAAGCTCCCCCCTAGAACTCACTTGGTAGAAGGAAGAAACAGTCTTACAAGTTGTCCTTTGACCCCTACATACACACAAAGTAAATAAAGAAATGTAAAAGAAAACAGTAAATTGACTAAGTTCCTAATTACTATTTAATTTGCTATTCTGTATAAATAGCAAAGGTTTTATGATGCCACCTCATTTTTAATCATCACTTTGCTTTGTGGAAAGAGGACTGAATGGGGAAAGAATGAGAGTCAAGACTTAGTTTCAACGAGAACATAGGAATTGCACTACTGACTGAGAATTAGTCAGATTTGGGACAGTTTGGAAATAGTTTATATAGCTTATTGTATACAGTTTGAACAGAAAATTAGCATATTTATAAGATTTGAGACCTGTATCACTTTGTGACAGGTACTAATAATCTATACATGTCATTTAGGTTGGGGAAATAAACAAAGTTTGCTTGCAGAAATGTATAGTGCTATGCCATGAGAATTGGTCCTGCAAAGCTACTTTTGTCTGGTATTCTCGGGTTCACGACAGCTTCTTGTTCGTAGTTTTGAATTTTTGAAACCGGTTTGCTTTATTCATTTTTCCCATCTGATATTCTTAGTTTCTGTAAGGCATGTTCTTCTTCGCGTCTATAATTGGTCCTCTTTGGTTTTTCTTCCCCTTGTTTCCAAGGCCTCCTGAGCATCAGGGGCTGTAGGTGGCATCATGTACCTTGTCATGTGCCTATGCAGACTTGACTGTCAAGCCATCTCTAGCCACCTGATTTTGCAACATTTCCACCACCATTTATCTCCCCACTTAAATCATGGTCACTATTGCATTCATACAGCCTCCAGGAGACTGTTTGTAGTCCTAAGCCTATGAAGTATTGTGCATGCCCTCTTATTTAACCCTTAGATCTATGTATGTACTTTAGTTGCACCAGAGAAGGAAAGGCGTTCTTAGTTAGAGAATGGTAAATAGTGAAGTTACAGGGAAAAATTTAAGAAGAGGGGGGAACGAAGGAGGATGATTAATCATAGAGTATCTGAGCAGTGAAATGTTAACTAAGGTTAAAAGAACTTTCTTCTTTGGGGTCCTTAACAGAGTTGTAAAGACTTAAGTTGTGTACTTAATAACATAGAATACCTGAGACCCTTGCTGTATCTTTTTAAAACGCCTGGATGGTTTAGGGGCAGTAGTTCTCAACCTGTGGGTCACGACCCCTTATGAGTTGAATGACCCTTTCACAGAGGTCACATATCAGATATCCTGCATATCAGATATTTACAGTATGATTCAAAACAGTAACAAAATTACGATTATGAAATAGAAACAAAAATAATTTTATGGTGGAAATTTGAAGAGCTGTGTTAGAGGGTTGCAGCTCTAGGAAAGTTGAGTTACTCTGTAAAGAAGAAGCAAAAGTTAGCAGCTTGCTCTAAAAAACTGGCAAGTAATGTTAATTGTGAAAGTACTTTGAAGTCGAAACAGAAACTGTATTGATGGCTTCCTGCTTCGTTGCTTGTGATCTGGTTTTCAAAAGGCTTTAGTTTTTATGTATATGTTTATGTGCACTCGTCTATACAGCCTGCAGAGCCAGAGGGTGTCACATCTGTTGGAGTTGGAGTTACAGATGGCTGTAACCTACTAACTGTGGCTGCTGAGGACCAAACTCAGGTCCTCTCTGAGAGCAGTACTAATGACCCTGAGGTGTCTGTCTCTCTAGTTCGCTGCTGTGATGTTAAACAGGGTAATGGCTTGTTTTAGTTCCTAGTTTATAACTTGGTGGAAATTTTTTTATTTTGCTCTAAATTCTTTGGATTTTGTGACAAAAATACCATAATGAAATGATCTTACCTAGAAAATTAATGCAGGAAAGGTTGTAGATAAAGTCATGGAGATCAAGCCCCGCTTTAGACTATGTATGTCTTTTGTGAGTTTGGGCACAACAGTGAATTTCTATAGAAGTCTTGATCCTTGGTATAATGGAAAGAAAGGCCTGATAAGGGTGCCAGGTATTCAGGGATTTGGTGCTGTAACTGAACTTACCCCTTTGGTTATTAATACAGTTTATCTTTAGCAAGGACTTCTTTAGATGGCACAACTTGCTGTAAGTATTTAAGATACTGGTGTGAAGCTGCTCTCTTAAAAAAAAAATCATGGTATACTTAAATTTTTCATCAATTACAAAAGCTTAGTGTGTGTGCATTTTTGAATCGGGGCACACTGGAAGACAGCTTCGAGAGGCAGTTCTTTCTTTGTACCACTTGAATTCTAGGGATAGAATTTGGGTCAGGGGGTCAGTCCTGAGGACAGCGTTACCCACTGGACCTGTCACCAATCCCTTGGAATGCTTAAATCAATTTTTTTAGGATTTCTGAAAAAAGGATCCATGAAGAATTTAGTTCATTATCAGCATCTTATCAAATAAGAGGTAGGAATTGATTTAGAATATATATATTAGTCTTCCTGAAAGAAGTTGATCCATAGCTATTACCTTTTTAATTCATTTTTTTGTTTTTTCATTCCTTATGTGTAAAAATGGGGATAAAAGAATGTCTTCCTTATAAAGATTGTTTAGGAATTAAAACAGAGATAGTTTTGGTTAACCAGGCAGTGTCCTCCCAGACGGAAACAAACTTCTGTACGCGGACTTGTCTCCTTACCTTTGTCTTTCACTTACGTCACCAACAGTCAATGAGGGTTCTATTTGTAGCTTGTATGCTCTGTTCTTGTCCTGATATTTTATAGTGATGATTTTCTGCTAGATTAAATTTTCTTCCCCCCAGAACCTATCCAGTTAGTCATAGTTTGACTCAAGTAGCTCAAGTGTAATAACTTTCAATATACTTTGTCTTCTAAAATTAAATCTCTGTGTACTTTCATTCAGGGTTACTGTTTTAAGGATCTTCAATTTTTAAGTCAAATTTCAGCTAACCCTATTAAATATTTAAGAATTGGTGATACAGTTTGTAATATGTATTTTCTTTTCATCTTTCATGAATATTTCAACAAAATAAAAAAAGATGTGTTACATTTTTTAACCAAGGTGAATTTGGAGGCTAAAATTCAAACACACTTTTTACTTCCTATTGACCCCCTTCACTACTCATCAATATAAGTTAATTAGCATTGTCCAGTCTTTAATCGAATAAAGCACATTACTTGTTGTTTTCTTGGCCAGAGTGTTTGCAGTATTCAGATTATGTACACTATTTCTTCTTACATATACCAGACAGAAAAATACACATAGGGAAAGTCACTATAGACAAGAAACAAAGTCTTTTTGTGGGGTCTACTAATTTCTTTAAAAGGGCAAAACAGTGAAATTTGAAGGTATGACTTAGAGTGGGTAATTAAAGTAAGGAGAATAAAAAGGAAGGAAGGAAGGAGAGGGCTAAGCTGAAGAGAGAGTGGACAGGCAGCAGAGAGGATGGTGGGAGAGGAGAGGGACAGCCAACAGCACAGACACATCCAAAGTGAGGGAAAGTAGAGGAAAGGTCTTAGGCACTCACGCTGTGAACACCGTTGTTCTGCCTTCGTAGTACTGCCCTCAAGAACACGAGGAGTTAAGAGATCCAAATTCTAGCCCTAGTTCTTTGTGTCGCCTCGGAGAAGTCAGTTGACTTATCTGGGGATCAGATTTCTTATCTGTAAAATGTAGACAGAGTAGGGGGTCTGTAACATCTGGAAGTGTGTAACTTTGGCGATGAGTAACTGGCAAATGCATACCTGTTGGAAGTTTTCATCTAGAGCTGACTAAGATACTGTGTAGAAGTAGAGATTAATTAAGCACCTGAGGTTAGGAGCCTTTTCTGTTTTACTGCTATTTCCCTAGCAGCTCAGATGATGTTTGCCACATACTGGGCACCTAGGAAATGTGTCTTAGGGAAAATGCCATTTCGATGGGTTTATTGTGGGAGACATCCACAGCACCTCCAGGGAAACTGTATGATTGAGGGAGGGCATAGGCTGGCTTTTAAACTCTGTTCTTCCTTATTTTTTTCCCAGGTTTAGAGAAAATGTCAGTAGGCAGTAGCATTCCTAAAGTCACAAGCAGTAGAGTGTCTAGACACAAATAAAATAGTGACAAGATCACGTATGCTAGGCCAGTCCCTTCCAGGTACTTGGAAGTGTGATGTTGACCGCTTTCAGCTGGCTCTCGGTGCAGTCTCTGAGCACTCTGTGATGCCAGAAGATAAATTCTGCAGATGTTTGGCAAAAGTACAGTGTGTATAGTACTTCACTTACGTGGAATGCATAGATGGAGAGAAAGGTCAGTGTACGTAGTGTTCTATTTCTGTGGAAGGCATAGTCAGACTCTTCAGGTCTTTGAAATGCTTAGACCCAAAACTGAAACCATAAGGAAAAATACCTTCAATCCCCAGCTCTAAAGTCATTGTTTTCTGATGAGTTATGTCGTCTTTTATTTAACTTCTAGTTTAATATAAGTTTGATTGACCAGTGTATCAAATAGTTAGCACGCTGCAAACAAAGCACTGAAACACGTGGCTCAGAAAGATGGAGAAGGAAGCGAGGCATTCGTAGACAGACAGGGCGGTAACCTGAGCGACACTGTGCCTGTGAGAGAGGACAGGGAAGACAGGCGAGTGTAGGACACTAACTCTCCATCCCAATCTCAAAACCACTCACACGGCCGGAAACAGTGAACATGCCAAACACTTCAAAAAGAAGTCTGTCCAGTTTGACTAGTACTTTTGAATTTTATATCAGAATGGCAAAACACAGTAGTCTTCAAAAGTATACCTATAGAACATGTCTATTCCTGTATCTGGCTCCAGATGTGCTTGAAAAATATAGTGTCATTTTACTTTGAAATGCTTTTAAATCATACCAGTTTTTAAAATTATACCTATATCAGATTAGGGTTTTCTTTTTAATAGCTGCTAAATATATGTTGGGTTTTTAAAAATTGTAATGTTATATGTATTAATAATAAATTTCTCTAAAATGAATTTACAAAGGATAATATAATATTAAAGATACCATGACACAGTGGGAATGATTGTCTTTTCTATGTACATTAATTGTAAATTAAAACACAATATTGCAGAATTTCTTAATGGCATATTTGCATGTGCTAGTTTCACAAATATGCCCTTAATGAATTTGAGAGCAAGATCCATTTGTATTATGTAACACTTTATTTGCTATAATTATTTACATAATTTATTGTAAAATAGAAATATGAAAACTATAAAAACATAATCAAAATATTAAATTTCAGACTAAAATTTTTGTTAAAATTAGAGTCCTTTTGCAGTGAGTTGAATGATAGGTCATTTTAACATGTTTTAAATTGCCAACTCCAGAAGATGGACATCAATTTCACTCCTGATGGCAATGAGTTTCCTTCTTCTGAATTCTCTTATTAGGTGCACTAGGCCTTCCAATGAGGGGGATGAGCAACAATACCCCTCAGTTAAATCGCAGCTTATCACAAGGCACTCAGTTACCGAGCCACGTCACGCCAACAACAGGGGTACCAACAATGTCACTTCACACGCCTCCATCTCCAAGCAGGTATTTATTTATTAACGGACCAGAGTATTTTCAGAATGTATTTTTATAGAGTAAGCAAGCTTTTAATTTTTTACTATGGTCATTAACTACTTGATTTTCTGGTTCAGTGCCTTGCACTCAGAAAACAATACTTATGTACTCATTTTATTTCATTGCAAAGTGATAGCATTTTGATCTTGGAGCTAAGCTAGTTGTTATCTGAATAGATCAAGGTTTAATTGCCTTTTGGGGAGCTTATACAAAAAGCTGTATACCTCTTCCTTAAAGATGTTTAACTTAAAGTCACTCCCAGATAACTGTCTTCCTTGCTTTGCTCTCTTACCACACATCTTTCGTTTACTTACAGTAAAAGGAGACAGATAACATAGATTATGTATATTATTATCAAGAGGGCAGAATAATTGAATGAAATTATTCTAAATATATATATATGGAAAACTTTTATAATTTATATCATAGTTGTCTCAATAGTTCTCTGATGGCACCTTTTTTAGTTCCACTATAAAGTTAGGGATGCGGCTGGAATGTGTATTTGCAATTGTAGGGTTAGAGCAATTGATTGATTGTAGAGACTTTAATGAGTGATTCTAGAGAGCTTATTTAGTATAATGGACTTCTTTTTCAGGGGTATTTTGCCTATGAATCCTAGGAATATGATGAACCACTCCCAGGTTGGTCAGGGCATTGGAATTCCTAGCAGGACAAATAGCATGAGCAGTTCAGGGTTAGGTAGCCCCAACAGAAGCTCGCCAAGCATAATATGTATGCCAAAGCAGCAGCCTTCTCGACAGCCTTTTACTGTGAACAGGTAAGATGCTCACTGATACTGCATGTCCTTGTCTTTGGGGTGTCCATCCTCCGGTTTGCCTTTCCATGTGCAATACTTTGTTTTTGAGTTGTGGCTTCTGTCTCATAGGTGTGTTTTAATCGTATATTTGTGAACAAAGTTACCTGTCATAATTCTTAACCCTCCACAGACTCAGAACATATTCCCTTGGAAAGATGGTTTTATTTCACATAAGATGTTAAAATCTTTTTGTTGATTGGTATTAGAAAAGGAATGTTCTTGGGTTGTCACCAGGCACATTTTTATTGTTTTATCCTTTTACTATTAGGTAAAGTTTATCCACTGTGTGCTAAGAGTTCTGGGTTCATGAATATGACTGGAGGAAGACATGCTGGATTGTTACTGCCATACCTCCATTGTGCATTGTGTAGCTGCCTGCTGAGCTAAAATACTCTGGGTACTTACTAAGGAAACTTTACAAGTATATGTAGACTATTTCAGAACAGGGTTCTTTTAAATTTTATGTCTAGAGATTGAAAACAGAAAAAATTAGCTGGTGATTTTTTTTTTTTTTATTTTGTATTGTAGGAATAAGAACAGTGACTCATTTTGCTAGTATGTTGAAGCTGTTGGGGTAACAGGAGAGTTATATCTGAAATTTAAAGGTTTCTTGCAAAGCAGCATGAATTTGAGTCAAGTGTCATATATGTTTATACTTAGTTTCCATGGAAACTGTGGCAGAAAGGCCCTTATGTAGTTGTTGCTGTCCCATCCACCTCACTTTCTTGTCAGTCTGCACTACAGTGGGTGCTTGGCATACTTCCTGTTCAACCTGTAGCCCATAAGCTCCAGTTGTTTTACGTAGGCTCTACAGTATTCTGTCATTTTTATCTAAGTTTTTAAGAAATTATTTGCAACATGTTATCACAACTTTTGATAGCTTCTCAGCTGTGTTGCTTAGGCTTTATTCACTCTGCATTCCTGTTCATTAAATATATTTTAAAATTTTTAGTTTCTTGTATTTCACATTTTAATTATTCAAAAAGTACTTTGCAAAAAATGTCACTGTAATAAAACTTGAATTTCTGCTTATGTGTATGCCTTATAAATTGTTTTCACTATGAGATAGCTTCAGTTGAGTACTAGATCTGTGTTTGAAGGTGCCTGTACAACCAGCAGCTCTAATATAACATCAGAAATGTTTGTTGACTCGCTATCTTTGCTGTGGACTATTGGTCCATCAGCCGCATAGCTTAGCGAGAGGTGGCTGGTTCTCCTGCATTAGACAGAAAAGTTACACTTGTCATCTTCAGATGCTTAGTCCTGTTCTGCACTGGCATGCTAACCTCTGAGAAGACCGTTTAATGATAAAGTTTCTTTGTAGAATCTTGTTAATAATTCTTATTGACATCCTTGATTATCTGGTCTTCTTTTGAATACAGTTTCTTTTTATTGTTTTGCTTATGTTTGTGCAAAAAGAAAAAGGAGTTATTTATAATTATTTGCAGAAATCAAGTTATGCATTAATTCAAAAATGGAAGTACTATAGGGAGGGTTTGTTTTTTTTTTCTGTTAAGTAGATGAAAACTAAGCTCTATTTAAGATATGAGTGATGAGTTTTAGAACACTGAATTCAGTTTTCTAAGTACCTAGTCAGTTTAATTCAGGTCAACTCAACATTTATTGAATACCTTGAAATTTTAACACCAGGGGGCAGAGAATGAATAGGACATAGACTCAGGGGAAAGAATAGTTGGGAAAGACCGGGTTGTAAAGAGAAGGCTTGCACTGAAAAGCAAGCTTTACAAGTCAGGAATGAATGGTTCGGGAGAGAAATCTTAAACCCTACCTGCATACTGTCGAGGTTGGTGCATTTCCCCAACAAGGTAGCTCACCGTCAGCTCTGAATGGATTCTTAATCTCTGTTCTTCAACAGTAATAACCAAGTTTCTTTTTCTGTTTTTAAAATTTATTTGTTTAAATTGTTTCTTTCTTGTTCATTGAAGAATTTTAGAGAATTTTTAAAATTGAAATAAAGATTTTATTCTCAAATTAGCATTGGTTTTGAAACATATTGATGTTTTATATGAGGAGACCCAAAGCATATACTTTTATTTTTCTTCATCTCAAACTTAGTATTCTTACTGTATATCTAAAATTATTTTCTATGTACCCAGTATGTCTGGATTTGGAATGAACAGGAATCAGGCATTTGGAATGAATAACTCCTTATCAAGTAACATTTTTAATGGAACAGGTAAGCTTACTCTGGAGTTAGCACCCTAATGAAAGTACAGTAGAATTCTGAAATACAAGCAAGTCGGTGCACTGGTCTCTGAATAGCAGCAGGATTTTACTATTTTAAACAGAATTTAGTTTAGTGGAAAACTGTCAGGGATAGGATTTAAGAAAACATCAGAAAGTAAATGTTTTTTCCCCAACTTGGCCTTGCACAATTATTATCACAGTTATTTTGTAACATCTAAAGAGAGTAAATACTAATTTGGACCATATTTGTGCCTCAAAATCTTGGGTTTTTTCTTCAAAATGTTTCCTGTCCTTTGCCCTATCACTGAGTGTTAACAAGAGTGTAGACTAGGTTGAATGGTAGGACATTCTGATTTTAGATACATGGATTGAAGAGAATCTGTCAATCGTAGGACGCACTTCATTTTTAAAAATAGCTTTAATGAAAATTTTCACATTTAATCCTTAAGAATTTTGATTCAGTATTATCTATAAGATTGAGCTACCTGGAAACTAACTTGATTTTTGGCAAAAACTAAAGTCTGTTGGTTTCTTTTAGCAACTGCTTTAGCAGGAAATAAACAGGGAGTGAGTGGTAGGTATTGCTGGCTTGCCTTGCCTCTAGGTGCTTTGGTGATGAGAAAATAGTGGTGTTGCCATGGTTGTAGGACCAGAGTTAGTGTTCCTGGGCGCTCTGTACGTGAAGGTGGCGGTAAGAGGAGAGGTTGTAAGGTAGCATGCATACGCCGCAGGAGAAGACCTAAAGGAAGCCCTGTGGTAGCTGTAGGCTTCTAGCTTCTGCGTGTTCTGGTGGCTTGTTGAACAACTGAAGCGGACCAGCCAAGATTAAAACCATTGACAGAATGGAAGTCTGTAAGCATTTGAAAATTACAGTTTTCTGGGTGTGACTTTAAAATCCGTCAACCTTCTAATTCTTAAGCAAAGTCTTATACTTGATCACCTTTAAAGAGCACACTTTTCATACCCAGTGTGTGAGGTCTGGCTGCCTCTCACATTGCAATTCAGTGTTTTTATATGCTACTATAAAGTCTCAAAAATTTAAATTCTTAGATTTTATATTGGAAAAATTATTTTCAAGACATAAGTTTCTAGTTGGAAAATTATAAATTGTTGGTTAAAATATATTCTCACCTAATACTTGACATTTAGACATGGCAAGATCTAATGTTATGTATTAAAAATTAATTTTTACTTGAAGAAGCTTATAATTAATCATAATATGAGAGATACTAACTTATAAATTAATCAGTAAATAAAATTTTAATTTATTTTGCTTTATTGTATTTTTAATGGAAATTAAAAAATAATTTATGAGAATTGGCTTATCTTGACCTTTATAGTTGTAATTTTAAATTATCACCTTCCTTGGTTTAATAAATGAACTTACTTATAGAATAGTAGTCATGATGCTTTTAATTGTGAAAATTTTCAGAAAAATCAAAATTAATTGGAAAACAGCCCTAAATCTATACATGCTTATAAAACAAGGCAAAACATAAAGAAAAATGAGTGTATACAGTTAAATTGTAGGTAGAAAATTAAGTGGTTCAAAATTAGAATACAGGTTAAGAACATGAAAGGCTGAGAGAAAAATAATTAAAATAGCCAAAGTAGAGAAGTTGGGTTAAATGTTTATGTCTAATGGTAGCAGTTTAATATAAAACAAATACATACATCTTTATTCCATATATTTATTGAGCGCCTACTGTGTAACAGGCAAAATAAAGTTCTGGGTTTTGATCTTTATTCCCCACCTACTCCTGATACTTAGGAGTCCATCCTTGCATGGAGCTAACAAACACATGCATGTGTACACATTTTTGTCTCAAACTAAAGTATATATGACAGAAGTCCTCAGGGCTTCCTCTGTTTGCCTCAAAGTCTTTCTGGACCTTTGCAAGAGCTAATGTCATCGTATCTTAGAGTTGAAGCTCCCAAGTCATCTAGATCTTGCTCCATCCAGTTTGAATGAAAAGAGCAGTTACAGCTAAACAGTGTAGTTCTTGTTCCCTAAGAAGCACTAAGTTTTATTGCCCTCTTCCAACAGGGGGAAATAATGTACAAGTCCTCTCTATTTCTACATCTCTAGACTTGGGTGTTTTAAGATGCTGGCTGTAGAATGCTTTCCTCAGTTATTAGGGAATTAGTTCCATGACACAAAATCAGTCCACAGAATCCACAGTATGTGTGCCCACTGTCATGTGCCTACCACACCACACTGCACTATTAAAGAAGACAACACTGTTGTTTCCAGTGAGATGTTTGACTTTTGTGTGTCATTGTAGATGTTTGTGGAATCAGTAACGAGTATTATCTCTTATCATTTAGACGGCAGTGAAAATGTGACAGGATTGGACCTTTCAGATTTCCCAGCATTAGCAGACCGGAATAGAAGGGAAGGAAGTGGCAACCCAACTCCATTAATAAACCCCTTGGCTGGAAGAGCCCCTTACGGTAATTCATATTCTTAGTGATGGCCAACTAAAGGTTACAGTCATGTGTACTACACACATGCGTGTTTATGTGTGCATGCTTGTATGCATTTATGTTTCAAACCAGGTTAGCTCTATTTTGTCAGAAATCTTAATTTGAAAATTGGTTTTTCTTTCCATATATCTACAATAGAAAAATTGAGTAGTAAACTTTAGTACAGAAATCTAAGTACTTGATTTCATTGCTATTCAAAAGTTATTTCTTCTATTCTATGTGCCTTAATTTATTATATGTGATTGGTTTTGTGGCTTGGCTTTTGTTAGTTGCCTCCCCCTCCCCTTTAAGAGAATATATCCCTGGTGACTAATAATAACTGCATTGAGATCTCTCTCTGAGTGAAGAGGTCTCCTGAGTCACACTGGGGCCTAGAAGACTCATGTCAGGAGGAGGGTAGTCTGAGGCACTTATTCAGATAGGACATTTAGCAACGCTAATGACCGCTGTGCGCAGCACTGGCTATCCTGCCATCCATGTGGCACACGTTTCTGCATACTGGCAAATGCCCTCTTGAAAAGCCTGTGAGAACCAGTGCTTATAATTCTGTATTTCTGTAGATTCTTGGCTATGACTAATAACCCAGTCACTCTTTTTTACAGTCTATAAGTTAAGAGATTCGGGTAATGGAGCCTGAATAACAATGTTAAGAAAAGCATTTGCAGTGACAGTATAACAACGGAGACAGAAACGTTTGTGATGTCAGCATAGCTAGATTGTTGTTACTCGTGGATGAGATCAGATAGAGGCTGGGATCGAGGCAATGATTAGATGAATTTCTTCATCAGTTATTTTAAAATGGAGCTAATATTTTCTCCATAAGGGTTTCAAGTTCCATACTTCTGCATATGAATAGAAATAATGTGTGGAGGAAAAACTTTATTGATCATGTATATCTTACACCTTCCAAATCTGTTTTCCCAAAATAAGAGAATGTGCTGTGCCCTGAAGTTGCGTGCCTAGCTGCTTGCTTCTCAGTTGAGACGCTAATGTTGTTAACCTTTCCCCATAGGTCCTTTCTTTCATCCCTTTAAACATTCCCGTTGCTCTCCTTGGACCATCTCTAGTTTCTCCATTTCCTTCTTGAATTGTGGAGCCCCAAACTGGATTTTGTTCTCCAATAAGGGCCCGACTAATGACAAGTATAGTGGGAAGAGTATTTCCCAGTTCTTGCATGTTTTACATCTGTAACATGGAGTCCAAGAAAATGAGAAATAAAGTGGAATTGTTTTATAATTGGTTGCAAATTGCTCACTCTGTAAGTCAATTTTAAGTAGAATACTGACATGTTCTTTTAAATTTTATTATATTCATTTTCATTTGACAGCTAACTGGTGTTTTTGGCATGTAGTGAGATATTTAAAGCTAGCCTATAAGCCAGCATTTTAAATATTATTACCAATATCAAATACTATTTTAAGCACTTATATAACATTAGATTAGAATTATAGGATTATCACTTGTTTTCCTTGTATGCTTTATATGTTGCTTTTTTTTTAGCAGTAAATCAAAATTTCATTCTTTATCATTATCCTGAATATTAATTTTTGAGTTATCAGTTCACGTGCTTTTAAAAAGAATTTTTGGTATATTGTGATAAGCAATATTAGCTTCTTATATAGTTTATAAGACAGTATCACAGATTCAATTACAGCTTTCTTGATTATTTTCATTGCATAGTTGGAATGGTAACAAAACCTGCAAATGAGCAATCCCAGGACTTCTCAATACACAACGAAGATTTCCCAGCACTACCTGGCTCCAGCTATAAAGACCCAACGTCGAGTAATGACGACAGCAAGTCTGTAAGTAGCTGAGGACATGGATGTGAGGGATGTAGTTTTCTCCCTGTAGATTTGCCCTACACTAATAGCTACTGACTAGATGCTGCCACAGAACTCTTTGAGCACTGTAATAATCTAACTTCTGAAGAATGTAGAAAGCTTTTAAATTAGAAGATAGCCATTTTTTTCCTATTTCATATAGGTTTGCAAATTTCTGTTGAACTTGTCAGTTAATTTAGACTTTTATTGTAGTCCCTGTCAGCTGGATCCCATGAAGTTTGATAATATAGACTTCTAAGGAGCTGTGTTTTTCTTGAGTAAGTTTTCTCCTTGAAGAATCTTTATGCACATTTTTATACCTGTGTTGATTCAGCAAACTCAGCTTCCGATTTAACAAGTGTGTTTATTTCAACATTTATGGCAAAGAGCTTTTTTTCTTTTTATATGTATGATGGGCTTAAAGAAGATTGTTGGATAAGGACAGAAATAAGTGTGAATATTGAAACTTGATACAGTCCTAGTTTATCGTTGAGGTTGCTTTGTAATATTTTTAGTATTGTAGTATGTAATTACTCTGTTATGTAGAAGTGTGCATCCACAAAGCATAAAACCTTGAGAAAGACAAAAGATACTTTTCATGTTTTACTCCCTGTGATCTATGACTGAGATCTTAAAAAAAAAAACCAAAAAACTAATTTTCTCGGGATTTCTTGCCCTTTAAATACTCAGATGTAGACAGTAGACACGGGATTTGTTTGTTTTCCATGAGGCAGTTATGGGGATACAATTTTCGAGTAGAAAACAGGTAATTACTACTAACTTAAATACAATAGTGGACGACTAGCAAGATGTTGATGAATTTAAACTTAGATATTTAACACCTCTAATGTCACATTTTCCTTTTTCATGCTAGAATTTGAGTACATCGGGGAAGACGACTTCAAGTACAGATGGGCCCAAATTTCCTGGAGATAAAAGTTCAACAACACAAAACAATAATCAGCAGAAAAAGGGGATCCAGGTGTTACCTGATGGTGGGACTCCATAAATATGTCAGAGATATTTTAAAGTACATTTTTTTCTCTAATTTTCTTAATATAAAGTAAAAATAACTGTGTTTTTCTTAACCAGGTCGAGTTACTAACATTCCTCAAGGGATGGTGACGGACCAATTTGGAATGATTGGCCTGTTAACATTTATCAGGGCAGCAGAGACAGACCCGGGAATGGTACATCTTGCTTTAGGAAGTGACTTAACAACATTAGGCCTCAATCTGAACTCACCCGAGTAAGTTTGTTTTCCATGTTTGTACATATCTTCTAGCATATAATAGATTCTCATACTGTTAGCTTTTTCTTTTGAAAAATGCCAGGCAGACATGATCCTGTATCCTGTGCTACCCCAGAAAGCCTCAGACTTGTAGCTAATCTCCTCATCAGCCTGCTTACTCCTGGGCCATTCCTTCTAGCTAGTCCATAGAGCACTGTCACTGAGAAACACCAAGGATTCATGTACAAGCCATTTGGGTCTCTCCCGAGCCACATCTTTATCCATCTCATAGTTCTTGTCATTATTTGGAACTGTGGGCTCACCAGAAATTTGACTTGTCGCCTGATTTCTAACTATCACCATTTCCCATGTCTCTCTTGTGGCTGCGACTTCTGTATCATCTGATCCTATTGGGACTTATAGCTCTTCTGCCTTCCTCAGTGTTCTTATCTCTTCCTCTTTGATGAGCTCAGTTCCTTCTCACCATTAAATTTTATGGTCAGTCATAATTGCTCACTTGCTTGACTGCCCTTCTCACTTCTTACCACACTTGCACCTTGGAGTCTGTATCCATCGTTAAACCTGTTTGTTTCATTCCTGACCACCTTCTGGTTGGACTACAGAAAAGCACAATTTTATTGTCTGGTCTTGCTGCACACTCATGCTCAGGAACTTAAAACTGAGTCCAGAATTTTACAGGCACACTCCTACCTGATGGCACGACCCCTTCAGAACCTTTTGATTGCTTTTGGGTGCGTTTGTGTTGTTGGCTGGTTGATGTTATCCTGTGTGACTGTTTTGCATTTCATCAAGCCATTAATAGTGTTTCCTCCTGTCCGTAGCTCTAATAATAACCTGCTTCTATTTCTACTTTACAAAGACAGGTGTAAGCAAATAGAAGAGGGCATTAACCTTGTCCTGCCACCAGTCTAAATCTGACATGCCCTTGCCAAAGTATTTGGTCCATGCTTCCTACTTAAAACTTTGTAAAAACTCGTGAGTGTGCATCTTGACTTTTTCTCCTTTCCCTGGTGCTGGCATCCAAACCAGTGTTGTACACAGTAAGCAGGCATTTTACCCCTGAGCCATGTCCCCCATACCCGCCAGGACTTTGGAAATGGTTTTGCTGCTGTAGTCCAGTGTGACTCCTTAACTAAGCATTTCTGCTTCTGTCTGAGCAATGATATTACAGACACATGCCATGATTTCCTTCCAAGTTACTCTGTTTTGTCAATTCCAGTCAGTAGAGATAACTTATTTTTCCAATCGTATCAAAATACATGGTCTTGAGTCAACCACCTTTAGGCTATCATCACATTTTTAATTCACTTTTTTGAAGCAAACCATCTCAAATGAATCATCTTGATTTTTCTAATTTGTCTTCTCTCACTCTATTAAACCCAGTTTTGCTAAGATTCTGTTCCCATGATTTCACTAAACTGTGCATTACCAAATGATCTCCCTAACTTCAGTGGACTATGATCTGCTCACTTTCTCTTGGTGCTCACTCCTCACTTGATTTTGAAGACGTCATTCTTACCTGATAGCATTGGTTCATTCCTCTGTCTCCCTTTCACACCACCTCTCCTTGACCTTTGGATTAGGCCTCTCTGTCCTCTTGATGATCTTATCTAGACTTGTGCTTTTAAGGACCACATAGGTTGAAAATTCCAAACACATATTCCCATTGAAGACTTTTTTCTTGAATTTGAGATTTTAGATACCTTTACTAGCTAAATATCTTTTTAAGATTGGTTTAAATCTACACTGTGTCTATGCTTTCTTGGTCTCCATTAATACTTTCAGAAACTTGACACCATCCTTAATTCTCTTCTTCCTTTTCTCTCAGATGCAGTCTTCTAAAACAGAATCCAATCCTATTCTCATGAAATTGCTACCACCCTGGTTTGTTGCCTGAATATTCTGCCAGCGGGTCACTCAGCTGGATCCTTGCTTCTCTTCGTGCTCTTTTTGTATAGCTTTATAGGTAGCACTTAAGATCATTCTTTCTAATTTAAAAACTCCTCCTTGACCAGCAGCTCTGCCATGTTTGTTCACATCATCCTGTCTTTCTTGTCCCTGGCTGCCTTCTACTGCCTCTCATGTCACGTCCTGCCTCAGTTGTTCTGATATTTGCCTTGACTACTACAGTGTTCTACTAACTAATTACCTGTGATTATCTCCCTCATATCCTTGAATATTTGTTTAAATCTAAGCTTGTCAAATCCAACTTAAACTGACCACCCTATTTAATTATACAAACAATATTATTTATCTGTTATACTAATTACTTGCCAATGTCCAGTTCACCATATACCTTTCCAATATCAGCAGCCTTCGTTTTGATCCCTTGACTTATTCAGAGCACCTTGAACAGTTCCAGGGGCATCTAATAGGCACTCAAATCCATATTTAGGAGTCTGGCTGCTCCTCATTGCAGGCTTGAGTGAGGGGCATGGAAAGTAATGTAATTGGAGAGTAGTGTAGAAATGAATTTAAAGCACTGTTAATTATAGCACATTTAAAGTAGACCATTTAAAGTTTATGCCTAAGTGTATTTCAATGTGATGCGCTTTATTTTCTATTCTAAGATAGTAAAGGGAGCACTCCTGTGTTATTTTTCTGCTATAAAGTTGCAGTAAATTTAATAAAGGAAACCAGGAAGGATGCTTACTTTTATATTTGAGTTCTTTTTTCCATTTTCCTGAAATTAAGTTAGAAATAGTTTTCTACTTCATTCTTTAAAGTGGCTTTTTTTTTTTTTTTCTTGTTCAGAAATCTCTACCCCAAATTTGCATCACCCTGGGCTTCTTCACCTTGTCGACCTCAAGATATAGGTAGGAGAATCTATTTCTATTCAGAATTGTTTAAAAGATATTTTCTAAGAATCCGTTAATAACACTTTTGTTTGTTTGTTTGTTTTTTTTTATTATGCAGACTTCCATGTTCCGTCAGAATATTTAACAAACATTCACATTAGGGATAAGGTGAGTGTAGCTTTCTGTCCTCAGGCATTCATTTTATCTTCTGTCTTGGTAGGGCTTTAGGTTCAGACGGTATGCTGATCTACTAGTAATCTTAGGGATATGCCTCTGAATGCCATTCACATATGTATAATAATTCTATTTTCTTTTTATTAATAATATTAATGCTGTAGGTCTTATTTTTTTTAACCAAGCAGTGTTAGGAATAATAATAGTTCCTGTAATTAATAATTATAACCTTAAGTATAGTGAATGGAAATAAACTAACTTGGAAAATATAGTGATTATTTTATGCCCTTATTCATAAGAGATTTTATCCAGATAAAATGTTTTTAATAGGACAACCCACAAACACCCTTTTGAAGTTACCTGACATCTTTTTCACTGTGTGCTGCACCAGTGCTGTAGACGTGAGGTCACAGTTGCCTAAGTGTTCCATAGCCTTTCTTAGGCCAGTGTGAAAAAGTACTGGAGAGTCCAGTGCATTCACAGCTGCCACCAGAATAGGAGGACATGCTGGGGGAGGGGGGGACTGACTCACTGGGGTGCTGCAGAAAGGCCATGGCACTGACTGTGGGGAGGGTCAGTAGACCCTGTGTGTGGGTGGATACTTCAGGGGCTCTGTGTGAACAAGAGGCTGAAGATGATTGCATGTACCCTGAGTTTATAGTTGTGTAGGGTCTTTTCTACCTTGTGGAAGGAAATGTGAAAAAGTTTCCTTTTAGGCATTCAGTTAAACAAAATATGAGTACTGTCTCGAATTTTTATGCTTATACTGTGTGATGTGCTAGGAAGAACTGATTTGTGAACCGTTGCATGTAGAGTCAGCTAGCACTTACAAACCTGTGTGTAGCTGGAATTCCGTGGGATACTTACAACTCAATTTTGAATTTAGGATTGGGGTTCAACAAATAGCCGTGTTTATTTAAATGGAGAAACTCTTGAAAACTCTGACTCGCTGATAGTTGTCTAGGCTAAATAAAGGATTTCTGTTTGTCCTTCGATTTTTATTTTAGTGGTAACAGTTGTTTTTTGAAATTTTTACATTTGTTTTACAACTTAGCATAATTTGTCTTTTGTAGCTGGCTGCAATCAAACTTGGCCGATATGGAGAAGACCTCCTCTTCTATCTCTATTACATGAACGGAGGAGACGTATTACAACTCTTAGCTGCAGTAGAGCTGTATGTTAACGTCTCATAGCACTTTCTCCTCAGCAGATCCTAGATAGTCTGAAGGCTTCTAAAATGATGATGGTTATGGGTTTGTTGAGTTTTTTTTTTATTGAAAATTCTTCATTCCATGAAATGTAAGTTGTTAGTGGGGATGTTGTTGGGGTCGAAACAGCAGCTCCAGACCTCTGCTTCATTCCTGGGTCAACAACAAAACAGTATAAAGAAAAGAATTTGAATTATCTCCATTTTTAGTAAAATGAATTTTGTTTATTTTGAGAGGATAGTACAGCTTTATAATCATTGTTCTATAAAAAGAATTTTAAACTTGATGTCAGCTATCTGAAGTGACATGCGTGGTGAATTGAGTTTTTATGAGTTATAAAGCAGGACTCATAGTAGTGGTTCTTGTAGAATCAGATGTTTATGATGAATAGACACAGAATCTCATTATTTCATACACATCAGTGGTTACTATATAGACAGTATCCTGCATGTCTGTGCCTTTAAACCAATACTAAATTGTCAGTTTTTTAATTTCTCAGTTGAGAAAATTTACTTTATTTTTTCCCCATTTCCCTCTCATTTTTGTGAAATGAGGTTAACACCTACTGCTTTTAATCTAGTCACAATAAGTAAACTTATTGACTGTCTCATCCATCTGTAACGTCATCCCTGTCTGTGAACTAGCGAACTGTTTGCAGGAAAGCGTGTATTTACATGGTGGTTCATCACTGTGGGACATCTGTCCCTTTGGATGCTGCTATCCCAGTCTATAAGTGCTGTAGGTCATGTGCCTGGCTTCTGGTGATCTCTCAGATTCTGACGATTTATTGTTTACATTTAAAAATGTAAATTTTACCAAATGGATATTCTATTATAGGTATAAAGTTGTGTGGATTTAATTAGCCAATTTAAATCAGTGTTTTACTTGATAACTTAACTTACCTTATAAAAATCAATGGATTGTTTTTCAGTATATACTTCAATTTCTATTATTCAGTATATTGTATCTTTCTTTGGTCTGCCCAAGGTTTGTTATATCTTTTAAATACTCATATACTTTTTAAAATATTATGTCTACATTATATGTATTAAAGAATATGCTTTTGGAACAAAAGAAATTATCTTACTATATATAAACAAGTTATATTTAATAGCAGAGCCAGATAAATAAATAAATATATATATATATATATATATATATATATAATTTTTCTGGTTTTGTGTGGGTCACAGGAGAAATTAATTGTTTCTTTTTTAAAAATTGAAGTTTTAACCGTGATTGGAGATACCACA
The DNA here is from genome assembly GCF_011064425.1 of Rattus rattus. Classification (NCBI taxonomy): domain Eukaryota; kingdom Metazoa; phylum Chordata; class Mammalia; order Rodentia; family Muridae; genus Rattus; species Rattus rattus. The sequence continues at coordinate 194,644,117 of NC_046154.1, read as the reverse complement.
AGGAGGAGCGGGTATGGATTACCAGGGCACCAGGCATGGAGCCAACGATGAAAACCAACACATATGAGCGAGGAACCTACTACTTCTTTGACTGTCTCAACTGGAGGAAAGTAGCTAAGGTAGAGTCCTCCATGTGCACAGTGTGTGGATATTGTCTTTAAAGAATGTCCTTGGCTTCCTAAGTGGAACAGTGTGTGTGGTGCATAACACATCAGATTTCATTTCACTAATAGGAAAATCATTAAATTTGGAAAGAGATTTCTATGACTTAGGGTCAGAATTATTAATATTTAGATTAATTTATGAATGCCAAACTATTAAACAAAGCTACTCTCTTATAGTCTCACCCAGTCACATGTTTTCATATATTTTTTTTTTAACATGGGGTGAATTTTTTTCAAGCAGAAAGGTTCATTTGAAGATCATTGAGTGCAGGAGAGTTGGTTATTCCTGTGGGAGACATTGAAGAGGAAATGGGCTGAAAGGAAGGTTAATTATTTAGTTGCATTTTGGTTTGTAATTTTGGTTTTTTACAAAATCACCTTGTCAAAGAAAATTCCCCTCTTTGAATTGTGTAGATCTCTTTGTCGGTAGACACTTCACATTTGACTCTTTCTCCATGAGTGTGATGGCAAATGCGACCTGCATTTAGTTTCAGAGAGTTCCAAGCCCGTTTCTCTTGAATGATTGTTAGTATTAAGGAAGTATGAGGCAGTTTTTAAAGTAAATTTCAACAGAAGAGACGTATTTCTGACAAATGTAAAACCAGACTGGGGTAGCGGGTTAGTTGTTGCTTGGGTTATCTTTTCAATGTACTAAATTGAAAGGATGTTTACAACTTAAGACAGTGTGAAGTATACCAGATAAAAACCACGGGAAAGGTTGATGGCCTTCTGGAAGTTCTTACAAAGCTTAAAGAAATGAAAAAGATGAGTCCAGTAGAAAATTCAGAAGAGGGTAAAAACTGGTTTTGCTTTTGGTTTAGGTGTTTGTAGGTTTCTCAGTGGTAAATGTATTTACTGTGTTTGTCATTTCAACAGTTACAGTTATTGGAAATGTTTCCGAGAGCGTGTTCCTCACTTGCTTTAATTGAATGTTTATGGAGACACAGTGTAAATGAGTGCGCTCAGGAGTGTTGAGACACTGTCTGTGAGGCACTGAACAAGTGGACCTGGTTCTCAATGTGCCCTCTCAGCCACCCCACGCTGTTGGAGAAGTAGGCCACTGAGAGAAATTACTTAACAGTTGTGGGTAGCGTATTGCTTATTTTCAGGATTTTTGTTAATAATGCAACTGGCTGGGCGCAGTGGTGCATGACTAACACTGTGACAGTGGAGAGCCAGGCAGGTCTGGGAGTCCTAGGCCACTAGGGTCATAGAGTAAGACCTTAGCCCAACAAAAATAGTAATAATAATAATAAGAAGAAGTCAAATTTTGACATTTTATCTGCTCATCCTTTCTTTTAAAGTGAGCCCAAATAATTAGCAAGATATGGTTTACTCTGTAATATTGCTAATATAGATTACATATATAATTACTAAGTAAAAGTTTTTCCTGTTCATTTTTAGATGATGAAGCCTTCCTTGTTATCTATCTTTAGCTTTCTCAAAGATTTCAAATTGTAGGCTTCTCTTGGCTTAACTTAAACTGACAAATATTGCAGGATTTCTGGTACATAATATATTTTGTGCATGATATAGATGATTATTTTCATTAATTTTACTGGTACATATCAATACATACCTTAATAAACTTTATATGCATTTCTTTACATATTTCTAGTAACTATCTTTAACATACTTTGTGGCTTTCTAAAATTTAAGTATGAACTTATTGTAGTTAAGAGAAAGCTGATATTTTCTGAACTTAGAACAATGATAATATTACTTTTATAAATGCTAAGTTTTGAGTCCAGTGGGTCTGGTAACTTCGTGAGAGAGAAAAAAATATCCTGTATTTTTTAATTAATTAATTTATTTTATGTGCATTGGTGTTGTACCTGCTTGCATGTCTGTGTTGAGGGTGCTGGATTCCCTGGAGTAGGAGTTACTGGCAGGTGTGAGGTAGCTCCCATGTGGGTGCTGGGAACTGAGCCTGAGTCCTCTGGAAGAGCAGCCAGTGCTCTTAATCACTGAGCCTAATTTTCTTAATAGGAACACTGAGTCGTGAAAACGTTGCTTTCCGGGACTGGAGAGATGGCTCAACGGTTAAGATCATTGACTGCTCTTCCAGAGGTCCTGAGTTCAATTCCCAGCAGTCAGCTGATGGCTCACAACAATCTGTAATGGGATCTGATGCCCTCTTCTGGTGTTGTCTGAAGACAACAACATTGTACTCTTATAAATAAAATAAATCTTTAAAAAATAAAAAACATTGCTTTCCATGTATCTAGAATTGTTTTTAAGCTTTTAAAAATCATCCTGTAACAAAATTTTCCACTAGAAGCAAATATTTTCATAGACCCTATAACAATACATAATGTTAAAGTATGCCTTGAGAAATTAAATGTTCTGTTTCTAAAGTCTATAAAGAAAATATCTTAGTTGCTATGAAGAGGCACCATGATCATGGCAACTCTTATTTATAACAGAAAACATGTAATCGTGGACTGGCTTACAGTTCAGAGTCAGTCCATTATCATGACAGAGACCATGGCAGGAGGCAGGCAGATAAGGTGCTGGAGAGGAACTGAGTCCTTATTTGATGCATAGGCAACAGGAAGGAGGGACTGGGCCTAGCAAGGGTTTTTGAAACCTCTGAGCCTACCTCTAGTGACAACACTTCCTCCAGTAAGGGCACACTCCTCATCCTTGTAATCCTATCAGACAGTTCCACTCCCTTGACTGAACATTCAAATAGATGGGCCTGTGCAAGCCAGGCCGATCTTACTCAAGCCACAACAGAAGCTTTGCCTGCATTAATTTATAAGCTGTTAAGTATACTTTTGCTAAGGCCACTTACTATTCTAAACATCAGATGTGATAGACAGCAATTTCCGTCTACATTCTGTCCAAGAATGTATGTATCAACAGTATGTGTGTATATGCATATCATCAACATATAAAAGAGAAGCTATCAAAGGGAGCAAAGAGGTAACAATGATACAAGACTTTAAGAAGAGTGAAAATATGGAGAAGACAGAAGACCAAAAAGTTACCAGTATTTCTTTTGTGTTTGGTATTAGACAAGATTTGACCTATATAATTTCTTAATATCTCTTGAATATTTTAACTATTAAACTACTTATGCTCCCTAGATTTAAACTAGTCTTATTTTTAATACAACATTAACATTGATGAGGTTAATCAGTTTAAGTATGGATAAAATGTGACTTACAGCTTATCATTTGTTAAAATTGCAGGTAAGCTTTTTATGGCTTGTATATTATAGAAACCAATATGCATTTTCATGTAAAAGAATGGTGTAACTGGAAGATCTTTGCTGATTGTGAGTGTGGAGATTCAGCTTTAGCCATGAGTGGGAGGGGCATGGGCAGGGGCTGCTCTGCTGTTTACGGGAGGCCAAGGGTGGTAGCTCTTGTGTTCCCTCCTCCTTGCTGGTAAGCAAGCAGCTCCTGTGCCTCTCTCAGTCATAGTCATGCGACACGGATCTTTTTAAGGAGTAAAGTCACCACAGAGTACCTTCATAAATGTTTGTGAAGGCATGTAAAGCTTTCAAAGTTAATTTGCAGGGTATAATGAAGTAAATTTGTTCTGAGTCTTGTATTAAAACTATTAAATAAAAACTCATAAAACCATCACATGTCCAAGTCTTCAGTATGTCTTATGGGAATTTAAATACCTACTTCCTTCCCAAGATACATAAAAAGATTAGATAAAATACAGCTTTGGCTTTAGTTGTACTTCATACTAGGCTGAGAAGCTATATGTCTAATTGTTACTGTGGTGTCTCTAATTGTGAATACTTGATTTGGTGTCCAAAAGTTGGGTCACTAAGACCTAAGCTTTCATTTAAACAGTGGAAACATTTGTTGATACCAACCCCAGTAAAATAAATGCTACTTGTTTAATCTTTAGTATGTAATGTATGTTGAGGGTTAAAAGCTTAAGTGAGATTTCAGAATAGCTTATGCTTGTTAGATTTGGGTCACAGGGTGAGTAATTTTAGAGCATCTCCTCTTTGTGGTTACAGAGATCTTTGCTTTTGTTCTGTTTGTTTGTTTTTTTGGGGGGGGGTTGTCTTTGTAAGTACACTGTTGCTGTCTTCAGACACACCAGAGGAGGGCATTAGATCTCATTACAGGTGGTTGTGAGCCCCATGTGGATGCTGGGATTTGAACTTAGGACCTCTGGAGAGCAGTCAGTGCTCTTGACCACTGAGCCTTCTTTACAGCCCTTGTTTTTGTTTTTAAGTATACAGTTATATTTGCATCTGTAATGCTGATCGTGAAAACTTAGTATTCTTAAATTTTAAAACTTAAAGCCAGGTGCTGGCACTAACCTGTAACCCAGGTATTCAGGAGGCTGGGGTGGGCAGAATTATGAGTTTGGAGCCAGTTTGGGTTATATAGGAAGTTCCAACGCCAGGCTAAACTACCCAGCAAGACCTTGTCTTACAAGGAGTGGGGAGGGGCAGCAAGATGGTTCTGTGGTACAATGCTCCCATGAGCCAGGGGCCCTGAGCCAAGCTCAGGGGAAGTAGAAAACCAGCTTCTGTATGTACTGTGCTCTCTGCTTGCCCTGCCCACAAATAAGCATTTATAATACAAACAAAACTAGTTAAAAACAATTTGATTTTAAATCAGTAATCCAGTTAGCTTTCAGGTAATTATGCGCCAAAACCACTGTCTAGTTTTTAATGACTTAAATCATCCGCTGTTTAGAAATGGGAGTTCTTGAGATGTGTGTGCTTTCAACTCTTTGTTTCCCTGAGATTTTAGGTTAAAATGTTACTTTGCTTTTTAAAAAAAATGTCACTAAGGGATATTGGGAAGTGCCTCATTTTAAACATGAACAAAATGTCAAGAGTCTTTACTTTTTTTGTACTTTATTTAAACACCTGTAACCTTCAGTCTTTTGTATTAGAGCTAGTTATTTCACTTTGATTTCTAAGGAAAGCGCACAGAACTGTGATGAGCACTCGTTTCTGAGTTTCTGACTTTACTTCCAAAAGCCCATGCTGTGCACCTGCCGGACAGTAGACAGAGGGTGCTGCTGTTGCCTGGGCCCTCACCTAACGGGAGAAGAGCGAGCTAGTATGTGTGTCTCTGTTTGCTCTTCGGTGCACTTGATTTAATTATTCATATAGAAGATATATTTTGACCAAAAAGAAAAACCACATTAAAAGAGACTAGTGAGATGCCTCAGCAGTAAAGGCAGTTGCCAATGACCTCCCCACCATGTTTGATTCCAGAACATATGTGGTAGAGGTTCTATACCTCACAGGTTGTCCTCCACCCCTCTCACATGCAGTGTGTGTGTGTGTGTGTGTGTGTGTGTGTGTGTGTGTGTGTGTGTGTGTGTGTGTGTGTGTGTGTACGTGCTTGTGTGTGTATACACATACACACTCACAGTAAATGTTTTTGAAAAGCGCAGTGTGAGGTAATTTGGATTCTCAGTTTTGATGTTCTTTTGTAGGAGTTCCATCTGGAATATGACAAGTTAGAAGAGCGGCCTCACCTGCCGTCCACCTTCAACTACAACCCTGCTCAGCAAGCCTTCTGAAAAGACTCCCTTTTCTTGGGGTATGGCTGTCTCAGCACAATACTCGACATAACTGCAGAACTGATGTGGCTCAGGCACCCTGGTTTAATTCCTTGAGGATCTGGCAATTGGCTTACATAAAGGGTCACCATTTGAGGTCCTGCCTTACCAATTATGTGCTGCCCAACAACTAAATTTGTACTTTGTTTTCTCTAGTTTGAGCAGGGTCTGAATTTTCTCATTTATTTTCTTTTTGCCAGCAGACAGACTTGGGTCTATAAAGACAAGCAAGTACACTGACAGAAGTTACCATTTAGTTTCTTAAATGTAAAAAAAGAAAACCCACAAAAGACTCAACAAAATTAGACCACAAAATTTGCATTGTTCATTGTAGCACTATTGGTAATAAAAGAGCAGATGTTTGTGCGTTTTGATGTGGAGATCCTTCTCGTATTTCATTTGGAAAGATGAGCAAGGTCTGCTTCTTTCTTTTTACTTCCCCTTGTGTTTCTGAAAGGCAGTTTCTCCAGGCTTACTGCAAGAATATGACTGTAGAGAGATTACCACAGTCTCTGGTGGCTCCAGGGCTGTGTTGTTACTGAGCTTCATCTTTCCAGAATGAGCAAAACACTGTCCAGTCTTTGTTACGATTTTGTAATAAATGTGTACATTTTTTTTAAATTTTGGACATCACATGAATAAAGGTATGTATGTACGAATGTGTATATATTATATATATGACATCTATTTTGGAAAATGTTTGCCCTGCTGTACCTCATTTTTAGGAGGTGTGCATGGATGCAATATATGAAAATGGGACATTCTGGAACTGCTGGTCAGGGGACTTTGTCGCCCTGTGCACTAAAGGGCCAGATTTTCAGCAGCCAAGGACATCCATACCCAAGTGAATGTGATGGGGCTTCAAGACGTGAACTGAGACAATTCACTCTGGCTGTGTGAACAGCAGCGTTTCATAGGAAGAGAAAAAAGATCAATCTTGTATTTTCTGACCACATAAAGGCTTCTTCTCTTTGTAATAAAGTAGAAAAGCTCTCCTCACTGCAGTGTTGACTTTGATTTGAAATTGTGACATTTCTTCTTCCACATGAAAAACACAGAGAACCTCAAGCTTTACAAATACACTGAATGAATGGTGTGGCTAAATTGCAGTTGTCCTTTTCTGCTTTTTCAGCTGTCAGCAAGTCTGTTAATGGGACCATACTGGGCACTTTACTTAGGAAGGCGCCCTCAGCATTAACCTAGGGGAACATTGGGTAGGCTCTAGCTACATTGCAAGTTACCACCCGACCAAGCTGGGATCCAACCAGAAAGTTTGTTCCGGAAGAAATTGCTGAAGAATTTCATGATAGAACTTTGAGATTTACTTAGTCTTTATGAAACTTACCTTCAGCTTGCTGACCGGGATGGTTCGTGTCTGCAGGTGACTGAATTCTTTTGTCATCTAAATAACTAAGCTAAAACTGTCTGGAGGCTAATGCCGCCAAGAAGACTAGGGCTAGGCTATGTGGGATCCGAATCTTCAGCTTTTATTCTTAACCTGTTTCCGAGTTGAGTGGACGCTTACTGACGTTGCCTAAGTAACATTTGGAAAGTAGCATTTATGAAGTGCCGTGTCTGTGTATCAGGAATGGACAGGAACGTAAGTTCACCTCTAAGTATTTAGAGATAGCCAAAACAAGTTTTTGAAAAATATCATGACTGTTAAAAATGTTGCAGAATTTAGAGTACCACCTCAGTAGTAAAGATAACACAACAGACACTGCACTATTTAAGATATACCTCTTCCAAATCGTTGGTGCCAGTTTCCTTCAAATAATGATGAGGTATATTTTAAATAGCGCAGTGTCTGCTGTGGTTTCTGACACTTACTGTGAAGTTACTTTATAGAATAAGACATTACCTCTGTAACCATCAGCAGTTGCTGGGCAGGGGGAAGACAGTGGAAGGGATCTCCAGTGTCAGAGGTCAACTAGACTTCAAATACAAATTTGAACATTTTTACATTTGAAGTTCCATTCTACATACAAAGAAATTGGCCAAAACTATATATATATATATATTTTTTTCCACATTTTCCCCTTAGATTTATTTCTGTTCATTTTTGTGGCTATGTAGTTCATTTCCCCTAGTGAAGCAAATGGGTACACTCTGGCACATAACTGTCACTGAACTGTGACTGGCTTTGTTGATGATACCCTGCAAAAAGCAATCCTTTAGCCTGTTTGAATGCAAAGATGTGTGTGCGCGCGCACGCGCGTGTTTGTAGAAACTCTGCAACTTTATGGGCAAGCCATAAGATATCAGAAGATCTGTTTGGGGTTACAGTATCTCAAGGATTCGAGTGTATCAACTTGACTATTCACAGGAACGAACATGATAAAAGTGTTCTTTGGAGATTTTTTTTGCTGAAATTTTCCTTCAGGGTAACCTTTTTTAAGAACTGAAAGTTCACTTAAGTCTTACACTATCTACAAAGCCATAAACACGAGGCAGCTGCGCAGGACCCTGCAGAACTCACTATATTTAGAGTCACATTCATAGCAGAATTTCTGCAAATACATGCACACGGGCGCAGGTGGAAACAGGAATATAAATGTTTTCAACTGTGGTTTGTCTATGAAGTTTATAAAGACTTAGAAGTATGTACTAACTAGATCTGGGGCTATGTGACCCTGCTCTATGTGAGGCATAAGTTAAAAGCCTGAGTGCTGCACACACTAAAATTAAAACTAAGGAATAAATATATTGACATAAGACACATACTGTGATTCATTTACTTTCAAGAACTTAAATTCTAGTGGCATGTCACCATGCTCCCCTTGCCGAATGGCATTTAACAGTGACTTGCATCATACTGTGAACAGATTTGGGCGATGGAGTACATTAAATCTATTGAAAGGAGAAAACAACCCAGTAGTTTTAAGTATCAGATTGATTCAAGTAGGAGTCAGTATCTCAAGGTCATTAGTGTTCAGCTTGAATGGTGAAAAGTGTTTTAAGAGTTGTTTAGGCGTAGGTCTAAACCATGACGACTCCTACTTCTACTACTGCCAAAGTAGAAAGTATGTTATGCCCAGAATACGCACGGTAAGAATCACTACTTTGGGGCTGGAGAGATGGCTCAGTGGTTAAGAGCACTGACTGCTCTTCCAGAGTTCTTGAGTTCAATTCCCAGCAACCACATGGTGACTCACAACCATCTGTAATGGGATCTGATGCCCTCTTCTGATGTGTCTGAAAAGAGCAATAGTGTACTCAACATACATAAGATAAATAAAGCTTTTTTTTTTTTTTAATTTTTTTTTCTTTTTTCGGAGCTGGGGACCGAGCCCAGGGCCTTGAGATTGCTAGGCAAGCGCTCTACCACTGAGCTAAATCCCCAACCAAGATAAATAAATTAAAAAAAAAAAAAAAAAGAATCAGTGCTTTGAATGTTACAGATCTGAAATGTGCCCAGTTTAAGTGCTCTGGATGTTTGCTATGTGTTCCTTCCTGCCTTCTGGCTGCCAAGTGACATATAATTTTTCATACATTATTGTTTTGTATCTAAAGAAGAGCATCATGGGGTGAGTTTTAGGGTCTCACATTTTATAGAAGTCTTCAGATGTCCTCACTGCAAAAGGAAGTAAGGACAGGTAACACTGTAGAGAAAAGGTTTTAGAAACAGTATTTCCCTTCAAGTATCAAGTTCCAAGTCTGTGAGTATTCATGTGTGGCAAAAAGGGCTAAGGAGGACCAATAAGAAAAGGTTATCAGTGTGATAGGAGGAACCACGGTAACTGCATTTTGTTTTGTGGTGGTTGGTCAAGTGTGGGGCCTAATTGAAGTTAGATAAGCAAGCACGCTATACCGTGATCCACGTCCCCAGCAGTGACTCAGGGCCTCAGTTTACTTGCCTTTTAAGGCATTCCTTTTGACTTTGTAGAACACAGTGGAAGAGGGACAGGTGCACATAAGGTAAGACACTTGGACTGAGGGTGGGGGTCTGGGGGAGCCTTAATTTCCTGTGGCTAACTGATAAAGTGTAACAAGGAATTGGGATTGCTAGTGTATTTCTGCATATCAGCCAGAAACTCTTAAAGTCACATCAGAAAGTCTCAGACATAACAGCCCATTACAAAGTGCATTGCATCTGTAAACAGTTACAAACACAAAGCATGTGTTGGTAAAACATGGGACCTTGGGGCTGGAGAAATGGCTCAGTGGTTAAGAGTACTGGCTGCTCTTCCAGAGGTCCTGAGTTCAAATCCCAGCAACCACATGGTGGCTCACAACCATCTGTAATGGAGTTCAATGACCTTTTCTGGTGTGTTTGAAGACAGCAACAGTGTACTTATTCATACATATTATATGTGTTTCTTTAAAAAAAAAAAATGGGACCTTAATAAGAGCCAGAGAATGAGGGGAATTGTCAGAGCTTTCTTCAAATATAGGAACTTCAAAAGAAGGCTACGGGGTTGGGGATTTAGCTCAGTGGTAGAGCGCTTGCCTAGGAAGTGTAAGGCCCTGGGTTCAGTCCCCAGCTCCGAAAAAAAGAACAAAAAAAAAAGAAGGCTACGTCTACTCAAGAAGTGGAAGGCGGGGGGAGAGGACGGCATCTTGTATCAGTACACTGGCTCACAGGTCTGGCTGGTTGGTGAAGCTTTGCCCTGGTGGAAGTGGTCAGATAGCAACTGGATGATTATCAAAGTCAACATTGACGGGACTGACATTTTTGTAATAAAAGGATGGTTTTAGTATCAAGGTCTCATTTCAGCAATTTGAGATGTAAGGAACCTTAATCAAAAGTTGGGGACTGTAGTCAGATCCTAATTGAAAAGCAGTACATCTTTAAAAGAAAAATGCTGTTCTCTGAATGGGGATATTTTACTTAAACAATTTCAGGTTAAGTCAGGTTACAAATTTAATTGCAATTATGTTATTTCCTTTTCTACCTTCAGTTGACAGGAGCAGACATGTGAAACCATAGGCAACAAATATAAAGTATTCATTAGGTTATGTGGTTTGTTTGTTTGTTTGTTTTTTTAGTTACATATTTGAAGAAAGGGGGAGCCAGTTTATGCTGTTTTGAAGTAAATATTTAGACTGAAACTGGTAATATATGACATGTTCAAACTCCCATTTTCTACAATAGCAACCACATGAATTAGATTGAACAATATTAATATTATTTAAAAAGAAGATTGGTCATTCAGTTTGATTTATAAGTGTCTGTTTGAATTGAGGGGAACTATAGGGATTTGCCACAAACAATGGAATTCTGAAGTGATGTACCTGAGGACCGTGTAGAGACTTAATTGTCCATGGGAGAAGCCAGGAAGCTACTTCAGATCACATACGAAGTTACTGCCACCAGTCCACTGTATTCTTGGCTTAAGGTATAAATACTAACTACGTTAAGGTCCTGGTGAACTCCCATCAAGTTAACATTAGAGTAAGGTTATATGCCGGAGGTGTTCACTTGTATTTTCCGTAATATCCAGGGTCCTCACTGAGAGACCAGGTCTTTACAATACTAGTCATCATTGGCTCAGGAAGAACGTGAACTCGTTTCCAAGCATAAAATGCAAAATGTTTACTTCTACTGTGTTCGAAGAATAGTCTTGCCAGATTTACTTGTTTGTAAGCACACAAACTGCTAAAAGTAATTGCATAAATTATCAATATATTCATTAAGTGAAAGTCGAAAACTCAGTAATTCAGCTTTGGCATTTTCTTAATGCTGCAAGCTTGTAAGAATTCAGTATTTGTGGACCACAAAATTGCTAATAATTTCTGTGTATATATGAATCAAAATTTTCTGCCAGTCATTTAAATTGGAATTATAAAATTTACATAACTTACTATGCTGCCCTTCCAAATTCTTGCTTACATAGTACACAAGCAATGGCTGACGGCTCGATTTCGCATTCATTGTTTCATTCCCGGGGTGTTAGGCACCTGTCTGACTTTAGCTACCTTCTGATATCTTGCTACTCCTTTAAGCAGCAGTTAGGGTACCAGTTGAGAAAAAACAGTTCTTAATTTTTAGGCTTAGTGTCTGAGTGTTGTGTCCACATGTACAGTGACCTTAGTATACAGAGACCTTTGGATTATGGGTGGTTCTGAGCCACAGTGTGTGTTGGGAACCAAGTCTAGGTTTTGCCCAAGTCCCTTACCACTGAGCCAACTCTCCAGTCCTAGGATGTGGCCTAATTTGCAGAAACATGTCATAAAATGTTTTGGTAGTTTGCATTTATAGTTGACCCAAGGGACATCTTGTATTTGTCTTAATTTCCACATAGTATTTGTCTTAATTTCTAAGAAAGTGCTTTTTCCAATAAAAAATTGTTTCTACTGCATACTGGAAATAATTTTGATAATACTTGAGTTCTTTAAATTTTGGAAGAAATGCCTTTAATTCAAGGGTGATAGAATTTCCACAAGTGACTGAGTTGATTTAATATTTCAAGTCTCTGGCCTCTAGATACTCATAATAGAAAAACTTAGGTAAAACCTTCAAATTACACACTTCGAGAAGACATAGGAAGGAATGACATAAATAGTTTCATCTTCTTGAGTATAAAAATAAAGATTTGGGGCAGCCACAGCATTTCAAAGCTACCTTTAAATCTGTTACATACTGAACATTTATTTTAAGATGTAGTTTTAATTACCATATGCAGCAATGCATTCATTTGGTCTGGTTTGGAATTGTTAAATATTTCCTCCTCCTGAGAGAAACATCACTGGAATGTTTTAATATCTGAATAATTAATATTCCTCTTGTATGCTATTACATAAAACATACCTTTATTTAAATGCCACTTACGTACCTGTGCCTAAGAAATATTTCTACATTTACATTATCTAAAGCTTTGGGTTATTCTTGGTTCATTCTAAATGTAGATCTAAAATTTGAATATTAAACTAGTTGGCTTGCAAAATACTATTCAGAATATGAATTGTCTACTGAAGATGAGCCGATCATTACCCCAGCTTCCCTGCATTTACACAGACAGCCCTGAGCAAGGTCCATTATCCCTGAAGTGTTTGTAAAGTACATGGTGTGATGCAGACTCTTGTTTCATAGAGCATTAAAGTGGGGCTTCCTTTCCAACTTTGTATTACCTTTTTTCTTTGCATTTAAGGTAAGGGTATAAAACTTTAGTGTTCCAAATTCCATCAAAAGGAGCCAAACTAACAGGAAAATGGACCAGAAGGCCTAGGGGAACAAAAATGGCTGCAAATCTAAATAGGAATCAGTTGTTTCTAAGGCTTTATTGTTACAACTGTCTTTACCCTAAATAAAAGCAGATGGTATAACAAGGGCCATAATGCTACAGCAAGGGACAAAGACTAAGTTATGATAAAGTTCTACTTGTTTAAATGGTCCAAGACAGCAGTGGGTAGATGGTAGGAGTCAATTTGTTTTCTATCATTAGATGTGTCCAGACAGTGGCAAGACAAATCTTACTAGAAATATTAGCGTCTTTCCCACATAAATCGATAGGATTTCCTTCTACTCTAGAATAATTTAGTGACTTTTGTCAACATCTGTTCCTCCTTTGTGTGTGTTTACTTTGTAGCTTGAATCTAGCCTAAATACTAAATATCTCTGACTCAAAACACTATTTTGATCTGAAACATGTCTCAACATTGTTAAGCAGGAATGTGACTAGAATAAATGGGAGCTAGATTAAGCCATCAGTCCCAACATTCCTCTACTGGTTGTCCCCTTCTAGGTTTCACAGTGCAGATGCTGATCAACCCCCTGGATATAATGTATTTGAAATTCATTTTTAATATATCATCTTGGAAATGCTAATCTCCGAATTTGTCCCTCATGAGATTAATTTAGAACATTTCTGAACCTATTTGTAGAGTTGTTCAGTAAATATATGCCCATGCCCCCAAGGATACTCCCACACTCCGGTTAGCCACTGTGGGAAGATGATCTCTGTATTCGAGGATTATTTTAGAATACCCTTGACTAGGTGTTTATTACATAGCAATACAAGTTTTTGTTTTGTTTTGTTTTTAATTTTGGAACAGCAAAGTTTATCCTTTAATCCTAGAATGTTAAAAAAACAATTCTAGCTCCAACCCTTTCATTTAAAGAGAAATTATTGTTGATTATACCAGATGAATTACTGCTAAAGCTGGGGCCAAAGCTGATACTCCCCTTTCTACATAAACACCTATGTCCTATAAAATTCAGTGAATATGAAAGATGATAAGAATTTAAGGACTCTACCACTAGCAGTGTTCTTTTAAAAGAATTAAAACGTTAATATCTAGGCAATGGGAGAAAGGGACATGTGACGTCACACCCTAGCTGAAACACTATTGCCAATTGATGGCTGGTGGATAAGGGAGATTGTCAGTTTGGTTCAGGGCTTCAGACTTTGGCATGCTCCAATGGACAACCTGTGTACACACAGCAGCATTAAGTGGACTTGGTTTACTTAAGAAGTACAGGAAGTTGAAAAGGAAGGGATTGGGGGCGTATGGCAAGGTTGGAGGGAGGGGTGGTTTATATCAAAACATGCATATATGAAATTCTCAATTTTTTATTTAAAAATGAAGGCAAAACTGACTGCATTTTCCGCTTTTGGGATTTTGTTTATCTGTGCTTTGCCTGTGTATGAACAGACTTCAAACTTCTAAAAATAAATCACCTTTGAAGTATTTGCTGTGTCAATGAAGTGCAAGGTCTTAGTGGGCTGCTTGGTTAATTTTGTACTAATATTTTCTAAGCTAGAAGTAGTGTTCTCAGTAATAGTGCGCTCGGTGCGATAGGTAATGTTTATGGCTAGAAATTTATTTCAAGTTTAAAGCCTAAGGAGATAAACATTTAACAATGGAGCAAACAAAAAAAGGTTGTTTTTTGTTTTGTTTTGTTTTTCTCATAGCAGGCTAGAAGTCATTTAGTAAAACTGAAAACATCTCAAAAGTTAATCTCTATATTTTAAGTGTATGGATGTTTTGCTGCATGTATGTATGTGGATCACAAACTCACAGTTCTTGCAGAGTCCAGAAGAGGGCATTGGATCCCCAGGAACTAGGGTTACAGAATATTGTGGGCTGCCATGAGGGAGGGCTGGGAATCAAAACCTGGTCTGGAAGAACAGACTGTGTGCTTAACCACTGAGCCATCTCTCTGGTTCCCTGCCAACCTTTACTTTGAATTTTTATTATTTTTAGTATGTGTGGGTCTGTTTTTAAGTATGTGGGAGCTGGTGCCGCTGGAGGACAGAAATATCAGGTCCCCTGGAGCTGGGGTTGCAGGTGGTCGAGCACTGCCTACATGGGTGCTGGGCATAGAACTCAGGCCCTTGCAAGAACAGTACCTGCCCTTAACTGCTGAGTCATCTCTTGTCTTAGTTAGGGTTTTACTGCTGTGAACAGACACCATGACCAAGGCAACTCTTATGAGGACATTCAATTGGGGCTGGCTTACAGGTTCAGAGGTTCAGTCCATTGTCATCAAGGAGGAAGCATGGCAGCATCCAGATGCAGGAGGAGCTGAGAGCCCTGCATCTTCATCTGAAGGCTGCTAGCAGAATACTGGCTTCCAGACAGCAAGGGTGAGTGAGGGTCTTAAAGCCCACACCCACAGTGACACACCTACTCCAACAAGGCCACACCTGCTAATAGTGCCAGTCCCTGACAGTGCCAAGCATATATAAACCATCACAAAAGTTAAGATTAAATAAAAAGAAACTCAGCTTTCTAATTATGCCTGAAATTATTGGGAAAATAAGATGTCTATATAATTTTTTTTGTTGGATCACTACTTTCTTCCTATCTCCTTATAGTAAGTTGCAAATGTGTAAAACTTCTCCAAGATGTGAGTTTTAATGGAAAGGATGATAAAGTAAGGCTTTTCCAGTCTTTGTAATTAGCTGGGCAAGTGTTTGCTAAGTTTGTTACAGAAAGACTCCACAATGTGCTGACTCTGAAATAAACGGGAACAACATGTTCCGTTCCTGTGGTTTTAAGGTCCTTCATACACGAGACTGGGTATTTCCCTTCTAACATAAGCCGCAGAAGTCTCTGTAGAGTGTTGATCACAAAAGTGAACCGATGGGAACAAAACCTTAATGTTCTTCTTTGGGAAGGTTTTGCTTTTCTTCTAAAGGAAGTCTCACAGGAGACAACAGTATTCTGAGGGAGACAGTGCTGAACAGTGTGCCTTTTAATTTCTGTGGATGGCATGCTATTCATAGGAAGGACTTTCTTCCTTTCCTGTGCTGTCTCTGCCCTCCTGGGAACAGATGGTGCCAAACCGCCCTGTGTCCTCAAGGTCCTCACTACCCTTCTGCCTTAAAGTCAAGGATGAGCTGTTTTCTGATACACATATGTCCAGCCTTCAGTCGGAATGTTACAAGGCAGCCCTACCACAAGTAGAAGAAACTAACATGTATTTCTAGTGAATCCTTCAGAATAAAAATAGTTGATTCAATCCGTGAAGCCTTCAGATATGTTTCACTTAAGACAAACCAACTTAGAAAGGAAACAGGAAAACAAAACAAAACAAAACCCGAAACCCAAAATGTTTGAATAACACAAAGCTGGAGAGAGAACAACCGCTTCTTCCAACCCTGTGAGAAAGCAACTGAACTAACATTTGCACTAAGACAGAACTCCCTGACCTGGTTTCCTGGTTTGTTTGTTTGTTTGTTTTGTCTTTTCAGTTGTTTCATTCACTCTTAAGGAGCTCTAGAGGCACTGAAATGTGAAGTGTGTAAGGTAATGTTGTTAACCTTAGGGCTCTGTCCTGGGCTTTCTGGATGTTGCATGAATTACTTTAAGTCCCTCAGTCTTAGCGGTCTTGTTCCGTGTTCATTCACCCACCCCTCATCCCCGAATCTGTCGAAGGAAAACATGCAGTGAAGATATGTGATTTCAGGTTAAGATGCTCCAACTATTATTGAACTCACCTTTCTTTATAGCCAACGTGTCCCTAATAAATGTCTTTAGGCTAACAGGAAAATACTCTCAAGCAGAAATAAAAAAATGAAATAAAATTCAGTGTCTGCTCTAAAACTTAGAAGATACGGAGACATAACATCTTTGTGATTTTAAAGTTTTCTAAATCCTGAAGCCTTTTTATTCATCAAGAAGAAAAGACACTAAAGGTCTCCTTTCCCATTGCTTGCAAATACATGTCACCATAACCGGTCAGAACTCTGTCCAGAGGTATTCAGTCAGTACCAGCTAAGTATTTAACTTCTGGTAGAGTGGGCTTAACGTTTCCATGATTCTGCAATTGTTATTCATCAGGAACATGAGTTCATTCATCTGGGACTTGCAAGGCAAGAAAAGGAGGGTACAAAAAACAGAAAAACAAAACAAAACAAAACAAAACAAAAAAACACTTCATTCTTCCAAACGTAGCTTGAAACAGTTTTCAAGTTTGATTTTACGATTTTTTTTTTGAAATGTAGGTAAAAAGCTGTTTTAAACTTACAAAAGAAAAGTCAGGCGAATAGAGGCTGAAGGTGTACATCGACAGGGTGCATATGAAAGTAGCAAGGACGAAGTAGAAAGGCGAAGGACTAACAGCAAATCTCAAGCAACTGTAGCAGTTCCAAAGTGTCTGCAAGCCGCGGTTGCCTTGCACAGAGCTCCAGAAAATGCTCACCTGCAAATCTCGGGGCGGGCTAAAGGTGGCAAAATTCCTAAAGAGGCCAAAAGCGTCTGCTTTTCACAGCCGGAAGCCAGGAAAGTGGCATCACCTTTCAGGCTGCAAGCCTCTGCCACCTGTTTGCTTCCAACCCCTAGGGGTCATTCCCGTTGCCTAGGGCCTATTTTTCCAGAGAAGTCCACCGACGTCCAAGGCTCCCATCCCGTTAGCTTGCATCAGCCGGGCGGCAGCGTGCGATCCGCGGGGACCTCCGGCTCCCGCCGCTCGCCCTGGGCATCCTGCTGCGTCCGCGCAGGTGTCCTCTGTCGCTCGCCGCCACCTGAGCTCGCTTTGCCAGTTTGCCTGCTGCCCCGCAGCTCCCCGGATCGGAGTTTTAAGATTCCCGCCTTGTATGCTCACGCCATCCTCCCCCAATTAAAAAATTTCTGTTTTCCTCTTTTAACTTTCTCCCCAGCCACACTCGCTCGGTGCTAGGCGTTCGCCGCGGCCGTCTCCGCCATCTCTCCAGGTTGCATCTGGCGAGGATTCCGAGAGCTGCTCGCGGCGGCCCGGGTGCTCGCCCACGGGAAGCGCGGGGCGCGGCGCGGGGCGGGGCAGGGCGGCGGCGCCCAGGGTGGGGAGGAGCAGCCTCCCTCACGGCGGAGCCGGGGCTCGGCAGCCCAGTCGCTCCCAGCGTCGGGGCGCCGGGCGCTCGACCGCGGCGATGGCAGGCGGGCGGCGGGCGCGGGGAGGCGGGCGCGGGGCGCGGAGCGCGCGGGGGCGGGGACGGGCTCAGGGAGCCCCGGGTGCCGGACGCTGTGAGGCGGCGGTGGCACCGGGAGCCGGGCCGCGGGCAGCGCCGTCTCCGCCGCCAGGGGCGTCGCGGCCTCGGCCCTTTGTTCTCGCGCGCCCCCTCGCCGCCCACTCCCCGGCTGTCGCGCGGCGGTGGCGGCGGCGGCGGCGGCTCCTCCCGCCCGAGGCGGTTGAGCTCCGGCGCCGGGGGCGGGAGGGGGCGGGGAGCGCGCCAGCCGTGGAGAGTGGGGGGCGATGGCGAAGCTCAGGGTGTCTTACGAGTACACGGAAGCCGAAGACAAGAGCATCCGGCTCGGCTTGTTCCTCATCGTCTCTGGCCTCCTGTCGCTCTTCATCTTCGGCTTCTGCTGGCTCAGTCCCGCCTTGCAGGATCTGCAAGCCACGGCGGCCAACTGCACGGTGCTGTCGGTGCAGCAGATCGGCGAGGTGTTCGAGTGCACCTTCACCTGTGGCACCGACTGCAGGGGCACCTCGCAGTATCCCTGCGTCCAGGTGTACGTGAACAACTCCGAGTCCAACTCCAGGGCGCTGCTACACAGCGACCAGCACCAGCTCCTGACCAACCCCAAGGTAAGCACGCGGGAGCTCCCACCTAACAGTGCAGGTTCGGGCCAACGTCCCGGTTAGACCCCAGGGGGAAGAATCGATGGTACTGACCTCGCTAGTTGTTGCGACGCTTGAGGTGCATGCACTCATCCCTGGAGACCAGGGCTCTAGTCCTCAGGGTGCGTTTGCCCGCTGGACAGTGGTACTCGAGTCTGTGCAAACACTGATCTTTTCTGTTCTTAGATTTTTGAGCTCCCGATAAACCCAGGTCCACTGCCTGTAGGACTGGTTTGCTTAAACTCAAAGAGCAAAGAAAGTTAACTTTTCCTTCCAACATAGCCATGGGATAGCATTATGGCCACCAGCTAGCTGCCTGAACTGTAGTGGGTCCCAAGAACTTCCAATGACATGCCCTTCTTTGAAAGGTTAAAGGGGTCTCTTTACTCCTGGAAAGTTCCTTAAAAGACTTTTGCCTTTTAGTTCTAAACTGAGGTTTTTAACTTGAGGGCTAAATGTGGGCTTGGGTGTGGGGTGGGGTTGGGGAGAGTCAACAGCAACCAGGAGGAATCCAAGAAGAAATTCTGATTAGGTCGTGTTGATTTGCTTGGTGGTGGTAGTGGTAGGGCTGGAGGGTCCTAACCGCACTGAGTGTTTGGGGACAGTGAAGAGCAGTAGGAGAACAACTTACTGAAAATAGAAAGCCCTTGAGGACAGACACGGAGCAGCGATTTCCTGACAACTTCTTTTGTTGTTACAGCGGGGGAAAAAAGAGGGGAAAAAAATAGATAAAACCTGGTTAGGGCTTTCGTGCCTCTGGAGAGTAGAGAGGGAGACTCAGAAAACTTCCCCGGGTAGGAAGCGTTTTTCAAAAGCAGTGTCCCCAGTCTGTGAACTAATTGAGCTTTGCAGTGCGCCTGCTGCTGCAGGAGAGTTCTTTGATGCCCTGGGTCCTTTCTGCTGCTAGTTGAAGGTGGGTATATTTTATTTTATTCGAGTTACTGACTCTTTTTACTTCCTGAGGTCTGTGCTGGAAGATGTCAGGAAACCATTCCAAAGAAAATGAATTCCCGTGCACACAGGAACACGTCCCTTTAAATGGGACAAGGTATATTAATCAGAAACCTGAATTTATATTTTAAACAAGATCAACACTTCTGTGCAGAGAAACTCGAGCGCCACTAACTCATTTATTTGGAAAGCTAGAAGGAACGATTCTTTGAAAATAGGATTGGCTCCTCATAGGATAAGTCTCCCGCTAATGCACTATGATTCATTTGCTTTAAAAATGGGGATAATGCAAGGACAGTAAATGTAGAAATAAACATTTGAAACACAGTCTCTAACGCACCAAGCTATTGCAGACGTGATGGGTCTCAAAGACAGACGGGGGTTGATCCGCTTAGTACTTGGGAATTTACAAAGACGTCACATGGTTTTAAGAAAGCGTTTTAAAAATCGGAATTAAATTAAAAATGTCTAAGAAAGGTGTGGTAGTAACTTAGTGATTTGGAAGGCGCTCTGCAGGTAGTTTGCCATTTAGAAGTGGGCACAGTTGGTAAAACATTGTTAATTTTGAGATAGTGGTTTAATCAATAATAAATTATATGTATGCATATACATTCATGCAAGGTGAATTCTATATTTCTATGGCTAATATCTAATTTTGGCATAGACAAATTAGAACTTACTACAGAAGACAACTTAAGTTTCCAGGCAGTTTTGCAGGATCTGGCGGTGGAAATAAATTGGAATCATTAGGACACTGATTCTTAAATCGCTTGGAAGCAATCATAATGTTTTATGTAATATTAAAATTCTCTCTCTCGCTCTCCTCACTTGCAAATAATCTCATTCCCCCCACCCCCAACCCCCGCTCCCCTCAGTGCCAGTTAAGAACTTGGCAATAGTTGCTTTGAAGAAATATCAAACAAAAATCAAAATGGTCAGAACTGGAAAAATGACATATTTAATGGTCCGGAAGGGTGATGAATGACCTCTCCTTCAATTCGTCCAAGAGTTCCTCTGCCAAATATGCATCTCTTTGTCCAAATTGTGATGTATTATAGTATTTATAGAACAAACATCACTTTTTTCTTTGGTCAACGAAGTGTTCAATTTGGAAATTTTCGTAAGCACTTTAGTAATGGAAGATCTCAGTGTGCCCAAAATGCTGTGGTAGGGTCAGGCACATCCTTGCACCTTGACAATCCCAGCGCCCAGTCCTGTTGCATATGGGGTGCGCAGAGCTATGCCCTCCCTTACTTACTTTTAATTTTCCAATCTGTTCCTTTCATCTTCCACCTGCTTCTCACATTCTCTCCAAACCCAATCATCCCAAGAAACTGTTAGGGAACCACCTCTCACCTACATAGCACAAGTACCTTTTCCTGGGCTTTGCTCGAAGTATTCCAGCCCAGGGTGGGGAGGGGACGAATGGTACAGATATGTAACTGGGTGAGGAAGTGCTGGTCTCCGGCTAACATGCCTTTAGAGCGTCTTTAAGTCCTGTTCAGTTTACGTTTTCCATCAGATTCTGTCAGGGGACCACTGTGTTTGATGGCGCAGTATTCGGGTCAGGTAGGGACTTGGTAAGGGAGCTGACTCGCTCTGTGGATTAACCATGGCACAGAAGTTAGCTCCCCTTGCTGTGCCCAGCATTAACCTCGTGCCTGCCTGTGACTCACAGTTGTGTGTGCTCAGTGCTCTGGTCCTCAACTTACAGCCGCCCTGTGGGGCTCTTTGTTTAGGTGTGGTTTTCAGGCACATTGACTTGGTCATGGATGGGGCCCGAGGATTGCAGTTTTCAAAGTCGTGCCAGTGATTCTAATGGGTATCCGAGAGATGAGAATGGGTGTCTTGAAAGACGTGCTCATCTGTTCTGCAAGAAAAACACCGGGCTTCAAAATGAATTCACTGTTATTAATGTTCATGTTTTCAACATAAGAGATGTAGATGCCACTGAATACAGAAGCTACAGTAGGGACTCAGAGAAACTCTGGAGAGAAGGAAGAGAATCATTTAGAATTAGTGTAGGAAGCTCATTTAAAATCGATCGGTTTGAACGGATTGTGAACACCTCGCTTTTGCAGTTACCTATTTTGGACGGCAAAGAAAAGATGAATGTAGAAACTGCCTTCCGCTGTGGGCTGTGAGAGTGGGGTGAGTAGAGACAGGATCCATGTTTGAGTTTCTGTTTGGAAGGGTTTTTTCCCCCTCTTTGATTAAACAACAACAACAAACACCAAAAGCAAAATAAATAATAAAGAACAAGTCTGTTTCTAAGAAAGCAATTCTTTGACACTGAAGACTGAGGAAAACCTTAGCAGGGACAGAAAAGGCTTTGGGCTTAAAGAACATCCAGGAAGGCTTAAGAACACAGATGAAGGCTTTGGGGCTGCCGTCACCTTAGTAAAGGGCCTTTAGACCCACACTCATGTCTCCGTACGTGTAAGGGCAGCAAGAGCTTTGAATGTGTGTTTACTCTGATGCGTTTTGTGCTCTGGGGGGGGGGGAGGGGATCCATCAGACCAGGGCTGCATCATGAAAAAGACATTGGGGCTGTGCCAGTATCTCTAATATTTATCTGTCCACAAGAAGTGACTTCCTTTGGATCTTCTTTGATAATGTAATTAAATAATATATATAATATTAATTATATATAATTATATAGAGATGTTAGATTGACAGAGGATAGATAGGTAGGTAGGTGGATAGATAGATAGATAGATAGATAGATAGATAGATAGATAGATGATAGGTAGGTGATAGGTAGATGATAGATGACAGGTAGATGATAGATAGGTAGGTAGGTAGGTAGGTAGGTAGATGATAGGTAGGTGATAGGTAGATGATAGATGACAGGTAGATGATAGATAGATAGGTAGGTAGGTAGGTAGGTAGATGATAGGTAGGTGATAGGTAGATGATAGATGACAGGTAGATGATAGATAGATAGATAGATAGATAGATAGATAGATAGATAGATAGATAGATAGATGGATAGAGATCCACTCGTTTGAGCTTCTGGTTTCTCAGAGTTTATTGTGGCTGTAGAACATGTGCAGATGAGCTTGTGCATGTAACAGTTCGTCTGTGCTGTGGGTGCTGCTGGGTTCCAGACCAGAGCTTCCAAGTTCCTGCGCTCACAGCGCTGGCATCTTGGTGCAGGAAACAGGCGTGAGTCGATGTGTAATAGAATTTCATGTAGAGGTAGATATTTACAAGTCGTGGCAGGGGGAGAGCACAGCTGGTGACAGGAGAGATCCAGAGCTGCCCTTGTTACTCACAAGATGCCAGCAGCAAGTGGGTCCGATAAAATGGCCATCGCAGAACGGGGAGCTGTACGGGGCACCCAGAGACGGGAAGGACAGAGAAACGAGGCCCTTGGCTCTCTGGAGAAAGACATGTCCACATGCTGAGTGGACAGCAGGTGCAGAGACCATGGGTGAGTGGCCACTGGGTCTGTTTGAGGAACAGTGGGTTCAACAGAGGAATTGGGCCAGGGAGAGCCCGGCCTTGAGCAGAGGGAGGTAGCATGGGAGCAATGGAGAACTAGGGCTTGGTTTTATTATAAACGTGATGGTAAAGTAAATACTCCACGTTGAGCTCAAATATAATCAAATTAGTTTTAAAGGTCTGAGCCATTGACATTGCTCTGGCTGCTGAAAATATGTGTGTGTGAGTGTGTGTGCGCGTGAGTGTGTGTGCGTGTGTGAGTGTGTGTGTGCGTGTGTGTGCGTGTGTGTGTGTGCGTGTGTGTGTGTGCGTGTGTGTGTGTGTGTGCGTGCGTGCGTGTGTGTGTGTGCGCGTGTGTGTGTGTGTGTGTGTGTGTGTGTGTGTGTGTGTGTGTGTGTGTGTGTGTGTGTGTGTGTGTGTGCGAGTGTGTGTGTGTGTGTGCGCGCGTGCGCACGCATGTGCACTTGCACACACATGCTGACTTGTGCACAATGAGAAGTACAGGGGCCAGCTTGGACACAGGGAGCTAGAAGAACAAGAACGGACAAAAGAGCGTGGCGGTCTATGTCGGTGGGTACCTGCGGTAAGATTTATTGTTGAACTGGATAGGAAGAACGAAGGCAAGGGGAATTTAAGATGGCATCAAAGTGTTTGTGGAGCACAACAGGGCAAGCAGGGCAAGCAGGGTAAGCAGGGCAAAGCAAGGCAAGCAGGGCAAGCAAGCAGGGCAAGCAGGGCGCCTTTACAGGAGAGAGAGGAGGTAGAAGGGTGGATGTGGATGAAAACCAAGGGGTCGGTTTCACGTGTGCCTAACAGGTACACAAATGAAGATGAATCCATGAGTTTCTGACCCAACGATTGTGGCCCAGCAGAGGACACATAGAGCATAGATGACCATTAAAAAAAAAAAATTAAAACCAAGTTCCTTAGGGACACACAAACACATGTTCAAAGGAGAAGGCTAAGGAGACAGCTTCATGGAGGAGGAGACATCTGCCGTGGGTCTCTGAGAAGAGAGCTTTTGTCTTGGTGAGGACAGGAGGGACGGAAAGATTATCAGGGGAGAGAGAAAACAGTGCAAGCAAAGCTTTCAGCTGGAGTGTGGAGTGTGCCGGGGGATCTGCGGGCCGACTGCTATGGGGAAAGACTGGAAGGAAATTGGGGCCAATGCTCTAGTGGCCTTGACAGACTGGAAGGGCTTGGCAGCCACTGGGGAGCGATGGGAGGAGGGACCCCTCAGGGAGGGTCACATCATAAACCTGTGCTCGTTCACATTAGCCGGCAGGGGCCAGTTAAGACAGGGGATCATCTGGTGTTAGAACTGGGAGATTTGGGGCTGGAGAGATAGATGGCTCGGGAGCTAAGAGCATTGACTGCTCTTCCAGAGGATCCAGATTTGATTCCTAGCACCCAAATGGCAGCTCACCACATTCCAAGGGGATTCAACAGCCTCCATACGGGCAAGACACCCATACACATAAACACAATACTAATTTATTGTTAATGGGAGATTATTTTGAAGCCTATGTTTAGTCCTCGTATAATTGCTAAGGTCTTTCCAAGTTGAATTTAGAGAGGGAGGTCAGAATACTGTAGTTTGAGAGGCATAACCAGCATTGGCGAATAGCTTTGAATCCAGCCGTGCCTCGGGCCTATGGAGCGGATGATTTCCAAGGAATGGCCAACGGTGAGGGAACGGATTCTCCCCTAACTCTAGAAAGGAAGGAAGCTTGGCTGGTAGACCTTTCTGACACCCAGATTCTTTCTCAAAAAACTTATTAGTAATTATTTTGTGTGTCTAGATGTTTTTCCTGTATGTGTGTCTGTGTGGCACTGAGTCCAGGGAAAGGAGGGCATCAGAGCCCCTGGAACTGGAGATATAGTTGTGAGGCACAATGTGTGTTCTGGGAACTGAGCCCCGGTCGTCTGGAACAGAGAGTTCTCAACCGCTGACACCCTCTTACTGAGAGTAAAACGTGTGCTTTGCCGTTGTCTGGCTGCTTGGTTTGGGTTGGTGTGGTTTTGTCACTAAGTTTGTGTCTCAGCAGCAGAACGCATACAGAAGCCAAGGAACGCTTTTCGAGCAGGCAGCTGACACGGTCAGGTATTGCAGGGCGCACTAGAAATGGTGGCGAGCACTTGCGGTTCTGGCGCTGACGTTACTGAGGCTGAGGCAGGAGGATGACAGGTTTGAGGCCAGCCCGAGCAACATAGTAAGATACCGCCTCAAACAAAGTAATAGATCGATTGCTGCTCTCTTTTTATCTTGAGACGTGGTTTCACCATGTAACTCTGACTGGCCTCTAGAACCTACTGCTATGGAGTCCAAACTGGTTTCAAATCGGAGTTCCTGCAGCCTCCACCTTTCAAGAGCTGGAATTAGACATAGGGAAGACGTTTTTTTAAAAAAGATTTATCTATTTACTTGGTGTACGTGAGTACACTGTAGCTGTCTTCAGACACACCAAAAGACAGCATTAGATCCCATGACAGATGGTTGTGAGCCACCATGTGGTTGCTGGGAATTGAACTCAGGACCTCGGGAAGAGCAGCCAGTGCTCTTAACCGCTGAGCCACCTCTCCAGCCCCAGGTGCTGGAAATTAAAAGTGTGCACAACTACACACTTTAGAGACCATCTAATTTGTGTACCCAAGGTTGTTTTTTATGCTGTATCTCTAATCTCCACTTGTAGACACCATTTATGGAAATCTCAATTTGAAAGATTCCCTCCCCCCACCCAAAGTCATATGTTAAAAAATAATCAGAAACTAAAATTCAGGAAATTTGTGATGTTACTTTGTATTAGCAATTTGAGAAGAATGATTTTTAAAAAAAATCACAAACTAAACAACTGTAAAGCTTTTTGGGGTGATTTTGACACATTTTATTTATTTTAAATGCTTTTTTTTTGCTCTCATTCATGAATGAAGATGTCAAATTTTATTTCCCCTGGGTTGAAATTTCTTCAGCTTTTAGCAGAGTTGCATAACCAGCTGAGTTCCTAGATCAACAGCACATTTATATTACATTAACATAATTACTCACAGGAAAACAGTGAGCAGAATGGTGCTTCGTACTACACATGTTTCTAACCGTTTCTCATTCTGTGCTTTAGATGTTCTCTAGGACATAAACCAGTGTGCAACAATTTGTAAATTTGATTTTGGAGTAGTACCCTCTTCCATTCTCTAAAAGTAACCTGTGTTATAATTGCACATCACAATGTTTGTAATTTTGTTACTATTTTTGTCCATGAACGAATTCAAATTAGTTTATGTGTTTGCAGAATCTGGCACATTAGGTCTCCAGAGAGGTGTCTGTTACCATGTGATCTATATATGATCACATATAAAGAGTGTCCGGATTCATCTCACTAGTGCGGTGGGCGTGCAGATGATGAAACCTTTACCCAGTGTCCTCTGGGGAAACAGAAGGCTCTTTCCTCCTGAGCTGTCTCTCCAGGCCCAAATACAGTTCTCTTTTGCTTTAATTTTTTTTTTTTAGGACCTCTTCACCAATCTCTTCGTGTACAGTCTGTTTCATCTTCCAAACTGCTATTTTTCAAAGTATGGTCAGCATTTTAGCAGCATCAGCACCATCTGTGAACTGGATAGAAATGCTCATTCTCTGGTCTCAGCCTAGATTCCACCCAAGTGCCATGATCAAATTCAAGACTTGCATAGTGAAAAAGATTTATAGGCTGCTGTGTAGTTCATTACTTGCTTAGCACGGACAAGCCCCGGGATTCAAGGACAAGACAGGAATATACATCTGTAGAAAAAGTTTCTAAATAAATAGGAATTAAATGTGTGTGTGTGTGTGTGTGTGTGTGTGTGTGTGTGTGTGTGTGTCTGTTCAAGTATATGTATTAAATGTAAATGGACCAAATACCCTAGTTAAAAGACAGGGATTGTAGTTCAGGAACATCAAAATCAAATACATTATGGTTTTAGGAGTAATAGACTAAAAATAAAGCCACAGAGATGTTGAGGGTAAACATGAAAAAAGACATATACCACACTAGTAACAGCAACAAAGTGGGAACTACCAAACATTCATTGATAGATGAATGGATGGATGTGCTGTGTTTATACAGTGGGAAATTTTACAAGTAATGATTTGGACACTATATTCATATAATATTTATAAAAATTATACTAACATAAACATTTACATAATTATATGAGTTATATATAAAAATTATACAGTTGTGAATAAGAATTGAGTGAACCAAGTTTAAGAAGCCATCCAAAGGTCTTTGCCATGATTTGCCATAATCTCTTGCTTCAACAGTGCTTGAACAGAACCTGTCACTTGACTCGCTACCCTAGATTGCCACTCAAAACCAGCAGCCCTTTGCCACCCGCAAGCAATGACCTGAGGCCACCCCAAGGCATTTCTCCTAGCCTCTGCCCTGGTAATTGAACTCCCACAGGATTGGGAGCTGCTGCTCCCTGCCAGATCAGCTTAGAGCTCCCCTGTATTTATCTGTGTTTTACTACTTGGACCTTGATCATGTGGCCCTGAAGGACTTTGCCAAACCCTTCCTTTCAGCATGTTACGAGGAGGTAGAATTGTTGAAGGTTCAGACTAGTGAGGTAGCCAAGTCTTCCTGCAGGGTATCAAGGAACCGGACTGTGGCATCCGAGAGAGTGGGCTCACAAGGAAGTGTTTGTTACCTTTGGAGGAGGAAGTCTGAGTCAGTCGCTATGGGAACTGCACAAGGCAACCCTAGACAGAAATGCTCCCCACTTGTGTGACTTCAGTAAGACTCATTACCCGGGTGAGCAGGTGAAATCCTCCAAAGAGCTCAGTGACCACAAAGCCGACTTGTGCACAGTGCGAGCCCCTGAGGCTGGCATGGAGTATCACCTGGACATGTTCGCTGTGGGAGACAGTAATGAGGGAGCTTAGCTTCAGGGTGTAGTGTGTCCTCTCTGGTCGCCACGGCAACACATGCATATTGGAATTGTCTTTACCCTTTCTGTAAGTTGTTCTGAAACATCCACTGAGATTCTTTAATTTGTATCATTTCTTTTTTTTTTTTCAAATAAAGAAATATTGGTTCCTGAAACAGAAACCCCCAGCAGACAAACAAGATACAACCAGCTACTAAACCACTAAAGGCCACGTATTAATGTTCTTAATATTGAACTCTAAACTCTAAAGACTGGAAGTGAGTTAGTGGAGACATAGGAGAGCTGATTGTGAGAATTAATGGGTATAGGTGTCTTTGTTATAATAATAAACGTCCTTAAACTGATTCCAGTGATAGTTGCCTCCCTGAATCTACTAAAAATCATTAAGTTGAGCACATTAAATGGGTGAATTAAATGGGTGAATTGAATGGTAGGTGGATTGCACTTTAATGAAGCCATTACACACAAAGGAATTACTGTTTTGTTTTGCAAATTTCACCGTTTTGCATATTTTGTAAGGATATCTTACAAATTCAGTAGATGACTCTAAAACTGACCTATTAATTTGGAAAAAATATTTAAAAGTAGCAGCTAAGTAAAAATTACTTGGGGTCTGGTGAGATGCTTGGCAGGTAAGATTTGCAGAAGCCTGATGATCTGAGTTCAATCCCTGCAGCCCTTAGTAAAGGAGAGAACTGACTTCCAGAGGTTGTCCTCTGACCTTGACATGCACACCTGTAGCATGGTCACATGCCCACACACATCATATATACACGTAGTAGTAGTAGTAGTAGTAATAATAATAATAATAATAATCATCATCATCATCATCATCTAAATTAAGATGCATAATATACTTGGAAATTTTATTTGTGTAAGTAAGCCAAAACTATACATTTCATTGAAATCACAGTTTTAGTGTAGTAGAATTACAGAATTACAGAATTAAATACCATTACAGAATTAAATAATGAAGTCATACATAAAGTATGAATATTTAGATAACTTTTTAGGATGAACAAAGTCTTTCTAAACATAACATCAAAGATAGAAGTCACAAAGGGAAACACTGTTGTATGTTTAATTACATAATAGGGGAAAAAACCTACACTAAAAATATGTTCAAGTTTAAGTAAAAATGACAAATTTTAGAGAATATTTGCACTCTGGCAAGGAACTGATTCAAAGGTCAATAAGAGCTTGCTGTGGCAATAAATGGCCATCTTTTCAATAGAAAAACATTGTGAACACCTGCATAGACAATCCGATGAAGATTACTTGTAACCAGACGTGAAAATTCTGCTTAACCTCAGGGTTGTTGAGAGATGCTGATCAATATGTGAGAATTGCAGAAGTGTTTGGCGCTTTGGCCTGGAAAAGCCCTTAGTGCTCAAATCTCAATGGACTGTTCGGTTGGAGCACAGAAGATAAGAATTCTAAGAGCTGTGGAGACAATGGAGGCCTGGCTTGTGAAGTCTCTGAGGGAAGTTTGACAGTCCCTCAAAGCCTCTGACTTCTCAGAACTGACAGAAGGGATGTGTTAAAAAGGTGGTCTATAGAGCAGTGTACCGGCTATGGTCCAGATAGTCCAACAATGGCTGTCTCCTGACATAGAGGCCAAGGATCCAGCCGTAGGCTTGTTCAGTCCATGGGACTGGATGTCTCAGAAATCTCAGTCTGGTGCTGGGATCTGGGAGGCTTTCGGAAGAGCTGCTGGTTTTCAGGTTACATTGGAATCCAGCTGCAGTAACAGGGAGACAAACTTGCCAGTGAAGGTGAGGGTGAAGGTGAGGGCAAGGGCAAGCAGGCAAAAAGCAAAGCCTTCCTTCTCCCATGTCCTTTTATGTAGCCCACCTTCAGAGTGGGCTTTCCCACCTCAGTCTGATGAAGGAAATCCCTTGCAACTCTGCACAGCAGCCTCAGTTTTAATGGATCCCAGATGTGGTAATGTTGAAAGCAAGATGAGCCATCACCGTGAGAGATGACTAAGTAGTTAAGAGCAGTAGCTGCCCTTCCAGAGGACTTGGGTTCAATTCCCAGCCCCTATGTGGGAACCATTTGGAGCTCCAATTCAGGGAATCTGATGCTTTCTTCTGGCCTGTTTGGGTACCAGGCATACACACGTGGTACACAGACATGCTTGCAGGCAAAACACCACAGAAACATATGTATTATGTGTATGAGTATATACATATATATTATGTGTGTATATGTATATATATGTGTGTGTGTATGTATACATATATATATAATATACATAGATGGGTATATATAAAAGGTATATATACAGATATATGTGTATGTGTGTGTGTACATATATATAATGGGTATATATATATGGGTATATATATAATGAGTGTATATATATATAAAGGGTATGTATGTGGGTATATATATAATTGATATATACATATATATGTGTATATATATACATTGTATATGGGTTAGAAATTATATGGTTAAATATTATGCATTAAATTTATTGGAGAAATATTCCTCCTTAAATTGAAGGTTATAATATATTATTCTCAAAAGTAGGTCAAAAACCAGTATGCTTCATGTTTGTAAAACATAAAATATATGCCTCTGATCTTGTATATTCGCATGCACACTACTAATTTCCATCTTTTTAAAACCCCTTCCATTAAATGTGGTTTTCATGTTACCTTTTTACTTAGCTACCAAGGCGCATTATTTGTCAATAAATAACAGGGTCGTAAGTAACTTCTGCAGAAAAAAAGGCGAAGGGATATGAGATTTGGCTTAGAGTGTTCATGTAAACATAAATTTTTGCTCAGAAAAAAATTTTTTTCATCCATCAAAACCGGCTATATACTTCATGTATCCCTCGTAGGGTGTATCTCCCAGTAAGAGAAAAAACAAGTTTAAATGGAACAATTGCAGGTCAGGATGAGTTGAGGCAGGTAGGAGTCCAAAGAGAATGTGCATTGGGAGAATTGGCTTTGAAACTTGCCTGCTTGAGAAATGCCTGCTTTAATCTTTAAGGATCAACTTTTATGTCTTTGTAAGATAGCCTGCTACACGTTGGTACTGTGCTATCCCGATGGCCCATATTAAAGCTTGTAAACGGGCTGGAGAGATGGCTCAGCGGTTAAGAGCACTGACTGCTCTTCCAGAGGTCCTGAGTTCAAATCCCAGCAACCACATGGTGGCTCACAACCATCTGTGATAAGATCTGATGCCCTCTTCTGGTGTGTCTGAAGATAGCTACAATGTATATAATAAATAAATAAACCTTTAAAAAAAAAAAAAAAAAAAAAAGCTTGTAAACATTTCTGAGGCCCAGTAACAAACCAGCGGTTTCTCAAAAGGAGAATGGTCATTTGCCAAAGAACGCAGTCCCAGTTATACCATCAGGGCTCTATGGGGGCCCACATATGTTTCTGGCACCATCCTCTGTGACACGATTGGAGTTCAGTACCATACAGGAGAGTTGAAGTCCCTCATGGCCTGTGCCTGATCTGCACAGAGCTGGCAGGGTTATGGGGTACTCAGTAGCAATCCAAACTGGTGGTACATGTTTCCTCATTCACATAAAGGAGTCCAGCAAGCTTGAGATGAGTTCTCTACTGGGAATCTAGGACACTTGGTATTCCCCGCTCTCCAGGCCCAGACAGCACAGCATCATGACAGCACAGACAGCTCAAGGTTGAGTGGGTTGAGTAGGTCCAGCTTCCTGTAGTCTAGAGCAGAACAGAGCTGATAGGATCCTGAGCAGGGCAGGAAAGCCCCCTCCAACTCTGTGGGGTCTCAAAGTAGAGACCTCACAGATGGAGTGAGCAGTGCAGTGGTCTCCCAAGAGCTGAATAGACATGTGGAGAACAGGGCCTGCAGGGCTACCCACTCGCTCTTGAGCAACCCACTGGGGAAGAGTGGTCTCCTTAGCTGTCCACCACCATGTCCTTCCAGGGATGGTTGAATTAGGGAAGCCGTGGGCTGTGGCTCCTTGCCCTGTGCATGTGGGTAGCAAGCATGTTTTCAAGGTGTAAAGAAGCAAGCATAGGAAAATGTATTGACTCTTGGGCTTACCAGAGCACAAACCCACAGCATACTTCATTGATTCACTCTGTGAACTCTTCCTTCTGAGCGTAGCCATCTTTGAAGCCCCCAGGGGTAGGGGTAACACAGCACCTGCATCCAGGAGTGCTCCAAGCAGCTGCCATTTCCCATTGCGCTGCCGTGCCGGTCAACATCTGCATGCTTCAGTGGGGGGAAGGCAGGATATGTTCAGTTGAGACACTTGAAGTTCTGCCACAGGGTCTTTCCTCAGAGGTAAGCATCCCCCTACCTGCCCCCAGTTCATTCAGGGAGATTCCTGTCTGGGGGTATGTGAGGAGGCGTGCCATGCATCGTGCTGGTTCACAAGGTTCACGAATTTTATATATAGATATAAATTTCATATATGTAAATTTTATACATATATGCATATGTATACATTTCATAAATTTATATTACATATATAATTACACACACACATACATAATACATATATGCGTGCACGCATACATACATACATACATGAAAATCTTAGTAGTCCAGTCACCTAATTTGCCCTTAGGGAGACCTCCAATACACCAGCTATTGTCAGAGATCCCTGAAGGTCAAGTTGGTTTCACCATGTTCACAAAGTCTGAGGGTTAGGAAATCAGGCAGAGCAACAGGAAAATGGTGACCTCTGATCCACCATCCAAAATGATGTCTGGGGTCTCAATGGAAAAATCCAAGGCTTGAATGTTGGCGTCTTCTCAAGTCTCATTCCCTAACCTGCCGGGCAGGTGCTGCCGCAGTGTTGACTGGAGACCTCGGTTCCACCACACACGGGTCTTGCCGTGCAGTTACTGCGCTGTGTTAATTTGGGTTTTTGTACGGAGCTGAAGTGTGGCATCAAGGACACGTGTTCTGATGAGATACAGGAGGAAGCTCTGTAGCCTTTTCTGCTGCAGCTGTAGAAGTCACACCTTGCCATCTCCGTTGTAATCACTGTCTCGTGCACGGTCTAGGAAAGAGGAGACAGACACCCCACCCCCTTCGCCTTTGCGTAGAGCAATGCCAGCTGCACACTGCAAATGTGTGGATGAGAGGGAATAGAGAGAGAGAACATGCATTCCGCCACGGATAGGAGCGCAACATTTTCATCCTTATCCTCATATCAGGGAACTGATGGAGGAGACCGGGGCTTGCTGGTCGCCTTCATGAAGACGTGGTCGTCACAGTGTTTGAAGGAGTATGCACCCACACATGAACACGTTGGTACCCTGCGGTATCTGATACAATTTCCTGTGCCCTCAGTAAGGCTGTCTGAATGCGTACTTGAGCATTACGAATTTTGTATTCCTTTTCCCTGTTCAATATGGTCATGAGAATATTGGCCATCTCTGAGAGGAATTCATTCTAAGGCTTGAACCCAGGACCTCATACATGCTGAACACACGCTCTGCCACTGAGCCACACCCCATGCCTTCCTCAGGGATTTGAACCTAGGATCATAAGCCTCTGATTGTCCTAGCATGTTAAAAGCAAAACCTATTGAACATCATCCAGATTAAAGTCTCTTGTTTTGGTCTGGCTACTATTTTGATTCAATGTGGGTTTTTTTTTTTTTCTTTTCTTTTTTTTTTTTTTTTTTCATTTAACCAAAGACAGGATTTTTTTTATTTTCTAACTCTTAGGCTAGCTGAGCTATTTTCTCTTGAAGGTGGAATGTCATTCTGAACTTTGTCGATTTTTGAATAGCCACCACTGTTAACAGTTTGCACAAATCTAAACGTTCAGTGGGCATCATTATTCCAAAGCCCCAGAAAGCAGCTATGGTCACGGCATCCTTGGAGGGTGAGTGGACATCTTCCCCGGGCAGGAGTGAGAACTCTTTGCCACAGATCCTTAGTGAGTACCAGGAAAAGTGTGGGCATTTCCCGGTGCCATCCCCCGTGCCCCTCTCTCTCAAGCGCATTAGGTGACTCATTCTGGATGATCCATTTGCAATCTTGGCACATTCCATTTCTTCTTGGAATGTCACCTTCCCAACCCATTTTCTGACGAGCACATTTCCAGTCAACCTTGGTGACACAAATCCAAAGTCGCCATTCCCACGAAGCCCTCTCTCACACCCCACCATGGCGCAAACGGCCCCACCCTCTTTTGAAATCATAAGTGCTTTAGGGAATACGCTCCAGTCAATACCCTGCCTGCTTCTGGGAGAGGAAGGGCTTGAGTGAATCTGGTCTCAGTGTCCTATCCTGTACTCAATGATCGGGAAAGCCTTATTTCATTTTTAAAGTCACTGTAACTGACTGTTACGGCAGCAAATCCCCGGCCTTGGTGAGACCAACACAGCAGGAGAGGTGGGTGGGTCCTTTTAACAAGCAAGTCCAGTTTTCTGTTGTGCAGGCTAGAGCAAGCTATGTTCTAGGCTGTGTCACCCCTGCATCTGCCCGGCCTACAGTCCCCAAAGAGTTCATGTTAGCTTCCGTTCTTAGCCTGTCTCGTTCTGCACACTTCCAGAGTCACTTATTTGAGCTTTAGAGAGTTTTCCATGAGACACAGATACCCATTCTGGAACCTCTTCCCCTAAAATTTAATTTCTTAGCTGATGTATAATTTCAGTTGTGTTTCTTAAACGAACCTACATTCACCTGTGCGTGCACAAGCATTAGAATCGTTGTAGAGTCTATGAGTGACTCCGTTTTACTTTATAATCCACAGAGGTTTTCCAATTATGTCATCAAAATGACCAGTAAACCTACAAATCAGAGGGCCAGGGCCAGCAAGGTGGCTTTGTGAGTCGGACTTTCAAGTGTGATTATCATGAGATTGATCCTCAGGACCCACATGGTGGGAGGAGAGAACCAACTCTACCAGGTTGTCCTTTGACCTCATGCATGCACCTTGGCAATTTCACGCTTTTACACACATGCACACACACACAAACACATAAAGAAATATTTTTAAAAATAATTTTTAGAAGTTGTCAATCAGAGTAGACATGTTTGGTGGTTTGAATAAGAATGGCCCCTACAGGCTCATGTATTTGAATGCTTGTTCTCTGGGTAGTGGAATTGTTTTGGAAGGATTTGGAGGTGTGGCCTTGTTGGAGGAGGTATGTCCCTGGGGGTAGGCTTCTAGGTTTCTCTGCCTCCTGTTTGTTGATGAGATGGATGTGAGCTCCCAGCTGCTGATCCAGCAGTATGCCAGTCTGCCTGCCTGTCTGCCTGCCTGCCATCTGCCATGCTCCTTACCATGATGGTCATGGATTCACCTTCTGAAACTGTAAGCAAGTTCCCAATTAAATGTGTTTTGTAAGCTACCTTGGTAGTAGTGTCTGTTCATAGCAAGAGAAAAATAATTAAGCAACACACAATTAAAAAAAATAAGACTATATTTTTTAAAATATTTATTTATT
Source organism: Rattus rattus (assembly GCF_011064425.1). Classification (NCBI taxonomy): domain Eukaryota; kingdom Metazoa; phylum Chordata; class Mammalia; order Rodentia; family Muridae; genus Rattus; species Rattus rattus. The sequence continues at coordinate 194,608,668 of NC_046154.1, read as the reverse complement.
TATTTATTTATTTATTTATTTATTGTAAGTACACTGTAGCTGTCTTCAGACACACCAGAAGATGGCATCAGATCCCACTACAGATGGTTGTGAGCCACCATGTGGTTGCTGGGAATTGAACTCAGGACCTCTGGAAGAGCAGCCAGTGCTCTTAACCACTGAGCCATCTCTCCAGCCCCAAGACAGTGTATTAATAACTCGTTTTCTAGCCAAATTTATTTGGAGAAATGCTTAGCCATTGTCTTTCTGTGCTGATCAAGCGAAGCTGTGAAGGAACCGAGGGAAAGCATCTTTTCCTCTATGTCTACCTTTTTCTCTTTTCTTTTCTTTTCTTTTTTTTTTTTTTTTTTACACAAAACACTTCACATAGAACACAGCCCCTGAAACTTGGTTAAATAGACTCCCTAATTTACACGACAATGTTAAAAAAAATGACTCAGTGAAGGAAGAAACTGAATTCTGCCTACTCTACCTGTATGATTGAAATGCACTCCTCAAGACTGTGACAGAGAATCTACTCCAGCAAGGTTCTATTCAGGTTTAGATGCTTTGTGGTAGGCTAAGAACGAATGCTATTATAAACCTTGGTAACCCTAAAATAGGACAATGGAGAATAAGAAGTAAGCACGCGATCAGACTTTCTGTGTCAGAGGTGATGGCTATGTCTTTTTCTCAATAAATCCACTGGGAACCTTGCTGTTGTGCTTCTCACAATAGCTCTCCCAATCCATCAGCTTTGTCTGTGAATGTGAACGTCAAACCCCCTGTCTACCACACAGGCAGTAGAGCCTGGTGCGTGACGTATGCTTATAATTCCATCACTGGAAGTGTAGAAACCTGAGCGTCAGAAGTTCAAGATCATCCTCAGCTACATAGTACGTTCCGGGCCAGCCTCAGCTGCATAAAACCAAAAAAATAAAAAATAAAAATAAAGATGGACATTAAACAGGTATACTCATTCTAGCTGCATTTCACCTCAGACTTCTGTTTGGCAGCTTATAAAAAAGCATACTTTCAAGTTAGCATACAGAGGGACCTGTTTCATTATGGCATTTTTATACATATGTGTCACTGTGTTCTGATTCGTCCCCTCTGCATCACCATCCCCCATCTCCCTGGTCTCCACCTCAAATAGACCCATGCTTTGATTCCACACCAAATGTTTGTATGTACTCCATTGCTCTCTTTTTTCCCCTCCTTGGTTAAGACCTCTATCACCCCCTCCTCACTGTCTCTTTTCTACTTTTATGATCCACCCCCCCAACGCATACAAAAGAACTCACATGCACATACATGTACACACATGCACACAAACATGCATACATACACACACATGCATACAATGCATATATATACTTACATGCACACATATACATGTAAACAAACACATACACACATATGCACACACGCATGAAGTATACATGTACATATACACATGCACACATATATACACATTATTCACATGCACATGAATCCACATGCATGCATGCACACATGTATACATAATAGATGCAGACACATATACCCATGCAACCCATGTATGCACATATATGCATGCATGCATGTATGCACACACACACACACACACACACACACACACACTCCCCTCTAGGATCCACGTATATTAGAAAAAGGTATGGTATTCATCTTTCTCAGTCTGGCTTATTTCACTTAACATAATGATCTTCAGTTCAATACATATTATTTTATATGTACTACAACCATCCATTTTTTGATGGGTATCTAAGCTTGCTTTCAGTCACAGAGACCATGAATAGTGCAACAGTGCACAAGTGTCTCTGTGGTGTGTTAACTTAGATTCATGCTTGCTCATTGTACAGCTGCATCATACGGTGCTTCTGTTTGGAGTGGGTATAGATTGTTTCACGTATTTAATTTTATTATGTGTGGAGGCCCATGTCACAGTGACTGCGTGGAGGTCAGAGAACAAGTTTGGGGAGTCCCTTCTTTCTGTCCACCCTTAGTGGGTTCTGGGGGTCAGAGTCTGGTCAGTTTTGCGCAGTGAGTACCTTCACCCCCTGAGCTGTCGCACCAACCCTACTGGCACTGTCTTGAGAACCCACCGCACTGCGGTACACAGCGTACATTACATGGTGGCCGCAGTCTTTGCGTTCCTACCAGCAGGAGGGGAATGCTGCTGGAGCCCTCTCCGCTTCCCCTACACCCTTCGCAGCATACAATTTCCTGAGCCAGTGGGCTTCCCCAGCAGTGGACACTGCATGCTACAGTATGGATCTGCAACACACTGCTTTTTTAAAATTTAGACTTGGAGCTCCATCCGCAGACGGGAGTGATGCTGTAAGCCTGATGGAAGCCCTTATCTGGGAAGGTCACATACCCTAGCTGGGAATCTGCTACTGATGTTTTGATGAATGAGCCTGTCATCAAACTGTCCCCTGGGTGTTGGTATTTGTACCCATAGACTTAGCCTTGGTCAGAGGAGCTTCTCTTTGCCATGGGCAGAAATGGTTGCAGAGACACACAACTGGTAAAAGTGCTGAGGATGGGGTTGGGGATTTAGCTCAGTGGTTAGAGCGCTCGCCTAGGAAGCGCAAGGCCCTGGGTTCGGTCCCCAACTCCGAAAAAAAGAACCAAAAAAAAAAAAAAAAAAGTGCTGAGGATAACGGATGTTCAATGCGCAGCCTTAAGTGAGACGTCTGTCTCAGCTGAACCCCCTCGAGGCTGGGAGAAGATAGTGCAAGAGGTCACAGAAGTAATATACACGTCAGAAGATGGGGAGAAACACTGTGAAATGCGTCCTCTGGACTTGACAAGGTCATCGCACTCAGGAACTCACAGCAGCTGTGGTTATCTACATAAGAGAAGCACAAAATCAAGCCAGTCAGCATTCTAGCCTGGATGAGGGCGGGCTCATTGGGGGGACACCCCTCGCTGAAGAGCTATTGATAATCGATGGCCTCTGGGGAACGTGATAATTTATCTTTGGGAGTGTGGCTACTGTTAGGTTGTGGATGGCCCCATATCTGTGGGCGTTCAGGCTGCACTACTTAGACTCAGTATTTATGAAGGAGAAGGAGAGGGAAAAGAAGAGGAAGACGTGATGGTTTGAATAGGTATGGTCCCCACAGACTCGTGTGTTTGAATGCATGGTCCAATAGGGAGTGGCACTATTAGGAGGTGTGGCTTTGTCGGAGGGGTGTGGCTTTGTCGGAGGAGGTGTGGCCTTGCTGGAGGAGGTGTGGCCTTGGTAGAGGGGTGTGGCTTTGTTGGAGGTGTGGCTTTGTTGGAGGAGGTGTGGCCTTGTTGGAGGAGGTATATCGCTGTGGGAGTGGGTTTTTGAGGTCTCCTATACTCAAGCTATGCCCAGTATGGAACACAGTCTCCTGCTACTGCCTATGGATCAAGATGTAGAGCTCTTGGCTCCTTCTCCAGCACCGTGTCTGCCTGCATTCCTGCCAAGATGATAATGGACCAAACCTCTGCAACTGTAAGCCGGGACTTATTAAATGTTTTTCTTTACGAGTCACCACGGTCATTGGTGTCTCTTCACAACAATAGCGGCCCTAAGATGAGGAGGAGGGGGAGGGGGGAGGACTGCTGGCTTAGCAATGAACAGCACTTGCTGTTCCTGCAGAGGACTAGAATTTGGTTCCCAGAATCCACACTGGGTATCTCACAACCTCCTGTAGTTCCAGCTCCCAGAGAGCCCCCTCTTCTGGCCTCCATGGGTACTGGCACTCATGCACGTGCCCACACTTGGGCACACATGTACACAATTAAAAAAAAAAAAAAAAGAAATAGAAGAGGACCTGAAGCTGGGAGGGAGAGTTGGGGGAAGTTGCAGGATTGGAAAGGAGACTTGTGATCCAAGATACACTGCGTACAAGTATGAAATCTCAGAGAATACATTTTTTAATTCTAAAATTATTAAAACATGGCGCATTGTTATTAATTTCTTTTACAAAGCAACAACAAAAATTACCCAAAGTATCAAGGGATAAGTGTAAAGCAAACAAGATAATACTTCATAATAAAAAATATGCCATCAAAAATTAAACGAATGTTTGAAGGAGAATCTAAAAAGCACATTTTAATGTGAATAAAAGTACTAGTGAAACTATATTGAAAATGGGGGAGGGGTAAAAGAGTACGAAGATAAAAAGGCCATGATGAAGTGTTGGAGGAGCCTTGTTCTGGATTCTCACTCTGGAGGCTGCCAGTGACTTGCTCAGTAGCCAGGTGCTCCTGTGGACTCGTTCCTGTGGTGCGTTGGTGCCACGTCTGTGTCATTCTCTCTGTCATATCTGACTTCACTGTCATAGTTTTCCGTACGCTCATACTGGGGGGCCTCTGCTGGCCATGCTTACCTTGGCAGCCTCTTCTTGGGCCAGGCGCCTGGGAGACTCCCCAGAGTGGCTAACGATCAGTGAGTGAGTGTTCCTCCCAATGTGTTCAGTACCAGAAGAAAGCCCAGCACCTAGAGCCGCAGAAGATTCCTTAGGGGTTAATTGCCCCACGGGAGGGTGGAGGCTACGAGTGTTGAGTAGAAGACTGAAGGGCGCTTCAGAGGTTCTAGGCTCTTCAGTGGTGGAGAGTAGATCTTTGGCTGCAGAAGTTGGTCTACCCTGAGCTGTCAAACTGCAGGGTCTAGAGCTAGGCTTCCTTTCCCTCAACAGTTTACTATAGGAGCCAAGCCTCATGCCACATGCGCTTTCCAACCTGATCCCTGCCTCCACACGACTGGCTACAGCTGCCTTCCAGGGCCATCTTCTCACCATGGGGCTATAGCAAAGTCGACTTGGGCTCCCTTCTTATGGATGGTTACCATTCTCAAAGCCCTCCAGTTAATTTTCAAGCAAATAGGTTCCCTTTCATCATTTTGGTAGGTCACTCACTGCCCTCCCAAGTCACACAGAGTGACAGAATAGGGTTCCTCTTTATTGCTGACCCATCTGCTGGAGGAACCAAGTCTCACCAAAAACCAAACTTGCCCTGAGGCTTGTGAGGGTTGTAGGCTTATCCTGAAGATAAAAGTCCCCATATCGTCTACAAGCCCACCCCATTGCCACATATGGGGGGGCATCCCTGAGCTGAGATTTGCCATCAGTTCATCTTGGCCGCTTTTCCTGCTAACGCCATTTTTTCCTACACTTTCTGGATACACTGACACTGCCTTTGGGAACTTCGGATGCTCCCTCTCATCCCCTCTTTGGAGCAGAGTTTTCTTCCTTTTTTAAAGAAAGCAGTCTTGTCCCATTTCAGGCAGCAGGAATGAGGGTCCGTGGGTGAGAATAAGAAGTTGGGAAATACCGCCTTTGAAAGTGAGAAACCAAACATGTCAGGACACCAAGGAGAAGTTTCTCTAAGGGTGTGCTTATTGCCTGGTCAAAGGCATTATATTTGACTGGTCCCCTAAGTGACATTATAGCCATGCTGCCAAAAACTGATCCTGCATCAGACAGAGCAGGAGGAAGACTTAGAAGTGCATTTCCCTGAGCAGGGTCACAAGCCCTTGCAGCATATCACCTCCTCACCAGTCCTTGGGAGAAGCACACTGATCCCAGAGATGCAATGTTGGTTTTCCAAGAGAGGGCGCAAGAAGCAGGGCTCGTCCTTGGTTCCAAAGCAGGAAGCTCGGAATAGGGAGAGCTGGGCATCTGGACAAGAAGGAAGTGAGGGGCGGGGCTAATACTGTGTAGAACTCATGTGGAGACATTCCTGTCAGCCAGCATGTGGGAGGGAAGCAGAAATGGGGGCCTGAGAAGGTCATGGATGTCTTTAACTTTATAGTAAGTTTGACACCAGTCATATCTAGGGGGTTCCACTCCAGAGTGAGACCTGGCCTCAAACCAAACCAAACCAAACCAAGAACAAAGAACAACAAGCATTCCTCTGCCGTTTGTACGGAGGACGCTGCTTGGACCTCTGTGACCTTGAACGGTTTCAACCTTCCCATCCCACTTCCCTGTGCTTTTTACTTTTTAAAACATTATTTATGTCAGGGGGTTGGCATAGACATGCGTATACTATGTTCTGCTAGGTCAGAGGACAACGTTTTGGAGTTGGTTCTCTTGATCCCCCTTTACGTGAGTTCTGGGGATCAAACTGGGGTCACCAGGCTTCACCGCCAGCCCTTTGATCTGCAGAGTCACTTTATTGTCCCTCAGTCTCCTGCTGTATGCTGGAGAGGAGATGAAGAAGCTCACTCGCTTGGATTAATTATGCCCTGACATTGGCCAGTGGCACTGTCCGTCATCCAGCCTGAGTGACTGAGAGACTTTGGGTAACGGCTTTTCTTGAATCCTCTTCAAGTACGCTGCTTTTTAAGGGAGTTTAAATTTCTGTTCATCTATAATGATCTTCCACATAGAGCTGAGGACTCTAGGAGGGACCTGAGATAGGCTTCAGAAAACATTCAGAAATAAATAACCCAGGCAGTCAAGGTGTGAGAGGAAGGGGACAAATAATGATTTTTTTTAAGAACCCGGGGATACCCCTTGTTTCCTTTCACGGCAACATTGACTTTACCAACTTGCTGGAGAGTTAAAGACTCATCATCTAACCCATGGGAAGAACAGAGGCCACGGGGAAATTACCTCAGGCTTCCTTTTCTTGGTGTGAAAAGAATGTAATCTGCATTGAGAGCCCATCTGTGTGCTAACAACTCCTGTGTGCTCCACACAGCCAGGCCCTTGTTTCATTCCCTATGAAGTCGCTGCTTGCCCACTAGGAAACTTGATGGACGTCTTTCCCCTGATGTTTCCAGAAACATGGGTGTGGTTCCCTCGGTCAAATCCTGGAGTTGCAGTCTGGTAGAGAGATAGGTCTTTTAAACCCACTTCGTTCCCCAAAACTGAGTAGTAAATAATTCAAACCGAGTTAAGTGCTGGATGACTTCAGTGTGTTTCAGCGACACTTGGTTATCTCCTGAAATGTCTGTTGTGTCAATGGTGCCCGTTGTGAAAGGATCCTGATGAGCTCTTAGATGGTCTCACCTCACTGGTTCTGCCTCCAAGACTGGAACTGGCACCTAATCTCACTCTGACCAAGGAAAGGGAATATCTAACATGGTTAATGAAGTAGGAAGTGGGACAATCATGGTCTTCTTGCAAATATTTGCTCACGTAGATAAAGTACCAGCCGAAGGGCAGGACCGGCCACTCTGATCCTTTTTGCCAGCAGCAATGGTGGCTCAATCAAGTTTTCCCACGGTCTCTGGAGTGGCAGGATCGCTTCTGGTGGAAAACGCTGTAACACTGTTTGCAGGCAGCTTCTGCCGGGTTGTTTCTTGATGTGCCTCCAAGAGGAGAGTCAGAAGCAGGAGCTAAAAATTATTTTGGAGGTTATGCAGACTAGAGGGAGGAAAAAAGGATACCCAGAAAAAGCTAATTTACCCGAGACTAGACAGCAAACAGATCATAAGACTGAAGCCCCAAATACTGATATCTGTGGCTTTTAAGCCCAACTGCAGCTTTAAGAAAACCTCAGAATCCAGACACTTCCACAAAAGTGTACTGTTCCCTTAGACATAGAAGGGGAGCGGGGTGTGCATGCATTAGCATTCACTGTTCAGAGGTGAAAATCCGATTTTATGTAACATGAATATGTTATGTGTGGTGGGGGATGATGAAATCTACTACGGTTTGAAGTGTATTTGCATTCATATAATTTAAAATGTTTAACTTGGGAAAGTAGCTTCGTTAACTTGAGGAAAACCTGTCTTTGTGTGTTATACACCCATCCAGTCAACATGCAGGAACCATGTATAAGCCCTAGGGTGAACATACAGAAAAAAAAATAATAAGAACCCTTGCTCTCAATTCACCAGTCGGAGAGGGAGCCTGACATAAGCAGACAAATATGAGTCTAGCTGTGAGTTCATGGGTTTGACTCCTGGGTCAACACAGGGAGTGGCATTTGATGTCGACTGAGAAGGCTCCTACAGATAGGAACACTAAAGACGGTGACGGAGGACAGAGAGCACTGACCAGAGGCAAGCAGCCTGTGCTGGGTGGTTAAGTGTGGCAGCATGTGGCAGCTCTAAGGAGCAAGTGCCATGTTTGGCTGTCTCCCAGAACCCCGTGAGGACAGGCAGGCAGGGGTTAGGCTGAAGCGCCGTGCGCAGCATGATCCAAGTTTTGAATTTTAACAGAAAGCGATGGGAAGAAAGCATCGTGAAATTACATGCTGCAAGTAAACCAGTCGGGCCAGGTGTGGTGTGGCACATTCCTGGAACCCTAGCACTCGGAGAAGTGCCCTGAGTTCAATGCCAGCCTAAGCTTTGGGGCAAGCTCCACGGCAGCCAGAGCTACATGGCAAGGTCCTGTCTCAAACAGACAAAGCGGGCAGTGCTGGGAGACGCTGCAGTCAGCAAAGCACCTGTCTTGCCATCGTGAGGTCATGAGTTCGGATCTCCAGAGCCCACGTGAAAATCTGGACCAAGTGGCACGCTTTTGTAAAGCCCGCAATAATGAGAAAAGGACGTGAAGACAGATGGGTCCCTCGAGATCCCTGGACAGCTGGCCTCGGCTCTTTGGCAAAGTTCCAAACCAATGAGAAACTCTCTTAAACAAAATGTGGAAGGTGCCTGATGAAGGCTGTCCTCTGACGTCCACACATGTGTGCACGCACACACGCACGCACCGACACACCCAGGCACACATAGAGACAAGAGCAAATAAACAGATATGAGAATGAAGGAACCGGTGGGCGTCAAATCATACTGTAAATGTGGTGTTCTTCCTCAACGGCAAACACCTTGGCAAACACCTCAGAGGAGCCTTTGATGGAATCTTGGGGTCTAGTTGCAGAGCTAAAAGGGGTGGCAGTGTTGTTATCCGTAAAGTGGAGATTTGGGGGGGGGTGCGGGGTAAGAAGTGAAGTACACAGGTTCAGGCCCCTTAGGTCTGTGCTAGGATATCTGACTTATTAACAGTTGGTAGGAGCTGGGATGTTCATCCTCAAGAGGAGCTGACACAGAGAAAGCATTGCTTTTAACATCTGGAGCTAAGAGCAGTTTTTCAGCGTTGCTGAATCGGTACCGCCCGGTCAAGTCTACTCGAGGGAACAACTTTGTCAGCTACTGGCTAGGAAAGCCACCCGTTAGCAAAGTCCATTGATTGTATATCCGTCGATTATATATCCATTGATTATGCACTGGTGAGGGATCCCCACTGAGTCACTGTTGAAGAGAACGTGGGGAATGAAACCTTCTGAGGGTAAAGAACTATCCCAAGAGCAGCGGGAGCTGTTGGTTGCTAAGGAAAAGCAAAGACTCACAGACAGGCGCTGGGAATGCAAATGACCCTGCCCTGCTTTCCCTCCGATTGTTGACCAACAGGTCCCCACAAAGACAAAGCGTATTACATTTCCAATTTGCTATAACCTTGTGACTTGCTGTCTATAAAATGTCCTTATTTTTTAGTGACTGAAGATAGTTTTGCGACTGGATTGGGGTTGTTTGTTGGTTGCCATTGTTCCGAATTGGAAATTTTAAAATATAGTTAGGCAGTGTCAATTCGGTCGTAGCTAGAGATTATGTCAAAACTAGATTTGTCATCTGTAAAATGCCCATCTCTGTAGAAGAAGGAATGACTATGGGGGCCCATGAGCAGTCAGCAAGTCGGCAGTTCCCAAGATGGGTCGGACACTTTCAGATGGTTTCGTGATGTCTGCTCATGAGAAGGTTGTCTTGGACGCTGTCAAGAACCTTTTCCTGTCTTGATATCAGAATGGTAGGCGGAATATGACAGGGGAAACCACGACGCGTAGTAGGGACACTAGCACATTGGTGACCACTGGGATGGGTATCCCATATTAACCCTGACTATGGCCACCTCCTTGTCCGTCCCAAGCCACAAACTATAATAAAGCAAAGCATTTGAGGAATAGAAGGTCTCCCTCTGACTATCCTGTGTAGTCATAGCTTTCCTCTCTGTGTTCTGTTTGGCCAGTGCTCCTATATCCCGCCCTGTAAGAGAGAAAACCAGAAGAACTCGGAAAGTGTCATGAACTGGCAACAGTATTGGAAAGATGAGATCGGTTCCCAGCCATTCACTTGCTATTTTAATCAACATCAAAGGTAAACCGATACTCGTATGAGCATGTTAATGTTGACTGTTTGTGCGATTTATTGCATGAGTAAACCATAGTTCGTGCCCACTTGGAGGAACGTGCCACTGGGAGATAACCTCAAGTTCTTTGTGGCCTATAATCTCCAGCATTAAGAGGCCACTTCCTGCTCTATGAGATGGGAGCCATAGACAGAACATGAGGGGACTAAATGAAGGAAGGAGGTAGGGAGGGAAGGACAGGATGGAAAGAGGGAGGGAGAGAAGGAAGGAAGAGGGAGGGAGCAGGAGGGTGGGGAGAGAAAGTACCTGTACCCTACACTTACCTGTGGATATATTACAAATGGCGGCACCTTTGCTGAAGAACACTATGCACCGTCAGTGTGCTGTAAGACTTACACACTAAGCAGTGTGCAGATTTGCCAGTATTCAGACTTCACCAGTGTTTTTGTCTTTTCTATTCTGACGAAACATCCAAATATGTACCAGGGTGGGGTGGTACGGGGCGGGGGGGCTTCTCAGAGAAGGGGAGGTGGTAATGGGGGAAGGGTTTGCAAGGGTGGGACTGGGAGGAGAGGAGGGAAGGGGCCACAATGGGGATGTAAAGTGAATAAACAACAGATTACTGGGAAAACATCAGTAAGTGTGCACGCCATCAAAGCCTCGAGTGCCTTAGAAGCTACACCGTCCTTACCATAGCGAGGTGGCCATGGAACAGAACACTTGCCTGCCCACCTAGAGTAGGTTCACCAAGTTAATTCTCAGCATTTATTGTTGGGTGCTCCACAGTGACTTCAACCCTTCTCTTCCTCTCCCCATCTCTCTCAGTGAATGGTACCGTCTTTCATTCATCCTTCTTGCCCAGAACGGTCTAAGTGGCTCTTGTTTCCTTCTTTATTCTCTGCCTTCAGCATCCCGTGGCCATCCCTCTGTGTGACTCTTGGATCAGATCTGGATTTTTTTCTCTCAGCTGTCATAGTCTAATCATGCCTGTCACTGTGCCACTCGAAGCCACCCTCCATGAGGTTACTCAGGCCAGCTCTCTAGCACAGGAGTCTAATCGGTCACTTAGAGTTCTCTAAATAAAGTCAGGCCTGTCGCAGCATGGTCTCTATGTCAGGTGCATGCTGTCCCACAGTAAAGCGCCTGAAATCTCACAGTTTACTGAAGGGACGGGGTCTCTCATGCTTCTGTGAGTTGGCAGGACTCGCGTGTAGCTAGGTGCAAATGCAGAGAGGTGTGTGGTCCGAGACGGATATGGTGTTTGATAAAGGTTCTCACCTCTCCTTTAAGTATTGATAAAGTTCTTCAGTGTTCTCCTGAACAGGGACCTCGGCGTTCAGAAAGCTAGAGTATCTTCCTTTCAGCAAGGCAGCTTCGCTCACAGAAAGAAGACCTCAGCTCTAGACTTAGGAGAAGCATCACCTCTGACACGTTCTACCGGTCTAGGCAAGCGACAAAGCCGGCAGCATTCAAGGTGTGGTGACAGAGCTTCCCACAGTTCCGAGTGTTGCCGACACAGGCGTATCTGCCTGCGGAGTGTGTCATCCTGCAAATTAGCAAATTTCACATGATCAGTTCCTTCTCTAGGAAGAGTACTGCCTGAGCAGATCCAAGATGGTTGATGACACAGAAGAGACAAAAGGAGCTTTTGACACGGCATCAGTGGGGCCAGAGAGGTGGCTCAGCAGTTAAGAACACTGGCTGCTCTTTCAGAGGACAGAGGCTCGATTCCCAGCACCCACGTGGCAGCTCATCTCACAATCACCTGTAATTCAACCTCCATGGGATCTGACACCCTCTTCTGGCCTCTGTGGCAGCAGGCACACAAGTGGTGCGCAGACACACACAAGCAAAACACTCATATACGTAAAAAAAAGAAGCTTGACAGTAGGCCTGTAGAGATGGTTCACTAGTTAAGAGCCCTGGCTGCTCTTACCAAGGCAAGGTTCTGAGTTCAATTCCCAGTAACCACATGGTGGCTCACAACCATCTGTAATGGGATCCGATGCCCTCTTCTGGTGTGTCTGAAGACAGCTACCGTGTACTTACATAGAATAAATAAATCATTTTTAAAAAGCTTGAAAATAATAATAATATAAGCGTCATTGGCTAATTACATGAGACTCCCCAATGGTCAGCCCAGGCAGCAGCGTTTCGACAAACATCAGCCACATACATCTTTCTCCTGTGTGCCCGCCTCCTTAGCTCAACTGTATGCTTGTTCAAGAGCATATCCCGCACTGCCTTTGTTCCTTGGTGCCTAGCCCAGTCCCTGCGATTTCTCTGCTGCCACAGGATGAGCATTCGTTGATGGAAACAGGTGCTGGGCAGTCAAGTATGACGTCATTGGCTGGGGATATAAAAGGGCAAGACCTTGAAATGGGGAGGCTGCACTCCAACAGCCAAGGCTCGAGAACAGGGTCTTAGGTGTGTTCGTTTGTAAGACAGTTGATTGGTAGCCTTGGGGTTAGAGTTCTACAGGCTTGTTAACATCACGCTAAAGACATCGTTTTTTGTAACACAAGCAATAAGTGGTCAGGCGAAGCCTTTTTAAATTTTATTCTTAACCGAAGACTAATATAAGTAGAGTTTCGTAGTGGGGAAGTAACTGAGTTTTCCAATGTCGGTTACTGTTTGAGTATTGAATGGAGGGTGAGTGAAAGGCGGGCAGGAAGGAGAATACTGGCTGGAAGACAGTCTATAGTGGCTGTAAGCAGTAATTGCATTCAGCTCACAGGGAGGAAACTGAGGCTTAAAGAGTTATGTAGCTGACCCAGGGCGTATAGCCAGTCATTAAAAAAAATCAGTTGGTCTGATTTCCAGCAATCCTTCTCTTAGCCATCTGCTGGTTTAGATAAAGGTCTTTGGGGGCCTAAGTGATGGTGGGGAAGGAGGAGGAGGAGGAGATAATGGGGGAGGGGCGATACCGAACAGGGATACTGTATCCAAAAAGCATTTCAGAGTGAGGACCAGCAGACCTTCCAGGCAATGTATATGGTGAGGGAAAAGGAAGGTGTTAAACTTCTCCTGAGAGAAAAGTATAGTCTGACTGTGACGGTGCGGAATTGGAGGCCCTCACTCCTAAGCTACCCCGAGGGTGCTTCAGAAAAGCTAGGCGCTTGAACTGAAAGTTCGGGAACACGAGATGAGAAGCAGGGTCACACACAGATCTGCAACACCTGGGCACACAAGCTGGAGTTGGGGCAAAGAGAACGCATGCTGGGAACACAAGGAGAAGAGAAATGTCGATCGACTACACTTCAGTCATAGGGAAGGAGATGGAAGAAGCATGGCCAGAGGGCGAGAGGAAATTCAAGACAGGGCAGCACTTTGAACTGAAAAGCTGTCCTGAAGGGAATCCTGAAGAGGAGGAGGCTGCTAGCAACTGTTCTCAGGAGCTCTGGCTTTGGCCACAATAGGTCCTGCCTCAGAGTACGGGGCCGGGAATCATTTTATATTTGGTCAAGTTGCAACCGTGAGGGCCAGTTAGCCAGTGCACCACACTTGAAAGCTCTCTGCATTCAGAACGACTCAGGCTTGAGTTCAGTATCTGGAAATTTCATGGCAGAGGGGGAGAATTGACCCCTGCAAATTGTCCTTTGACCTCCACATGCATGCCGTGGAGAACGCACCCCCACACATACATGTGTGTGCACAAACAATACACAAATAAAGTTTAAAAGAATGTGGCAGCACGGGGGAACTTTGGGGGTATTGTGTTCCTTGTATAAGTCGGTCACAGGAAAGCAAATACCCTGTTGTGTTAGGTGTTTGAGATAGTCCAGTTCATAGGTGACCGAGTGGAAGGATAGCCCCTGATCTACAGGCGTGAAGTTTTCCTCTGGTGATGAATAACAGCTACAGAGCTGGGTACAGCAGTGTACCCACTGTCACACTGCAGGGTAGCGTATGCTTAAAAGTTTGTCAGGCTACAGTAGGGCCAGTGCACATATGAACATACAGACTGTGGCAGTTGGTACAAGACCTGCACAAGTTCAAATCCGTCAAAATCCCAGCACAGAGATGGGGAAAGGAGGCGCAAAGTTCCACCCTTAACCAAGAAGCCAATTGCCATTGATACCTGCGGGGAAGGGAAAAATCAGTTTTCTTCAGTGGAGTGACCCTGGATATATAGACTATACACCAAGGCAGGTAACATGCTTAGGAGAAATTAGTCAATGCGAAACAGACTTTAGACTGCATCTGTGTGTGTGTGTGTGTGTGTGTGTGTGTGAGAGAGAGAGAGAGAGAGAGAGAGAGAGAGAGAGAGAGAGAGAGAGAGAGAGAGTGTTGGGGGAGTGGTTGTGTTTGTTTTGATTTTTTAATATTTTTATTACACACACACACACACACACACACACACACACACACACACACACAACTGTAGCTGTCTTCAGACACACCAGAAGTGGGCATCAAATCCCATTACAGATGGTTGTGAGCCACCATGTGGTTGCTGGGAATTGAACTCAGGACCGCTGGACGAGCAGTCAGCGCTCTTAACCGCTGAGCCATCTCTCCAGCCCTGTTTTGGTTTTTATTTGAGAGAGGCAGAACATTGGCTTAGGTGGGTAGGAAAGTTGGCAGGATGTAGGAGTTGGGTGAGGGGAAGGACTATGATCTAAATATATTGTATAAGAATAATTCAAGCCAATAAAAGTATCTGTTAAGCAGTTAGATCTCGTGTTAAAACCCTTACCACAGTAAACTCAAAGTCTGGGGATGAACCAGGTATGTTGGGGAGGGCAGCAAGATCGAAGATAGAGAAACGAACCTGTCACAGGGTCAAACCGATCAGGGGGAGAAAGGGAATTGAGCATGTGACGTGCACACGGTAAAATCGGAACACTGCCTAGGAAAATGAGATGGAGGAATGGAGAGTTTAATAAGTCTCACCCTTTTCTTGGGAGGTGGGAGCCGGGACAGGGAACAATTTCCAGTGGTCAGCACACCAGTACTGAGCCACACACACAACCCAGTGCCTCCCAAAGCTCCCACTCTGGGCCAGGCACTGATTTCAGAAGGCAGGTCAGACAAACCACCCTGCCCCCTCCTCACAGCCCCTCCCAGCTGATGAGAGCCTGTTAACTTTCCCCACTCCCCACTCTGCTCTGTTCTGTAAATGGCTGCCTCTCCTGCAGGCTTGGATCCTGTATCCCACCACCACCACCAGTCCAGAAGGACCGTCCTTCCCCGGTAGTGGCAACCATCTGACAGGAACTAGTCCTGTACCCTGTACCACATACTCAAAAGAAAACAGTGCTCTCAAACCACTGAACTGAGAACGGGACCCCCATTGAAGAAATCAGAGAAAGAACCGGAAGAGCTTGAAGGGGCTCAAGACCCCATATGAACAACATAGCCAACCAACCAGAGCTTCCAGGGACTAAGCCACTACCTAAAGACTATACATGGACTGACCCTGGACTCTGACCTCATAGGTAGCAATGAATATCCTAGTAAGAGCACCAGTGGAAGGGGAAGCCCTGGGTCCTGCCAAGACTGAACCGCCAGTGAATGGGATTCTTGGGGGGAGGGCTGTAATGGGGGAGGATGGGGAGGGAACACCATAGAGAAGGGAGGTGGAAGGAGTTCACGGGGATGTTGGCCCCAAACCAGGAAAGGGAATAACATTAAATGTAAATAAAAATACTCAAGTTAAGAAAGAAAGAAAGAAAAAAAAAAAGAAGACAGTGCTCTTATTCCTTGTTATATTCGCTACGCTCACTGTATCCCCGATGCTAACTCTACAGGGTCCTCAGCTTAAGCAGTCTCAGTTCCTTCCCAGTTCCACAATGCCCTGCCGTTCAGTCCAATTTGGTGTTGACATAACCTGGACTTGGCATCAAATCCCACAAGTTCAAGCGCTCACTCAGCCTCCCGACACTTACTTGATGCTGATGCCAAACTGTTATACCAAGGTTCCACCTGCACATCTGGCCACCGTGCATAGGGAAGGGTGTCCTCCTGGCCCTCCCTCATGGGCTCCATGAGGAAAAGGCTCACGGGGCTCAGAGAACACTCACTCACAATGCCACGTTATTACCGAAGACACGGCTCAGAAGCTGCCCTGGGACTGTAGACAGAGCAGTTGGACACTCTGTCCCGCACGACAGCGTTCAGGCACATGGCTGTGCTCAGTGGATCTCTGAACCCCATTCAGGGCTCTCCCATTTTGTAGACATAATTGGTGACTGAATCAACCTGTGGCTCTTGTCCCTTCCTTGGGGTCGGAGGGAAGTGCTGAGTTTTGTAGCTCTTTGACCACAAGTTGGTTCTCTGTAAGCAACAGACCCACCCTCCTAGAGCCACCTCATTAGCATAAAATCCAGTCAGATAGGAAGGGAGGAAGGGGCTTCCTGTAAACCACGACAGGGGCCTTGATCACCCCTACGACCTTGTTAGAAAGCTTTTAGGAACTCTGCCCAGAATTCAGGGCCAAGACCAAATAAGTATTTCTGATTATATTACTGATACCTCTTGTGATCTTAGCCCAGGAGTTCAAACCTGTCACCTCTCCGTATCCCTCATGCCACCGACCTGTCTGCAAACTATCGAGTATAGGTAGAAGTATGGCTAGTTATTCCTGCTTGGCGGCAAGACACCCTTCTCAAGTGACTCTGGGGAAGCAGGAGTTTCAGTTTCTTCCATCCTGGCATAAGCGGGAGGAAACAGGGGTGTTCTTGGGCGTGTGAGATAGCAGCTCCCCGTTGCCATCCACCTCGGTTGCGTTTCTTACTACTGCCGCATGAGAAGTTAAAATAGACTCACGGTATCTACTCCCAGATGCTCTCGATAAGGTGAACTTTATATTTAAAGCGGCCTTTAGGTTTCACACAATTGCAGGAAATTAAGAGGCATAGTTACCAGGAATTTCCATTTTCGAGAAACGGGTGTTATTTTTAAAATGTGAGATAGAGACGATTGGAGTCTGGCGTTTCCACTGTTTAAGCCTTATCGAGGTGAGCTGCGGTTCGGGAGGGGAATCTGCAGAGCCAGGCAGCAGTGGAAGGTTAGTCCATTCTCTGGGCAACTTCATCCCAGGGCTACATCCATCATGGTCTCTTATTACCTGACATTAGTTTGCCTCCCTAACCCGTGGTGCCCGCCATCTTTCTAACGTGTAGATATTTTATCTATAGTTTGCGTTCAGGTAGGATGGCTTATTATCTGTATTCCACTTTCCCCGTTATTCTCCGTTGCCCTGCTAATTAAGGTCGGAGGTGAACAATGGATGACTCCCTTCCGAGGGCAGGGCTTCCCCTTCTCTGACCTTGTTGGTCTGGTTAGCCTTGTTCCTTGTCTTAGCTGTTTTTCCTTGATTGGGTTGTGTCTCACTTTTAAGAAGATATTTAATCCTATCATCCTCCTCCTGGTTAATTTTTTTTTCTACTTCTTATCCAGCTTCAAGTTCTGTTACTGAGTAACATTCCAGTCGTAAGTCAAGAGATAGATGGGTTGGTTGGTAGATAGATAGATAGATAGATAGATAGATAGATAGATAGATAGATAGATAGATAGATAGGAAACAATCACAAAACAGACAAGGTCTCCGCCTTCCTGGAGCCAGTAGTTTACAGGGACAGGATTATATAACTTAAAAGTCAGGTGATGCAGTGAAGGAAGACACGCAGGTCCTGCTTAGAGATCTTATGACAGGATGGGGAATTGTAGACCTGAGTGAACCACAGTGGTACAAACAGAGGTGTGGCTCAGTGGTTAGCTAGGTCCAAGCAAAGAAGAGGAAGACAGTGTCAGAGTGAGGCGCTGAGGGATACATGGTTTCTGAGGCTAGGAGACTTCATGTGTTTGATAACTCTAAGGCCAGTGAGGTTGGAGAGCTGAGTGTGAGAGAGCGAGTGTGTGCTTTGTTGACATAGGAGAAGCAGGAAATGTTTCAGCTTTCTCACTGCCCGCTCTGCTCCACACCAATGGCTCTGTTTCCCATGATGCCTTTGATCCTCTCACCCTGTCCCCTCATCTGGGGACAATCTCGTCATTGGCACTGCACAGCGGCTCTAGGAGGAAGCTGGACCCAGCCATTTCCTCATCCTGTGATTCTGAGGGTTTCCATGCCTCAGTTGTCCCTGTATCACCTTACCTGCTTCCTTTCTGTGTCCCACACCACCTCGGTTGCTTTCCTCACACTCCCAGAGTCGGATGATAGATGAGGTACTTGAAGTCCACCTCTTGCAGATTAAGAGTTGCTTAAAGGCAGCGACTGCGTGATACTCGGTGTGTGGATTTACACTTCTCTGCCCTTGATCCGCTGTGTGTCTTGGGGAAGTGGCTCAGCTTCTCTGTCTCAGTTTTGCCAGCCTGCAAAGCGAGAGTGACTTTGCCTACCCTGAGGGGTCTTGCTTTTAATTGGGTTTGGATACAGATCACATCTGCACAGCAGTTTGTCCTAAGTCTTGATACATATTTGTCTCCATTTTATCCATTTGTAGCAATTAAGAAACAGTAATGAGTGGCCACGATGTTCTCTGCTTGGAGGCTGGGACATTGTCTGATTAAATAATTGGGGGTTTTGTTAATGGGTAAAGCAGTAACACACACACGAATACACACACATACACACACATACACACACACATACACACACACTCACACACACATACACATACACACACATACACACACTCACACACACATACACTCTCATACACACACAGACGCACACACACATACACTCACACACACAGACTCACAAACACATATACACACATACGTACACACATACACACACTAGAAAGAGAGAGAGAGAGAGAGAGAGAGAGAGAGAGAGAGAGAGAGAGAGAGAGAGAGAGACACTGTTGCTCAGAAAAAGTAAATATGCTATACTTATGCCACTGAATGGATATATTCTAATTCTGGGGTGTGTATTTTTACCCTTAGCATTTTAAAGACAGAAGAACAGCCCGAGTTCAAATGAGTAGAGAGCTCTGTGAAACACACTTTGAAAGCCATTAAAATAGAGAATTAAAAGCAATTGATCAGAAAAGTACTGCTTGCTTACACGAGCCTTGGTTTTCTCACCTATAAAGTTTGATAGACTGAGGAGGAGCGGCTCTCCACGCGTCCTTCACACTCTCAAGCTGGGTGATTTTACGACTCATTTCTGAGCCTTGTACATTCAGAATAACTTGAGATGCTTTATAAAATCCTAACTGTGCAAGAGAGACAAAGTTAGGAAATAACCAAGTGGTCAATGGTCCGGAGCCACCACTCAATGGGGGAGCACGCAGTTGGTGACTGAGTTTTGTGAGAAAGACACTGACTGTATTTAGATGTGTGCTTCTGAATACGTTTATAACCAACATAGTGAGAAACGCTGGGTCAGCTGTGCACTGTTCCCACTATGTCTTTGCATTCCAAGAACAGATTTGCTCTAATAACAAACACCTTTATTTTAATGTTTATAGAGTGGCCTTAAGCATATCATTGGCTATGAAATTCTTACCTGTTTTCTTTCAGGTTTTTTTTTCTAGGACAAATTACTAAAGAAAGTGTCTTCTCAGGATTAAATTGCATACAAACATGGAACCTGAGCTTTTTAATTTAATTTTATTGACAGGGTGGGGTGGGAAGGTAAGTTCCTGCCGTGGCCCACGTGTGGAGGTCAGATGACAATGTTCAGGGATCAGTGTTCCCCCTTTCCTCCTTGCTGGACCTGCCTTATTTCTGGTTTTGCAATGTGTACCCCAGGCTAGCTGGCCTGCCCCTGTCTCAACCAAGGACTCCTGGGATTACCTATGTGCAACACGATGTCTGGCTTTCTTCTGTAGGTTCTGGAGCTTGAACACTGGTCATAAGACTTGCATAACTGACACCTTTACTGAATAAACCGATAAATTAGATAGTGACTGTCTTATGTTTAAAAATCTCATTACTAATGTTGTTTTCTATTTTCTGTGAGATATATTTTTTTAATCTTCAGTTGGAGGAGGGCTTGATTCCATAGTTCTTTTTTCTTCTCAAATGATCATATTAGCTTTCTCTTTATACGCCGAGTTCAGTGACATATCATGAACAGAACAGTGGATCTGGAACCTTACCCAAGTCGAATCTTTCGCATGTACATTTGTGTCTAGTTCCATATTGAGAGATTACATCAGAATTGAGGGCTGTGTTTGGTCTCCAAATCTGTACTGTTAAAAAAGTAGTGTTTGCTGTCTCCGGCTGTGGGGTATGGGTGGGATCCATGCCAGCATTCCTTCTTAGTCTGACATCTAAACGCCGTGCATTATTTAAAAACCTGAAATCGAGAGTCTATTTTCTGACGTTTAATCAGAAATGTCTCTCTGCTGGCGAGTCCAGGTCATCTCCTAACGGCTTTTATCATTGTGGCAACAAAAATCACAAATGTGATGTTATCAAATCGCTTTTCGTTTAAGACGCTTTATGCAGCCTTCAAAGAGAGCCCTAAGGGGAATCGGGGAGGAAAAATACAAGAACCATAGGACAAGTAGGTCACAGAGTGCAGCACCATCAGATGCAGGAATGCAGGGCAGGGCTGTGCGTCAGGAGACTTCAGTTCTATGCATAGATGTGCTCTCGCCTCAGTGGGTGACCTTGGACTACTTACCTAAGAGCTTTCACCTCAGTTTCCTATTAGATACAATGGGGCCAGGCGCTGTTTGTGGCCTATGCAGGGTGTGTGTGGACTCAGAGATTCACAGAATGGGAGGGGGTGTGCTGAAACCAATTGCCTGTCAGGGGCAAGTATCTTAAGGAGTTGGAAGGGTTTATTCTGGTTTCTAGTTTGAGGGGGTACGGTCCCCTCATCACGATGGGGAAGGCATGTCAACAGGAGTGAGGCAGATGCTAGAGGGCTGGTAAATTGTGTGGGAAGTCAGGAAGCCAAGTTGAGAGCAGCCAGGAATGGGGCCAGACTGTAAGACAGTGATTCTCAACCGTACTACCGCTGTGACCCTTAACACAGTTCCACGTGTTGCGGTGACCCCCAACCACAAAATTATTTTCATTGCCAATTCACGACTGCGATTTTTGCTACTGTGATGAACGGTGATGCAAATATTTTTGGAGACAGAGGTTTGCTAAAAGGGTTGCTCTAAGACCTCAGGGTACGCCCTTAATGCCCCTCTTCCTCCAATGATGCTCCCCAGCTGTAAAATCTCTATAGCCTTCCAAATAGCACCCGGGAAACACAAGAAAGGCTAGGCACGGTGGTTCCTGCCTTTAATCCCAGAACTTGGGAGGCAGAGGCAAAGGCAGGCAGATCTGAGCTTGAGGCCATCCTGGTCCACATAACAACTTTCAAGCCAACCGTGACTACAGAGAGAGGGGGCTAGGAGGGGAGGGAGGTAGCCAGGTAGGTACCAGTTTTCAAACACATGAGTCCATGGGGGACATTTCCTATTGAAGGCAAGACAAATTCTGATAAAGAAATGCGTATCACGGGGTTGAGGATTTGGCTCAGTGGTAGAGCGCTTGCCTAGCAACCCCGCAAGGCCCTGGGTTGGTCCCCAGCTCCGAAAAAAAAAAAAAAAAAAAAAAAAAAAAAAAAAGAAAGAAAGAAATGTGCATCACATCATTTTTCTGTATTCTTTCTCTTCAGCACGGCTCTCCCATCTATCAAACATTTTTAGTTGTCAAGGACTTCTCTCCTGTTTTTTATTTTAATAGTTCCTTGAGAGTTTTCACATCTCCACTAAGCAAATAAATGAGGTCACCGGGAACCTGAGGAGAGGGCCCTGGGGAGTCACTAACTCTCTGCAGTGGTGTCAGCTGACGGCAGTGGCTTTACCACAGGTCAGACACATTCGGCTTGGTTAGTGCAGCAGTCTCTCTCACTCTGGAGGCAGACTGTTGTCTGAGAGTATCATGGCAGAAAGATCCATTCGGAGGCTCCCAGGAGACTCGGGGAGCAGCAGGCTAGAGCAACTTCCCACTGCCCTGCTGCTACTACAACTCTGCCACCTCCCTTTGCCCCTCCCCTTGGTCCTCCTGATGTGCTGCTGCTTCTCCTCTTGCACCTCCTCCTGGCCTTCCTCTCCCTGCTTCTTCTGCCCCGCCTCCTCCCTCCTCCGTCCCCCTCCCTCTCCCCCTTCCCTTCCCCTCCCCCTCTTTTCTGTTCTTTCCAGTTTGGTTTGTGTTCTGAAACACATCCTTGCTATGTAGATCTGGTTCGTGTTTTGCACTGTGGCAGTTCTCCGGCCCGTCTGGATGCAGCACGCCCGGGATGCCCTTTGTACTGTCCTGAGCTGGCCTGCTGCTCATCATCGAGCGGAAACTTCCTATCATCACCGTTGACTGGACTCAAAATGGCGCCCAGGACAGGGCATCCCGTAGGCTATGCTCTGAGCAGCTGTGACCACTGCCAACTCACACACAGCTGATAAGACTTCTTCCTTCCGTGTCTGCTGAATCTATGCTGCCCCTCCCCCAGTGCTAGACATGAAAGCAGGGACTTGGGGTGCTAGGCACACGCTTCGTCCATGCTTGAGCTGCATCCTGGCTTTCCGTGCTTCTCGGAAAGGAACATCCCCCACTCCTAAACTTGTGAGCTTCACATTCCGGCCTTAAATACAAGAGCTGTAATTATTTTTTCTATAAATATATATTATTGATTTTAACGGATTATTTAACTCTCACGATCATTTTGAAACTTGGTTCTAGTACCTATTATACTGGTTATTTCTCACATTCCAACAGGTAGGTGTGTGTGTGTGTGTGTGTGTGTGTGTGTGTGTGTGTGTGTATTCCATCTCTGTAAGGGTATATGTGCAAGTATGTGTGTGTGCATTTATGTGAAGGCCAGAGGACAATGTCAGGTATTGTTCCTCAAGTACCATCCAGCTTTTCTTGGGGGATGTGATATCACTCTATCTTTTTAAAAGATTTATTTATTTATTTATTTATTTATTTATTTATTTATTTATTTATTATATGTGTGTACACTGTAGCCATCTTCAGACACACCAGAAGAAGGCATCAGATCTCATTACAGATGGTTGTGAGCCACCATGTGGTTGCTGGGAATTGAACTCAGGACCCCTGGAAGAGCAGTCAGTGCTCTTAACCGCTGAGCCATCTCTCCAGCCCGGATGTGATCTCTCAATGGCCAGGAAACCCTGGGCATCTCTCTGTCCCCACTCCCCAGCACTGTGAATGTAAATGAATACCACCACGTATGCCTGACTCATGCCTGACTCTTTAAGTGAGGGTTCCGGGGAAGCAAACTCAAGTTCTCGTGCTTTGACGAAGCACTTTATAGGCTGAGCCCTTCGATACTCTCCAGCCCCTAAATACAAGCGTGGTTGTACGTCAGAATCGCTTCAGTTCCCTTAGCCCACCACTTGATAAAGATGGTAAAACCCACTGGGACCAGTTTCGTACGGAGTGGCACCTGTCCAACCTGCTTCCTCCATGTCAGAGAGTGCTGATATGCCTCACGTCTGTTAACTCCCAACTCTGCAGTTGTGTCACAGGCGTGTGGCCATTGCCCTCCTCTCCGTGGCAGAACCAGGTCCCTGGAAGATGGCAGCCAGGGTTCGAACCTTTTCAGTTGGTGAATAAGGGCACAGATCTAGAGGGCAGCTCCTTCGTACAGTGGGCGCCAATCAAATCAAGCAGTGCAGATCCCTCCTCCTCTCACACTTAAAAGCCCGTGAGCTTCTTTCTGCCGTCAAGTTCTTCATAAAACATACCATAGGCCGGTTATCCCGCTGAGCCATAGAATACCGCACGGCCATTCCCTCGACCTAACTCTGGCGTGCCTCTCACCGGCCTCCATTTACACTTCCCTATCAGCCTTGAGTCCTCACTGTTTAGGTCTCCTGATGTTTGCGATCAGCTTCAAACCTCTGCCCTCTGTTTCCAGAGTCTCTCCTGCCAACCTCTGTGGGGCTCTGGCGCCTGGCGCCTGGGGCGTTCCACGGTGATCTCAGGCCTGGCTTGGTGCGTGGATTCGGATGAAGGGATGAGAACTGGGGTAGGGAGGGGGAACAGCTTTCGCTGCCTCCACTGCTAGTCCTTCTTTCTGCCGCTGCCCCTTCGGCTGCCCGCCGGCAAGGGGTGCAGGGGAGTTTCTGGTGACAATTTCAGGACAGCAGATCCCTTCCCCAAGTAGCGGTGTCACAGCTCTTATGACAGAGGCTGTCAGACGATGGAATAATTCCTGTACACCTTTAATCCTTCTGAACACGATTCTTTAAATACAGTTTTTGGATGGGCCAGTGTCTGACAGCAGGACTCTATTGGTTTGGCCTGAGAGCTTGGGAAGAACTCATCTACATATTTGGAGGCGTGGTTCTGCTTCTGTGATTGATCTGTCTTGAGCCTACCAGACCTGTGGTCACACCCTCAACTGTGGAGGAGGGGCTTGGGGCATTGCCCTACATGATTGATCTGTCTCAAACCTCTCTACTTGGGGGTTTGGGGAGGACTGTAGCTACATGAGAGGTCCCTGATCTCCTAGGAGACTGGGAATGCTCCTGCCATCCCTAAGGGTTTTCCAGGGATTCAACCTATCTCTGCCAGGAATCAGGGAGGTACAAACCTCCCTGAGGAAGTCACTAGTGGTGACCAGGATCCTAGCCTGTTCTGAGGAAACCACAAGGGTCTCTTCGAAGTCTAACCAATGAAACATTACTGCAAAAACTTTTCTGTGGTCACTACCGACGGCGAACAAATCAGAAATGCCAGCCTGGAACTGTTGAGTCTTCCTGTGTGCCTACCCTCCTCTCCTGATAAATTCTTGGTGCGTCCCTTCCCCAGAGCCTATCCTCCTGCCTTTTTGCCTCTGCTCACAGGATATCTCCTCTCCCGCCCCAGGCACAGTCAAACACTCCTCTTTTATTACCTACGCACTGTGTGCAAATGTCCATCCTGTCTGAAAATGGGTTTTAGCCAGAAGCAACAGCGAGCATCCACAGAACACCTCAGACCAACGTGCCAGTGTCGTGCCTGGCAGTGGGTGTGTAGACAGAGTGTTCCTGCCCTCACATTGACTGCTGATGGGCAAGCCAACAAGCAGGGGTGTCTTGATGCCTGCCAGCCAGCCGTAGGTGTTAAGCAAATGTCAAGTGGCTGAATGGAAGAGAACCAAGTCCCAAGAAAACCTTGTTAAATGCCCAAGGATATGTCTTTAGATTTAGAAATCTATGACAAGTTTTCAGGTCTGTCTGGGGTTATGTATAGCTTTAAGGCTCCGTGTTGTCATCATTGCTGTGGGTAAAGAAGGAGACCCTATCTGCAATATTAATACTGATCAATGGCAAGAGAAGAGAAAATGGATCTCACTAGGAATATGTACCATTCACTGAATAGAAGCCTTCTATGGATTTCATCCTTTTTTACCGTGTTCTGATTACCAGTCTGCTGTTAATTATTTACACATTATTTTTATTAAATATTGGGCATCGTATGCTACAGGGATGGAGTTAAGCAGCTAGCACACGGGGTGCTATGGCTTACTTATAACTCACCACTTTAATTGCTATGCATGCTTCTCATTAGTGCTTTCTTTATAGCAACATATTAAAGGGTGACTTACTGTGTAGGAATAGAGCCTTAAAACTAATCCAGTTTATTGTATAAGTCAGAAGTATTTTATTATCGGCTTAATGCATTTTAACTATGAGACAATTTCACAACAAAGGACAACAATATTAAGGGTAAAACTACTATTTGTGTGCCCCGCAGTGTATGTTCCCTGTAGCATGTGTGCCCTGTAGTGTATGTGCCCCATAGTGTGTGTGCCCTGTAATGTGTGCCCCATAGTGTGTGTTCCTTGTAGAGTGTGCACCCCATAGTGTATGTGCCCTGTAGTGTGTGTGCCCCATAGTGTGTGTGCCCTGTGGTGGGTGTGCCCCATAGTACATAAACGTAATCTAGGGATCCAAACACATGAATCATCGGTAGCCTGGATAGAAATGCTAGCCTCTTTAACTTTCCCTGCATGCAGTGGGAGGCGACTTCATTTAAAGTAGCTGCTCCATGCCCCATACACTGTAACGAACCAGGGTTTCTCACAGTTGAGAATCTTGTAAAGTGATAGCATTAACTAGGAGGTAGCCCTTCCTTCAAGCTTCCGAATCAAAGACACTCACTTGGCCTTCTGCAAACAAAAGCACACACTTACCTTATTTCCATAGTTGCCAAAGTAATCATGCAGCACCGACGGGCAAGGTGTGTAAAAGCAAGGGAACAGTGAGTGGGTTTTCTTTGTGAGGATCTAATTATAGGGAACTGGACTTAGCACCAATGGTGATGAATTGAGTAAAGTATGGCGGGAACTGCTGTGGGATGAGCCTGGGTAGTCGTGTGGTGCTCCTGCCTGGGTTTCTTTCACAGGTATCCAGCTCCAGGGTGGCAGCCATTCACAGCCAGACTGGGGGGAGGTACCCAGGAGGAGAGGTTTGGGGGGGTGGGTCCACCAGATGAGGGAGAGCAAGCACTTCAGCAGGATCACCTGGAAAAACAGAAACTGTCACACACACCAGGCGAGGTTGGACTAGGTAGGGATTTTGTGAACCAGCAGAGAGGGGGCTAGGCTCAGTCAGTATCTGAATTTGATTCTCAGAAGGATGCCTATGGGGGTGGGGGAGAATCCACCACCCCGCCCTCTGTTGTTGTGTGACAGATGTTGTTAGTCCGAACACTGGGGAAGCAAGAGCAGACAGGCAGATCCCCGGGCATCCCTAGCCAGCCATCCTCTCTACAAGTTCCATGCCAGTGAGAGACCCTGTGTCTTGGGTAGGGTTGCTATTGCTGTGATGAAACACCATGAACAAAGCAGCTAGAGGAAGACAGGGCCTAGTCAGCTTACACTTCCCACAGCACTGTTCATCACTGAAGGAAGTCAGGGCAGGAACTCGAGCAGGGCTGGCTGGAATGTGGAAGCAGGAGCTGATGCAGAGACCATGGAGGAATGCTGCCCTCTTGCTTGCTCCTCGTGGCTTGCTCAGCCTGCTTTCTCATAGAACCCAGAACTATCAGCCCAGGGGTGGAATCACCCACAATAGCTTGTGCCCTGCCCCATGAATCACCAATTAAGAAAATGCCCTAGAGGCTTGCCGACAACCCAATCTTAGGGAGGCGTTTCTTAATTGAGTTCTCTCCTCTCGGATGGCTTTAGCTCGTGTCAAATTGACATAAAAGTAGCCTGTATGCCCTGTCTTGGAAAATGTGGATAGTACCCAAGAAATGGCCCCTGAGATGACTTCTGGCCCACACCCCCCACGTGTGTGTGTGTGTGTGTGTGTGTGTGTGTGTGTGTCTGTGCCTCTCCACGCACTTGAGCATATGCATACCCACTCCTGAAAGGAAAAAAAAGCAGAAAGGCAAACAGAAAAGTAAAAATGATCACTTGTTTTGGAAATTATCTGAAAATAGTTGGCACAGTCTGTGAAAACACAAGTAAACACACATGACTGATTAGGCAAATCCATCTATGGCATTTACAGTTTCCAACAAATATATGTGGCCTTTGAACGAATCCCCTGGAAGTCTAGGATCCTGCTTCCCCTCCACCAGATTTGCTCAGCTGCAACTCAGTGGTTTCAGTCACGCTTTGAAGTCTGTTGCCGCCCCACTAACATTTGTTGAGCTCTCGTTTTGAGCTTAGCAAGATGTACTGCTCTTCGAGGTCCGGGAACCCCAGGGAGACCAGCCAAGTGGAGCTGAGCAGACGCTGCAGAGTCCAAAACTTTGTGAAGAACCCACGGGTGTGGCTGAGCCTGCATTGTTCTACCTCCCCCCCACCTTCAGCTCTTACTACAAAAGATGCCCTTTCCGTCATGTTTTCCCCCCTAAGGAATCATGGGGAAAGAAAGTGTTTCTTTGACCTCCTTTAAAAATGTCGTCTTTCAACTGCACACAGTATGCCCAGTTGTGTTCAGACAGGAAGGAGGTAGATACAGTGACATTTGAGGGGATTCCTTACCCTGCTCACTTCCTTGAGAACCAAAATGCTGGATCCCTTGCCAGCCCTCCGAGCGCCCAATGGAATCCCTGCTCGTGTGCTTATTTTTGGGTTCGTCAGCATGTTTGTCATCTTCTCCCTGGGAACGGTTTCTCACACCCACGTCGCAAGTGTGCGATCTGCGACGATTCCGTGTCCTCTTTGCCTGAAGCGAGGGCTCAGAACATGATTCAGCTTAGGGAAACGACACGAAATGTGGCTGTTTCTTTGTGTGTGCAGTCACGCTGAGCAGACCCTGCACCGGAAACAGGAAGATTTGAGCTCTAAGTTCCTAGGCTCCGGGTGTTGGAGGGACCTAGAAGACACATTGTTACTTTCTTGATGCTGTGAGAAAAGCAACTTCGAGGAGGAAGGATTTATTTCGGCTCACAGTTTGAGGGTTTGGTGGAGAAGCTGGGGGCGGGGAGTGAGAGTGGCTATGGCAAGAGCGGAGGTGGCTGGCCACATCACATCTGCAGTTAGAAAGCGGAAAGATGGAAGCTGGTGCTAATTTCCTTCCTTCCTTCCCTCCCTCCTTCCTTCCCTCCCTCCCTCCTTCCCTCCCTCCCTCCCTCCCTCCCTTCCTTAAGTCAGAAATTCATACCCATCTTTCTACTTGATTGTGATACCTGTTTCCCTCCCACCCATCTCCACCCCAACCCCGGAGGAGACAGGAGCCTTCCCAGACAGACACATAACACGTGTCTGATGTCAAGGCTTTTAAGAATCAGTGTGAGATGACAGGCAGGATGTTTGGAAAATACTGAGCACTCAGCAGGAAGAGAATCTTAAAACGCACCTCGCTGTGTGATCCCAGAGCTGCAGCAGCTCCCTTGGGCTTCTCAGAGAATCTGCCAAGACACCCTGACATGGACCATGTCTAGGCTGGGGACTGACTGTCCCCGGCATAATCTAGTTCTCTGGAGCAATGCTTGTAGGATAAGTTGAGTGCATAACGTCTATTGATGTTCCTACTTAGAAGATTCTAACATCATTAGGGGCGTTTTTCTTGCTTCTGCCGGACATGTGTGTGGTAGAATTAAAACATACGTTTTGCTTACTAAACCTGTCCTGTTTGTCAGATCAGCTCCCTGTTAGCCCACCATGCAGGATGGGATGCTCAAATCTTCTTGACACAGGAGAATGAGGAGCAACAAAGGCATCTCTACCAAAAGGAAATTGTGCAAAGGAGCTGTCTGTGACTGTGTCCTTATAGTATTCAGGTGGAAAAAATACATGGCCACCATTCTGGAATTTTTTTGCATTTATTGTTGGTGGTGGTGATTTTTTTCCCCTGGATGGCGGCAACCGTTCTCACAGCCGCCTCCCCCTATGTGCTCAGCATCGGAATCAACAGAAGTGAGACACTTCTATATCTCATTTAGTTCTCAGGTTTAAAGTAGATCCCATCACCCCACAATTGTGGGTTGATTAGGAAATGACCCCACCCCCGCCCCAAGCTCATGAATTTGAACGCTCCATTTCTAGCTGATGGGCCACTGCTTTAGAAGGTTGTAGAACCTTTAGGGGTGAGTCTCAATAGAGGGAGTGGGTTTGATTGCCTCCTGCTTTCTGACTAGGACACAAAGTGATCAGCCGCCACCAATGTCTTCCCCACCATGATGACTCCCTCTCTTAAACTGCGAGACAAAATAAATCTTTTGGCTTTCCTCGAATTAATCTTCGTCAGGTAGTTTTTCACGATAATAAGAAAAGTAATGGCCACACCCGTTTTAGAGATAAGAAAGCTAAGAAGAGCAGATGGAACATTTTACCTCAAGATCATGGTCACTCATATCCAGTTCATGTTCTTAAAATAATGTCCTGTGCTCGAAGATCATTTAGGCCTTCCCTTCGGCGTGTGCCTAATACACTCTCTCTACTTTATAATTCACTCAACCCTGTGCTGCAACAAAACAACATGGCGGCCCCTTTACTCCTGTCACAGTCCAATGCTGATTTTCTCATCACACAGTGGGCGCTTGGATTTGACTTAGCTTCTTCCACAAACAGTAGGTAGCCTTGTGCCACTCCACATTGTCACTGTCAGTAGACTTGGGACGGACAGCGGAGGAGGACTAGAGGGTGTGACTCACATTTATAGATGTGTGATGAGCATTTTATCCACAGACAGGAACCCCGGGGAGCAAGACCACGCTTTTGAGATAACCACCACCGAGGCTTTTAAAACCTGTATCACAGCATCACTGCTAAGCCCATGCGAGTCAAAATGAGCTGGTAACGGTGTAGAGGAGGAAAAACCCTGGGTCAGATTTAAAGTCTCTGTCAACTTCACGTAAATGAAATTGACAAATAATACATCAGCGAGAGAAAGCACAAACAAACTTGGCATGCGTTATTAAATACGTTTTTAAGCAGAGGATCTCAAAAAAGTGGCTAGACTTGGAGCGTACACACTTATTGGGGTCAAGGCAAAGGCTACAGCGATGGACAGACCGTCTCTTCAGAGGGGAAGCTTGTGATGATGTTTGCCTCTGCAAGCTCAAAAGGTCTTCTGTGAAGACTGGAACCCTCGGAGAAGAAGTTTATGGTAGCCTCAGTTTCCAGAAGTTGGGTGGTTATGTGGATGAGAGAAATTTCTGGAAGGAGTTTGTCCTGTCTGTTTAATCTCAGATGTCTTCAGCTTATGGTAACCAGCTCCAGCGCTCTAAGTGTGGCCTCACTTAGCTCTGACTAAGGAGTGCTCTCTGTAAAGGACCCGCGTGGGCGGTCCCTGTCTCCTTGCTCCCCTGCGGTCACACGGAAGATGAGTGTGCTCTTCCACCTTCTGGACAAGGCGGCGTGGTTGTTGCCCCAGCAACCAGACAAACTCGCTGACTCCTCTCAACAAGGACAGCTTGGTTACACTACACTCAAATCCAACGTCTTTTATATTTGTTAGAGATCGAACCCATGCCTGTAGATCTACAACTGTGTACCCTTGGATCCCAGCGTTTCTATTGGCCGATCTTTAGTATCTTTTGGTAAAAGGGGGGAAAAAGACTTCAAATATTATTTTTTTAAATCAATAATCAACAAATTAAATCCGGAATTTTCACCGAGTAGTTTTTAATTCAGTCTCCTTCCAGAAGGGCCACAGCATATGATATTGCTAAAAGCCAAAATATTCAATAACACCCCTCTACTGTTTGGGTTCTGAAAGACCCGGGTGGCCCTTGTACTGGCCAGCATGCTTGCTCCTGGAGAATGGAACCTATCTGAAGGGCTTTAGGTCGCTGAGGTCGTGAGTTCGAAGCAGGCTACAGGAAGGACCCTTGTCTGCCTCTCCCATGTTTCCTCTGGAGAGCAGTTTCTTTGCCCTGTGTTGCCAGCATGATGCTGTTCCTCAGCGCAGACCCAAACAAATCTTTCCTCTCTAAAAAGAATTGCCCCAGGCACTTTGTGTGTAGGTGTGGAGAGCCATTGTCTAACCACAGTAAAGCTTTCCGTGGCCTGCATGTGCTCATGAGTGCTATGTGTGGAGGCCAAAGGTTAACTAACCTCAGGTGTCGTTCTTCAGAAACCACCTGTCTTAGGGTCTTACTGCTGTGAACAGACGCCATGACCAAAGCAACTGTTATCCAGACAACTTTTAATTGGAGCTGGCTCACAGGTTCAGAGGTTCAGTCCATTATCATCAAGGCAGAAGCATGGCAGCATCCATGCAGTCATGGTGCAGGAGGAACTAAGAGTTCTCCATCTTCATCTGAAGGCTGCTAGTGGAAGACTGACTTCCAGGCAGCTAGGGTGAGGGTCTTAAGCCCACACCCACAGAGACACACCTACTTCAACAAGGCCACACCTCCTTCAACAAGGCCACACCTACTTCAACAAGGCCACACCTCCTTCAACAAGGCCACACTCTTTCAACAAGGCCAAACCTGCTAATAGTGCCACTCCCTGGGCCAAGCATACATAAACCATCACACCACCCCCCTTTTTCTTTTTGCCTCTTGACACAGATCTTGCACTGGCCTGGAGTTCTCTGCCTGCATTGGCCCTTCCCAGTGCTGGGATTACAAGCACAGGCAGCCACGACCAGCATGTCTTACATGGATTCTAGGAATCAAACTCAGGTCCCAGAGCTTGCAAGGCAGCGGTGCTATTTCTCCAGTCCCGCTCACTGGCGCTATTTTATTGTGTATCTGTTTAAGGCTTACATAAACAATTTTATAAGACTATTTCATAAAAACCACCCCCACGCAGGTTAAGTTGAGCTGTGAAAGCTCAGGAGGGTGGCTTTCCTGGTGGGTTTTCCTCTCCTTGACCTGGTATTGTGAAAGCATTCTTTGGGTTGCCCTTGGACGGGATAAACCCTAATCATTACTACAGTGAGACTCAGTCCTGCAGGCCGGGGACCTTGGGTTCAGTATGGTAAGAGACCCTCAAGTGATTTTCCTCCTTAGCTTTGAGACACTGCTATCCCAGTCTCTCAACAATGTGGCACATACCTTACATTTAGGTAAATGTACACACAAAGTATCTTTTTCCTTCTAGGTTAGCCCTAACAAGACACTAAAACTCTCTTGTTTTCCTTGTGGTAGTTGAGTAACCAGCATTTCCTTCCCCACCACTCGTGGGTACCGAGACGCTGAGTTTTATTTAAACTAAACATGGGGCTTATCTTAGTGAGGTTTCCCCTTTTCCCCTTTCCTAATTATACTGCTCTTATTCTTTACTGTCAGGCTAAGGATTTGATTTTATTCAAATGTCCTGTTTGTATTATCCATTTCAGGCTCTTTGTGAAACCAGGCCACGTCATAAATAATAAATAGGATTTAAAGCAACCCTAGGCCGCCCCTGCTCAGAAACGCTCAGGCGATTAAGTCAACGTTCTTGGTGTCCTTTGGCCTAGCATTGGGGGCTGCAGTCATGCTTGTGGGATTACCTTGACCAAAGTAGTGAAACCTTCCCCAAAAGTGTAAGCGAAGATGTCATGAATAAGGCTTGGTAGTTTATAATAAATAAATGCAAAATATGAAATGTTGTACCCCTTCCATGACTTGAGAGGACTGGGGTTTGGCGATGCATTCTGTGTAAGAATAGAGTGTGCACATGACCTTGCAAGGCCATAGGTTCAACACCCAGTACCCAAGGTGAGGACAATGGGTGGGAGAATATATTAAGATCAACTCCCAATGTACAAGATGGACAAGGCAAGGTGAGAGGAGCTTAGTCTGGCAGAAGGAAGTCTTATTGTCTTGCTAAAGTGGGTCAAAATTTTAACATAGTAGCATAAGAACAATCCTGTGCTCAGGGGAATGAGGAGGACTCCTGACAATCTTGTATGGTTTCTGTTCCCTGGAGGATCTCACAGAGAGAGCTTTTTCAAGTGGGTCATCTTGTCTCTTGGTTGGTAAAGTGTCCATAATATCACATTCATAAATTACAATGCCATTTAAGGTGTGGTATGTGTGCATGGGTCAGGTGTATGTGTCTGTGCATGTGGGTACATGAGCACGTGTGTGTGTGTGTGTGTGTGTGTGTGTGTGTGTATGTGTGTGTGTATGTGTGTGTGTGTGTGCGCGCGCGTGCGCACGCGCGTTCATGTTGCTGTCAGGTGTCTTCCACTATTGCTGGTTACCTTGTTGCTTCCTCTGAAAGTCATAATGTGAGGCTGGCCTCAAACTCACAGAGATAGCCCTGGCTCTGCTCCCAGGGTGCTAGGATTAAAGACTTGTGTCTTGTCTTTGGGGACCGAGTCTCTTACTGAAGTCAGAACCCACTGACAGGCCAGTGAGACCGGGAATCCACTTGCCTCCACCTTCAGCCTGCTAATTCAACACAAGTCCAGCTTTTACACAGGATCTGGGGCACTTTACCAACTGAGATGCCCCACTTCCTGTTGAGAATTTGATAATTCTCCCTGGCCAACAGGACAGGTACCATAACCTTCTCTAGTTGATGAGACAAAGTCAACTAAATATTTTCTATATTTAAGATGATCTACCCCCAAACTGTGTTTTTTGTTTTATTTTGTTTTTTATCTCATTTGATTAGCATTAAGGCTAGCCTAGAGGGCATCCTGCTGTCAATTCGAACCAAGGTCCTCCAATGGCAAATTCCACACTGTGGTCTGAATTTCCAAGTCTTAGCCTCTGGCCTTGCTGTCTGTCTGTCTGTCTCTGTCTGACTCTGTCTCTGTCTCTCTCTCTCTGTCCCTCTCTCTCTCTCTCTCTCTCTCTCTCTCTCTCTCTCTCTCTCTCTCTCTCTCTCTCTGTGTGTGTGTGTGTGTTAATGTGGTACAATCTACATTCTCTCATTACTAGACTTCTGCATGCTTCTTGCGCACTTATAAATGGATTTACCCTCCAGAGTCCCTAGAAGACTTCTGGGGTCCCTGAGAAAGCTGAGCAAAGGCTTGAGATAAGTCCCACATGGATCTAGTCTGAGAAGAGCTGGCTTAAAGGTAAATAACACAGCTTAAAAAAGAGTCACACAGATGTGGTTTCCAATCATGATGCCATCACTTTAGATTGTGTGAGTTTAGGCAAACTAACACCTTCCACTGCTCCCTTTCCAACAGGATGAAAGAGGATGATGTGGCCCCGCCATAGTACCTGGCAGGTAGCATGTGCTCAGGAAGTAGGAACAGTGAGACAACAAAGGTGATGTCATCACCACCACAGCGTTCTTTCGTAGCCGCACTCGGGTGTTTCCCAAGGTTCCTCTTTTATGATACTTATGGCCATGTTTGCCATGACAATTCACGTACCCTCCGAAAGGACCTTCTTCCTTGCTTCTTCAAAGGTCCTCAGGCACAGAGTAATCATGCCTTTTTTTATTTTTATTTTTTTTTTGTCTCTCATTTTAAGAGTTCTGTAAAAGTAATTTATTCTCCTGTTGTAATTGTTGTCTTGGGGGCTTACTGCCTCTGTCTGCTCACCGAAGCCTAGTCCTGGAAGTTTCCAGCCTCTGTACAATATAATTTAGGTCTAGAATGTTTTCAGCCTCTGAGGCTCACTGCTGAATAAGCTCACCCTGTCTAGCTCTTTCTGAACTCTGCCTGGCTGCTTCAACTCAGCTGTTCTGGTTCAAATGCCTCTCCAAGCTGACTGGTTCAATCTGGCTTTTCTCTAGGCCTCTGAATTGCTCGACTTGGCTTCAAACTAACTCCAGCAACCTTTTCTAATATTCTGGTGCCTTCTCATTCTCTGGTTCGTTTTGTCTTTACCTGTGCTAGCTTGTTCTCTCTTTGGTCTATCTCAGTAAAACTGCCTCCTTCTCCCTCACTGTGCTGCTCCACTCCCCCTCTCAACTCTACTGTGCTGCTCTCCACAAACTCTGCTCTACTCCTGTACTGTACTCTCTCCTCCTGTACTGTCTGTCTCCCCCTTAAGTAGCTTCCCTTTCTGCTCTCTTCTTGTGAGAGTTGGGCATTACCCATTCTGTCAAATCTCTCTCTGATTCATCACTTTGTCTGCCACTCAATTAGACACCACTTTCAAACACGGTGCTTCCTTCTACAAACTGACTTTACCTTCCTTGTTTGGGATTAAAGACACACACCTCGACCTAAGCTTTTCTTTACCAGAAACTTGCTTTATACACAGATGGCCTTAGACTCAGAGATCTGTTTGCCTCTGTCTCCTGGGATTAAAGGTGTGTCTGTACTCCAGTTGGATCACACAGACCTAGAAGGTCTTTGGAGGTGATCTCATGCCAGGGCAGCCATGTTCTGAATGGAAATCCCTCTACAGAGTTCCTCTTCAGTTCCACCACATAACTGCCAGGAGGAAAATGAATTCTAAGCCAAAGAGTTTGGGGCCAGTCAACCTGGAGGAAAGAGATAAACTGAGGCAGGAGAGTGCCTTCAGTTAAGGTACTGTAAGCCCAGCTGTAATGAGTGAAACTTAGGCCAGAAGAAGCAATTTAAAGTGATCTCAGTAAATTTAAGTGATCTCAGTAAATCATGTAACCAAGTGACCAGTGACCCGCGAAATTTGTTTTTCCTATCCAAGGAGATTGTGGAGCACGTTAGAGCTGTCTTAAGTAGAATGAGACATGCATAGTTTTTAAGAAAATGTGTATGATAACATTTTTTTCCCTACCTCTAAAGAAGGATTTGCTGAAGTGGTTCAAATTCAGCTCAAATGAGTCATTTTATTTTGTCACTT
Organism: Rattus rattus; assembly: GCF_011064425.1. Lineage (NCBI taxonomy): Eukaryota > Metazoa > Chordata > Mammalia > Rodentia > Muridae > Rattus > Rattus rattus. The sequence continues at coordinate 194,572,567 of NC_046154.1, read as the reverse complement.
AAAGCTCTAAAACATAAGGGTTGCCCAGGAACCAGGAGATGGAATTCTAGAAAGTTTCTGAGGAAAACAAGCTTATGGATCCAACAGTTTCCAGTTGCTTTCTTCTCTCCTGCCCGTTTCCTCCTTTTCTCCAGCCTGTGCTCTGTGTGCGGTGGTCCCAGCCTCCCTCGTAGGAGCCGTTTCACTGGCTTGTTTGTTCCATGTTGTGATAATGGCATTCAGTACCATCCTAAGTAACGACCGGAGAAAGAATACAAAAGAAGCATTTCACCGGGGAATTAGTTATAAGAACCACATTGCTTATGCAAATCACACATGCAGTTACTATAGCAATAAGAACCCCAGGCCCCTTTCTTTTGTTTTTCACACCATCAGTTTCCAGTGCATGGTTCCTTGGTGCCAAGTGTTTTCATGTTGCTGCACATCTGACCTTGATGATGAAGAAAATAGAACTCCTCTTCGAAGTATCAAGAGCTTTAAGAGTGTAGAGTAGGGTTTTCCAGAAAGAGCATCCTGAGAGACGGGTTGGACCTTCTCTTGCACGACTTGGGTCATCTGCCAGCCGTGGGCAGTTGTAACTGGGGAGAGAGCTGTGGCACTCACTGCTGGCCTAGCAGATTGCAAGGTCTCTGGACGTGACTCTGATTGTCTTGTGCCTGGATTATTCTGGGGCCTTGACTGCTACTCCTTCAGACCCGGGCATACAGTCTCTTGAAACTTCACATGGATAATAAGGCCACCACGCAGGCAGGCTCTTCAGCAGCAGCAAGATGTTAACAACAGATGGGTGCAGAATGACAGACCACCACGGTAACGCCACATTTCTGTGGTGTCTTACAGGAGAGGGGAAAAGATCCAAACTTAAATGAGTGGTAGCCCAGGTCTTGAAGATAACAGGTGGAGTTTAGGTTTGTTGGAGAATGCCCACCCATCGGTAACATTAGCCTCATCCAAGCCCATTGGCCAGTGGGATTAAAGGATAAGGAAGGAAAGGGGAAGCCATTCAGGATGCAGGAAAACAACAGCAAAAGGACGCTACACTTCTGACATTTTGCAGCATGCAAATGATATAATAAGTGATGTGCAAATTTGCATCAATGACTTGATTCGAGAGCTCACAGCTTTCGGAAATGGGTTTGGAGCAGACTGGCGTGGTGTCTGCAATCAGAGTCGTCACTCTCACGGGTGATTACTCCCCCGGGATCAGAGAGCACTTGCCTGCAGGGTGTATAGTGTGCTGGGCTGAGAGACTGACTGGTCTTCCTTTCCTGTCCTCCACTCTCTTGCAGACCAGAGGACGTTCTCCTGCAGCGCACACATGACGAGATTGTCCTCCTGCACTGCTTCCTCTGGCCGGTGGTGGCGTTTGTGGTGGGCGTCCTCATCGTGGTCCTCACCATCTGTGCCAAGAGCCTGGCAGTCAAGGCAGAAGCCATGAAGAAACGCAAGTTCTCTTAACGGGGAGGAGGATTGTGGGAAGCCAAGACCAGAGGCTGCCTCATGGGCACTCGCCTACCCTGCAGAGCCCACATTTGGTGGCGCAGGAGATGGAAGGGGCCACCAAAGGCCTCCAAGAGGCCCCTCCCTCAACGGCAGCAGAAGCAGGCACAGCTGGAAGACTGGGGGACTTGTTGCTTGTATCCCGTGTGCTGTAGCCATGGCTAAAGGGTCAAGCTCTTAGCTCTATGGAGTGACTGTTTAGGAAACCCTCAGAGAAGTCGGTTTCCCTTGGAAAGTTACAGTCTATTATTTGTATAGTGTAGTATACAAACCGTTATGACTTATGCTCCTCACAAATATTAAAAGACAGTGCTCTGTGTTCTTCTCTATTTTCTTTCCATGCTTAGATCATTGGGGCATTGAGAGGGGGTGGTGGTGGAGGGTTTTCACTCGATTCTGCTAGATTAAAGCCTTACTTGAGGGTGACCTTAAGACATAACCCTTGGAGCACGTACAGTATCTTGACTCCTCCTTGAAAAGGAATTCTACAGGGGTAGCTCATCCTGCAGCCACGTCTGTCTCTTTCCTTCAAAGACTGAGAAAATATTCCCCTCCGCCTGCCCTTGTGTTTCTGGCCTGATGACTTCGTGAGAGAGGGACATGTTTCTGAAGAAGGCTTGTCCTCACTCTGGGGACACAGAGTTCTTATGTATCTGTTCCTGCTGTTTATTCACTCATTTGAAGTGCTAGGAAGCAGAGCAAGGGGGTTGCACATGCTAGACAAGTTCTGGACCACTGAGCTGCATTCCCAGCCGCCCGCTACTGCTGCCATGTCCTCTCCTCCTCCTCCTCCTCCTCCTCCTCCTCTTCCTCCTCCTCCTCCTCCTCTTCCTCCTCCTCCCCTCCTCTTCCCCTCTTCCTCTTCTTCCTCCTCTCCTTTTTCCTCCTCCTCCTCCTTTTCTCCCTCCTCCTCCTCTTCTTCCTCCTCTTCCTCCTCCCCTTCCTCCCCCTCCTCCTCCTTTTCCTCTCTTCCTCTTCCCCCCCTCTTCCTCTTCTTCCTCCTCCTCCCCCCTCCTCCTCCCCCTCCTCTCCTCTTCCTCCTCCTCCTCCTTTCAGCAGATGTTTATCTCTGTGCAGTAGAATGTACAGGACATGAAGGACACGCTTCAGTTCATAGTTAAATGTTGTTTTCCTTTAACAAAGTCAGCTCAGGCATCTGATTTCCCTTGCCTTGGTCCTCGCCCCGGTGTTCTGGGGTTACAGCAGGATGACTGTAGCGGGCGTTCAGTTTGCTCGCACAGAGCTAGGGTGCAGCCTGACTCACTCCACCGCTGGGCTTCCTGTACCTTCAGAGGTGCGGCAAAGGCAGGAGTGGGAGCACATATGGATCTCTCTGTGTTCAAGGCCGTCCTGGTCTACACTGGGAGTTCTAGGACAGCCAGCCAGAGCTATGTGGTGACACCCTGTCTCAAAAAAAAGAGTGCATCATCTTTGCATCTGTTCATAGACTGGGTTTCAAATACCAACCAGGAGTTTCAATCCCCCTGCCCCTGCCCGCCCCTCTTTACCACCCAGAACCAAGCCTCACTCAGATGAGATGAGTATTTTCAGTGGAGGGAACAACTTAGCATTGGCCTTGGCTTTCTTCTAGCCCTGCAGATGTGCTACCCTTTGAATGAAGTTGGGGTTTAAGGAGAGGTTCCCGGGCGGGGTTCTGGAAACAAGTGGAGGGGTGACTGCCTTCCCTCACATCCACACATCTGTTCTCTCAGCTTAGAGTGGAGGCTGAGAAGAGCCTCCGTCCTCTGAAGAGACACTGGAAGAACACGGTGTTTTCTTTTCTCCTTAACTCAGAGGTTGCAGGTTTCACCGCGAATCAGGCCTGGCCTGCGTGCACTATTTATGACATCCTTTGAGGCTGCTTCAGGGCCTTGACTTCAGATCCGTTTTCTTTTGCAGTATCCTTGTTGTCTTAGCAACGTAGAACTATTCTGAAGCGCCGGGTACCGTGAGACCAGGAACCAGAGAAAATCATCGTGTTGGCATCACACAGGGGGTGGTGAAGTCTGTTTTTATGCTGTCCAATCATCTCTGATTTACTGATGACAAAGAACACAGAAACCTCAAGCACCCGTGGACTTGTGTCTGTGCTGGAATAAAAGGCGGACGTGGTAGTCAACTTGAGTTTTCATTTGTCACTTTGATTTATATTAACTGCATGTGTCCACTCAAGCCCAAAGAGCACGCATGCAGCTGTATGCTGCAGGTCAGTTTTGGGAACAGGATAAACACACTGAATCCATGAAGTCACATGTAGTAGTTTTCATGTGTTGTTTATAGCCAGTTCCATCTGAGGCTTCTTATATAAAGTAAGGGGAGGGGGATTGATAAAGATAAGCTTGACTTTAATGTTTTCTTTCTATCTATCTATCTATCTATCATCTAGATAAGCTTGACTTCTTAATGTTTTCTATCTATCATCTACCTATATCTTTCATCAATCAATCGTCTTATCTATCTATCATCTACCTATTTATCAAATATCTATCTCATCTATCTATCTATGTATCTATCATCTATCTGTTTATCATCTATATCATCTACCAATTTCCAATCTATCATATCTATCTATCTATCTATCTATCTATCTATCTATCTATCTATCTATCTATCTATCTATCTACTTATCTCCCCTCTCCTGCCTTAAATCAGAAAAGGGACCAAACTGCTTTAACACAAAACCCCTAGATAGGATGGTTTTTGTAAGAAGTAAGTTTATTTTTTCCGTAGCCATCCAGAGGTAGTTGATAAGTTGAGGGTGGGTAGGCAAGCAGTCTGAGATTTGTGTACCTGTCTTTCTCTTATGGTTGATGCTATCTCAAAGGAGCATCTGTAGCCCCTAGCCTGGAAAAGAAGGATGTTGAGATCAAAGCTATTGCCCTTGAGGACATTTTACCACCATTCGTCCCCATAGTGCAGTGCTGTCTATCCGTACTTACTGCACAGTTTTCAGGAATGCTTGAACCGGCTCTGCAGTTAGACACAAACCCTACAAAGGCTCCAGGGGCAGGCAGGGGGAGGGAGTCTCTATTGTTAAAGCAAAGTAAGAAGGGAATTAACAGTAAAGGAAACATGAAAAGAGACAGAGAAATAACAGCCCATAATGATGGAGCAGGCGTGGCCGGAAGCAAGGCCTTCTTGGCTACCTCACCAATCTCCTCTCGGGGAAGGATGCTGTAGTCTGTTTCTGTGGCCCCTATTTTGAGCTCTAGGAAACCAATGTCAGTCTACTCCATGCAACTCTGAAAATCTGAGGGATATTCCAGGCTATCTGCCGCCTGTCTTCGGGCACAACTCTGTAGAATAGGTTGCCTCAGGAATGATGGAAGCTGTTCTAGGCTGGGCATATAGTTCGCCTCACTGTACTAACAGAGAAATGTAGCACTCGATGTCAGCACATACCTTGGAGCCTCACTTCACCCCCACATTCCACACTGGTTTTACAAGCTCTCGGACGGCCAGTGGCTTTTCTTTGGCCCCAGTAGGAAGCTGAAATTCCATACACCCTGGCCTGTCTGTAACAATGCTCACTCAAGCCTAACCTCACGAACAGTAAGAGTTAAGTCAGCGAAGCCATTTATGGACCCGCTTAGGAGCCTGCTGTGTCTCCCTGGAAGGTATATATAAAATAAAATTCTCCATACGCTCTTGGTGTGTGTGTTTGTTTTATTACCAACACCTGAACTTAAGTTCTCAAGGCCCTGCTACATTTTGGGTAGTGGTGGCAGCATTTAAAATTGACCACAGCATTAACAATATAGTTTCACTAAAAACATCTAGAGGGCTGGAGAGATGGCTTTGTAGGTTAAAAGCATTGACTGCTCTTCCAGAGGACCAGGGTTCTATTCCTAGCACCCACATGGCAGCTCACAACTGTCTGTAACTCCAGTTCTGGGGGACCTGATGCCCTCACATAGACATGCATGCGGATAAAACACCAAGGCACATAAAATAAATTATTTTTTTAAAAAAAAGGATGATCATAGCATTAGAGATATAATTTCATTAAACCAGTAGCAGCAGGTTGGAGATGTGGCTCAGTATCCTGAGGACCTGAGTTTGGTTCCTAGATCCTCGTGATGAAACAAGAGAATCTACTTCAAGTTGCCCCCTCGGCCCCCTGCTCCTCACACACACCGTCGCACACGCATGTGCCCCCACTGAACAGATACCTTTAATAAATATTTTTTTTAAAAAAATCATTAGATTACAAGTGTCTATTCTTTCAATCACTTCACTTGAAAATAACTAAGAGAGAGAGAGAGAGCTTGGGTCCTAATTCTTCAGCCAGCAGCCCTCGGGTGTGGCCTGTGTCTCTGCACTTCAGTTTTACAGCAGCCACCTCGAGAAATGAATTTAAGTCGAAATAGAACACCCGTCCTCTAGTCCGTTCCGAGCTGAGTCCCACCGTAGAGTCAACAATAATGAGGCTTGACTCTGTGGCACACATCTTTAATCCCAGCACCCAAGAGGCGAAGGCATCCAGCTCTGAGTTCGAGGCCAGCCTGGGATACATAGCAAGTTCCAGGGCAGCCAGGGCTACACAGAGAAACCATGTCTTGAGGAAAATGAAACGAAAAAGAAGAAAAATAAACTTAATGAGGAGTTTGAGAAAGACTGGCTAGGAATCGGATCTCGGGCTATTGGATTCCAGAAGCAGGCGAGCTTCAGGCACAGGCAGAGGTGGCCAAAGCTGTGTCACCTACAGCTGCTCTATGCTCATTTTATTTTCTCTCGTTCTGTTCTTCACACAGCCCGCTGGATATGACTGGCCAATCAGAGGTTCCTCCCATTATTTCATTCTCCAAAAAAATTAAAGTTAATTAAACTACCTCACCTGAGTTAATTTAATGATTAAAATTGACTTAATCAGTTATTTTCATAAAAGCAGAGAGGATGGATGAGGGGAGGGGGAACTCTATTCTGCTGGAGTAAGATACTTCAGGAGGGCAAGGAATGGGGCTTCCTCAGGCAGGATTCAGGGACAGCCAGCAGAGTTGGGCTACGTAAAGGATATGTGCAATGTGATCTGTCGGCTTGTTTTTATGTCTGTGTCCAGAGTTCTCCACCTGCCAGTTGCCGGTGTAGTCATGAGCAAGAACACAGAACTAACCTAGATGTCCATCAACAGATGCACATGTAATTAGAATGTAGTGCATTTACACAGGGGGGTCTTGTTCATCTGAAAAGAAAAGTGGACATCATGAAGTATTCAGGAAAATGGATGGATCTGGGAAGGATAATATCCGGTGGCCTGACCTGGACTCAGAAAGACAAAAACGTAGGTGCTCTCTCATATGCAGAGTCTAACCTGTAAGGTCTATGCCACATGCAAATGGCACAGGTATGGGTGAAGCCTAAGAAACTAGAAGGGAGGCAAAGAGGGTAAAAATAGAGGCTAAGGAACGATGGGGGTAGTGGTACAAGATAAAAATACAGAAGGAAGAGGAAAGAGGTAAGGGGTGGTGCCTTGGGGTCTTATTGCTGTGAACAGACACCATGACCAATGTAAGTTTTATAAGGGACAACATTTAATTGGGGATGGCTTACAGGTTCAGTCCATTATCATCAAGGCGGGAGCATGGCAGCATCATTGCATCCAGGCAGGCATGGTGCAGGAGGAGCTGAGAGTTCTACATCTTCACCGGAAGGAAGCCAGGAACAGACTGAGCATCCTCAGGCAGCTAGGAGGAGGGTCTCCAAGCCCACCCCCACAGTGACACACTTCCCAACAAGGCCACACCTTCTAATAGTGCCACTCCCTGGGCCAAGCATATGCAAAACATCACAGGTGGGAATGGTTGTGCTGGGAAGAGAGAAGGAAGAGTCTGCTACAGCACAGCTGGATTGCAATGCTATAATGGCACCCACCGTGTGGTGCTGACTAAAGCTACTGAGGAAATAAGGCAGCGACGTTAACATACATTCCACCTGTAATGGAAGAATGTCTTCTAGAACGTGGGGATACGTGTTGGCTTGGTTTGTATGTTTGTTTAGGGTGTTCTTTAAATTTTGTTTTGACAGTGAGTATCTTGTGTTGCTCAGACCGTCCTAATTGATAGGTCGCTGAGGCTGGCTTCAAGCATGATGTTCCTCCCTCCACTGCCCAAGGCTCGGGATCACAGGCATCCACCGCCACACCTCTTGGGAGTAATTCTTTAAGAACTGGGGTAGAAGATGGGATTCTGAACTTGGTACCTGGCCTCTCCTTGGTTGCTGCTGTGCGCTCTGGGGCAAGTCAGCCTGTTTCTACAGACATCTCAATTATGAAGTGCTGCTGATGCTGAGGTACTGATACCGGGTCCTTAGGACCAAGTGAGTGTGTAAGACATTGGTGCACAGCTTTGTCGGTGAACAGGAACCATAATGGTGATGATGACTGTGGTGACCTCAGTGGTGGCACAGAGCGATTTCAATAGAAATGGAAAGTAATGGCCTCAAAACAGATTAGGGGAGATAAAATTCTGTGCCTTTGGCTCTCTGGTTCTTCTTGCTTAGTCCCTACCAAGGTAAAACACCAGTAGAGTTTTGTCCTTTTCTGAAGTTCTATCATTAGCTCGTTTTATTTCTAGAACTCAAACTTAAAAAAAACAAAACCCCCTCTGATATCTATTTTTATAAGAACAGATACTCCTAAATTCCATACTTTGTTCAGACCTAATACACTGATGTTATTGAAATGTTCGGCCTCACTGTGCTTAGCAATTTCCAGAATTATTAAAAGATAAGACGAAGAGCAATCACTGGCGTTCTTTCTTTTCTTAGACATGGAATCCAAAGAGCACTGTCGTCTTTGTCCACTCCTCCTAGAACATTGCAAATGACTGAGGTACTTTTTGCATGGTTAATGCATCCTCTAAAAGAGGCGACATTCCTACATTAGTCCAAAAGATGTTTGAACTCTATAAAGTGTATCCGTGTCTCATTAGCAAGTCTCTGACCCAGGGTAACTTACTCTCCCAAAACACTTCCAAGTATTGATGAGCGCCATCCTCCAAGCACCACAAGACAGTTTAGAAAACATCCAATTAGGATCTAAGCTTGCACACAGCATTTAGAAGTGAGGATAAATTCAAACAAGACCACCCCGAGTCTGCGGAGGATTTGGAGGTGTTTGAAGTGTGAGAGGAACGCTTTTCTTCTTGTAAAAGTCAGGGATAATTAAAGGTCAAAAATACAGCAACCTCCAAGAGCATTCATGTTCATGGGCAGCAAGAGTTAATGAGATAAAGTCAAAGCAGGAAGGGTCGGAGCTGACGTCACAGGATGTGCCTGATTAAATGCCAGTCCTTGCTCACGGTAAGTAAAGGTGTCTTGTGCCTCAAAGTCACTGCCAAGGACACTGCACACAATTCTCCTCATCTGAAGAGGAACCTTCTTTCCACTTTGCCTGTGAGTCACATAACAGGACATGAGTCACACCTATGGACACTTGTTCCTTTTAGTGAGTGGAAGTTACTGGACTTGAATCTGCTCTAAGCTTCGTATGGCCTCGTGGAAGCAGCCCCTGTGCCGGATCCTTTGTACTCTACATACATCATTGAGAGCAAGACTCCTGGTAGAATCCAGGCAAGGATTTCTGGGACTGGGATGGGGAGCTGAGGTTATGTAGCATCTTACAGCCTGATGCAATGAAGGCGACCCCCTCCCCCCATAGCCATAGCCCATCGATGGTTAATGTCGACTGTCAACATCCCAGGATCTTGGAGAGAAATCTCAGAGCACTTCTGGGAGAGTTTCTAGATTAGGTTAACTGGGGTGGGAAGGATGATCTTAAACGTTGGCAGCTCCATCCTGTGGGCCAGGGTCTCAGACCAACTTAAAAGGATTAAGGAGCAGAGTATCAGCATTCTCCTCTCCTTACTTCCTGACTGCTGCCCCCAAGCACCTGCCATCTGTTATGCTTTCTCTATCATGGTATCCCCTAGACCTGTGAGCCAAGGGAAACCCACAATTCCTCTGGTTGTTTTTGTCAAGTGTTGTTTTGTCACAGAAATGAGAAAAGACACACACACACACACACACACACACACACACACACACACACACACACACACTCCATTTCTAAGATGTATAGCTGACATAATACTTGACTGGCCATGAGAACACAGTAGGAGGACGTCTAGGCCAGACGGACTGTGAGGGAGTCAGAATCAAATCCATGATTCAGATGAGGTTGATTTGTTCTTGAAGAAGTCTTTCTGGACCTACTAACCCATCTGTCCTTGCCACGGTTGGCTATAGAGTATAACCAACGAAACACTCACTGACCTGCTGTGGCGTGCACAGACTATTAGCCAATTAATATCAGAGGCATATTGTCTCCACAGTCTTTCTCTGGTCTCATCCTTTCTCTGGCTTTAATTATGATCTCAGTTGGGATTTCTAGCCTACTCATCCTTGCGTTCACCTATTGCTGCTCTAATTTTTCTGGCCTTTACTTACCCGAAGCCCTTTCTATATGGCAATATCTCTGATACATGCTTACGTCTCTGTTTCTAACTTTAAAACAGACATCGACAGAAAAAAAAAAGTCTGATAAATATCAGACGACTTGAAGAATAACAATCTGCCTTGGGCAACTTGTTCTGGAACATATCAGAGCACATTACAGCTGTTTCCTGATATCCCAACATTCGTCCCATATAGCCTTGAGTACAAGTACACTCAGTTTTTGCCAAGGCCTGTGGTCCTGTTGCATTGTTTGGTGCTGACTTATTGTATTTGCACATCTGACGCTTCTCATCTATCAGTTCTAGCTAAAATAATGACTCTCCCCAGAAGCATTTTGTAACCATTCATGCAAGTGGATTTACCTTGTTTTCCTTTATTCTGCATTTTTCCTCTCTAGTTTCTATTGGTATTTCTGTTAACTTACTTGTCTGTCTAGTTTTACCTTTCTTGGGAGATTGTAGGATTCATGAAAGTAGGACAAAGTTGGCAGATTTTCTTTTCATTCATTCTGCACTTATGAATGAATGGATGGATGAACTCTCCAGCCTAATTACCTCCTTTATACATGTCACTTCCTATGTTCTCCTCCATCTTGAGAAACTTACCCATGCCTTGTCCATTATTCTTGCTTGAAGAATCAACCACTTGCTCTTTCCAGATACCATATAAATTCGTACACATCTCTTATTATTTTAAGAATGTATCATATGCTATATGACTGTTGACTAGTTGGTTCTTCCTTACCTCTTCATGTCAAGAAATATATCTCACTGATCTTCTGACCTCTGATCACAATAACAACAAGAAGTAAGTCCCAGTTACCAGTCAATTCTTTGTTTGCTTGTTTACCTGAGAGTTCTTTGTTCAACACCACTTCACATTCTTCAGAACTTAGAGCATTAGTCTCTTGGCACGGAGCCTGGGACAAAGCTATCCCTAGAAATTAGCACATCATAAATAAACACTGAGGTGAGCCTTTAAATGAAAAGTTGCAGCCAGATAGTGGTGGTGCATACCTTTAAGTCCAGCACTTGGGAGGCAGGTGTATTGCTTTGAGTTCAAGGCCGGCCCAGTCTACAGAATGAGTTCCAGGACAACCAAGGCTACACAGAGAAACTCGGTCTCAAAAAAACAAAAACAAAAACAAAAACAAAAAAACCAAAACAAACAAACAAAAAACCCCCAAAAGGTACAATAAAAAATAAGGAAATATTTTCTTTTTAATATATAGCATTCTTTAAACAAGGAAAGCAAAAAAGGGCACTGTATTCTCCACCAAATTACCTCAGAATTTGGCAATTTAAAACAACACAGGGCATTTATTATCTTTGCAACTTTCGAGTCAGGAATCAGAAAGGAGCTTAGCTGTAATTCTAAATTACCCTAAATTGTCCAATCAGTGTACTGCTGCACTGGCTTACAATGGAATGAGCATAAGCAGGTAGCACAGAAGAGTTCCAGTGGGGATCTGTGATAAGGATACAGTCACTCATGAGACTGGCATCTTATAGCAAAAATCCCAGTTGTTTTTCTCTTGACTGGCACAGAGAGATTTGTAAGAGACATCGCCAGAGACTTGGAGATGGGGTTTTCTGTACCCTCGGGGAGGCTTCTGGGAGCAGAACTAGAGCATGTGTGACCTCTGCTCACACCTCCCTCTCTGTGAACAGCCTGCAGCCAGAAATAAGAAATCTAACATATAAACGGAGATTGAAATTAGGGTCGGAAATAGCCCTGTTGCTGGATCTTTAACACCTCACTGGGGTTTCTGAAAGAGGCCTCAGAATAAACCGATGCTTTTACAAACCGAACTGCCAGAAGCATCCAAGGGAAGAAGGCTCTAAGGAGCCCATGAATAAGGAGCCAGGAGAGATACCGAAAAAAGACTCCTGCTAGTCACCCACTAAACAGGAAAAGCATGAACAGCAGGGGAACAACAGAGGTGTTTGTGAGGGGAATCATGGACCTGGTTGTCCACTTCACCTTTTGAATAAAAAATAATAAAATAAAACAGCAAAGGACACAACTGCCCCTAGGTACGGTGGAGGAGAAGGTCAATGTAGATAATAGGGAGGCATAGTCAGAGGCAGGGAGGCATAGTCAGAGGCAGGAGGCATGGTCAGGGCAGGGAGGCATAGTCAGGGGCAGGGAGGCATGGTCAGAGGCAGGAGGCATAGTCAGAGGCAGGAGGCATGGTCAGAGGCAGAGACATCTGGGAGGCCGGAGTGAACATGATCAGTCTGAACTGGGCCTTGTGAACAGAGAAGAGGAGGGAGAGCCTAAGAGGAGTCACCAACCAAAAGAGGCCTGGACCAAGAGACTGGCCAAGAGGATGAAGTGTAGACCTAAAGGAGAAAAAAGGACCAGTGCAGCAAAAAGGATGGATTGTATAGGAAAGGGCAGCTGGGAGAAAGGCAGCCTAGCCTCTGGGCTGGAGAAGTTTAGGATAGTGGGTGAGGTATGCCAGCCATACTCTAACAGCCAGGGACTGAGGGATAATGGTAGAACCTGGTGGCCAGATCTGCTTTGATATCTTAAATAGGCACCTAAGCTTTTTGAACCAGGTTTGAGACCTGACACCCTTAAGTTCACAGGGTGAGTTGTTTTTTTTTTTTTTTTTTTTTAAACTGTAGGTCATCCTTGTGAATATCTTTGATATTGAGTGTCATGGCAGCACTGTCTTGTCACCTCTCTCTCCAGGGTAATAACTACTCAGGGTGATGGGCATTCCTGATAACCCTGAGGCACTCTTCCTGTGAGGTTAGAGTTGGACCTCTACCAGAACCCCTTGAATGAGACTCACAGAGGTGGTGATCGGTGCAAAAGCAAGAGGAGTTTTATTATTCCAGCATACTGGGGTCGCCCCTGCTTCGAGAGGGAGACAACCCTGAGCAGACTCTAACAGGGAGTTATATACCTTTGATAAGGGCAGAATCAAACAATAGGTAGTGTACTATTGGTGGGGTGAAGTGACCTTCAAACTGACTCGTGGTCATGGATCGTCTGGGATTTTCCAAGGGGGTCAGTTGGGGAGTCACAGGTGGCTTTGTCTGATAGTTGGCTTGCAGTTGTTCCAGGAACTAAGCTGGCTCTACTCCTTCTTGAAAGGAGGGGTCTTTTGCTTGGACGTTTGTGGTGGAATTTTCCCACTGGCCTTAGATTGACCCCAACTCTGGCTGTTTCATTCTTACCCAACACAGATCTCTCACCTTTTTCTTGTAACCAAGAAACATTCCTCCATCCTTTCTGACATCATCTGCCAACTGGATTGGGAGAGATCAACTGGGCAGGCAAGTGCATTAGATTCATTAGTACTCTGAATGCAATTTCTGGAAAAGTCTGTGAGGACTCATTCATTTATACCTACTCTGTGGTTGGTTTGGAAACTACTAACTTACTGGTGTGCTTTTGTCAAAATTAAACTCTAATTGAAGATATACATGATATACTAGACTTTGTGTGGGAGATTGTACAGACTGATTGGAGGAGGAATGATTCTGTATCTTCCCCAGTCCAGTAGCTGAGCCCTGCATACCAAACTGACAAGAGATTATCAACAAGAGAAACATATATGTCTATACCTATGTCTATACCTATATCTATATACTCTATATCTATCTATACAGAGATATAGAGGCCTTCACATGGGAAGAAAATGAGCTACGTAAGAAAAATGAAAGGTGCAAAGAAGCCAGCAACCAGCAGAGATTTTAACCAACAGCGTTGTCAGGAAACGGGAAGGAGAAGGACGAAAGGTTAAGTAAGTCCTTAGGAGTGGTAAGTTATGGACTTTTTGGTTTGAGAGAGGAGGTAGGGAGCTAGTTTGTCTGTTGTTCTTCAGTTGTATTGAGCTCAAAGTAACTCTTAAGTCCAACTGGCATCTTTTAGGGTGAAATATGCTGATCCCCATGAGTAGAAGTGTCACGATCTAATCCGTCAAGATTCATGTTGTCACCAACCTTCACGGGTGACTTCTAAATGGTAAAGGACACAAATCAGTAGTTGAAATCCCAACTGCAAATCCAAAGAAGCCTCATACTCACTTATATCTGTCCTCCCAAGACTCCTACTTCCTAGTCAAGAAACCAAATGGACAGAGAAAGTAATGGGCCATCCTTTAACTTTCTGATAGTGAGCCCTAATACTAGTTCACCATGGGGTTGCATTTTCTCTTCATAAATTTATGCTGCACTTTCTATAGATTTTGTTTTCTCAAAAAACCAAACAAAACCCCTCCCCGAAAAAACCCAACCTTATGAGGGGAGCCTCACAGCTTCATCAATTCTTATACCATTATGTCATGAAGTTTACTCAATGACTACAAGTGTTTGCCTTAAAACACATGACCAACACTATTTCAGTTCCCATGAATACCCTTCCCTAACCTCTGCTTTGAAGTCCCAAGAAGACTTGGTCAAGGATGTCTTTTTTTAATGCCACAAATCTACTAAATTCCACTTTGATTGTCTGATTTAGTGAGATGAGTGAGTTAAGGTTGGATATGGTGGCCACAGCCTCTCATCCTAATACGTGGAGGCCAGACAGGAAGACTGAGAACTGGAGACTAGCCTGTGTGGCAGAGTGAGGGAGTCTCTAAAACAAAATTTGTGGAAGCCACAAAGGAAAACTGGATTTTTAAGATGTGACTATTTACCGGGTTGTCTAAATCTCTTTCTTGGAAGTATGTAGAATACTTTGAGACGACGAATCACTCATCTGGCCCATTTAGCTAGGATAATTGGTGAGATAATGTATGGAAAGATAAAATATGCAAAACACTTAGTGCTCAACATAGTTCCTGGCACAATTCAGACATGCAATGAATGTTAGCGGCATTAAATCCTTTGGTCTGCCTACAAACCTAAACTTCAAGTTCAGATTCATAGGCATCTTGGCTCTACATTTCACAGGAACCCTCTGTTCTTTCTCCCATTTTCCTAGTTCTCTCTCTCTCTCTCTCTCTCTCTCTCTCTCTCTCTCTCTCTCTCTCTCTCTGTGTGTGTGTGTGTGTGTGTGTGTATGTGTGTGTGTTTGCACACCCATGAGTGTGTACATGTATACCTGTGTGGTTGTGTATGAAGAGACCAGAAGTTGCCATGATGGATCTTCCTCAGTTGCTTTCCACCAAGTTTTTTGAGGTAGGGTCTCTCATCAAGGCTGGAGATAGTCAATTTGCTTAGGGTAGCTGGCCAATGGGTTCCAGAGTATAGAGCCTGTAACCACCTACTCTCCACCCCAATACCAGGTTTATAGAAGTGTGTCGTGGTGCCCGACTTTTCCACATGGGATTTGACCTCAGGTTCTCAGGCTTACACAGCAGGCACTTTACCAACTGAACCATCCACTCAGATTCTCTGCTAGCTCTTCCCCTCCATTCCCACCATTGAGCTGAAGAATTTAGCTCTTGATGTCGGCCTTCTTTCCCAACCTTACACTCTTGAGGCTGATGAGCACTAGAGACTGTTGATCAGTAGCATCTGAGTTTTTTCCTTAGTGTTGGGGATTGAACTCTGGGTCTGCTATTAGCATATTAGTGTCCTTGGCTATTTAGTCTAACAGTAGAAAATGAGAACTATGTAAGTATCAATAATTAAACAGATTTCCCTCTCTACCATTTTACTAAACAAAGGAACAAATCTACAACTTCTCTAAAACATTTTGAATGGGTCACCATTAAACTAGGAATCTTGATTAAGTTATAACTGAAGTTAATGAAATACAAAGAGAAATCTCAATATATCTTTAATTAACAGATTCCAGTATCACGAACACAAGAAGATAATTTAAGAAGAGGGCTATCCCGGGTTTGTCATATCCCACACACAAGAGGCCAAGAGACACCAGAAAGCAATGTGATATTCCCATTAGTTCCTAAAATTCTACTTTCTGAGATAGCAGATCCCCAAAGCTAAGCCTGTGTTTTTATAGAATTCAAACAGACTCTGAGATGAAGAGGGAACAGATGAGCTATAAATGTGTGAATAAAGTCTTCCAAGCCCTACCAGGGAAAAAATGTTTAAAAGAAGATCTGCAGAAATGTTTACTTTGAGCTTGAGGGTAAGTGGATGAAATGAAGAAAGACACTTGGTGACATCATCTCTCACCAGGGTAAGTGGGGTGCAGTGTTTTGTGTGCGTTCAAGGGTGAGGGTGGGAAGGTTTTCTGCTGAGAAGTGCTGTGGTGAGAATTGTTTGACAGCCAGCCAAGGGATAGGACAGACACCCCCATTTACGGCATTTGCTGATCTCTTGGTATAAATATTCCCACTGTTGCTGACTGGACTCTATCAGTGTGATGACCCTGTACTTGAAGTTGGAAAGACACGCACAGGAATGGAGTCCCACAATATTTCAGCCATACTCAATGAACAAAACCTCAAGAGAAGGCCTCGTAATGATGTTGTTAGGAAGGGACGAGTTTGGGTTTTGATTTTACCTCCATCTTCAATGGAATTTAAGCTGTAAGTGCAGAAGATTTAGTTTTTAAGGTTGTCCCCCCCCCTTTTTTTTTTAAAGATTTATTTATTATATATAAGTACACTGTAGCTGTCTTCAGACACACCAGAAGAGGTCATCAGATCCCATTACAGATGGTCGTGAGCCACCATGTGGTTGCTGGGAATTGAACTCAGGACCTCTGGAAGAGCAGTCAGTGCTCCTAACCGCTGAGCCATCTCTCCAGCCTAAGATTTAGTTTTAAATAGCGGTTGCACTTAATGATGTTTCACTAAACGTAGCATTTACCTTTTCTGTATTGAGTAATGGTCATTCGATCCTGTCCATTTTCAGGCTTATTTTACTCCTGAAAATAAGGCACCCACCCAGTTTTTTTTACACAATCTTACTTTCCATTTGAGGTATCCATCCCTGGAAAAATTGTCTCCAATAACAGCTTCTGTCTCTGGTTGGGCAAGGGTAGCCAAGTATGTCTTCAACTGAGTGCTACTCAGGTCTGGGAGGCAGGATGGAGGGGCAGGGCCAGAGCCTGAGCTGTCAGAGCTACAGCCAAGCACTGAGACCTTTTAGAGAGGATCTGTGTAGGGGCAGAGCAATGACAACTTTCTGAGAGTCACATCGACTGGGCTGCTCAAAAAATTTAGTGTTCCAACTCGAATGACTCATTTTGTACGAACATTAAGTTCACAGCCAATTTGTCAACATAAGAAAGCTATCACTTCATTTTTAACTTGAAAGTGATGCTTAAATTTTGAGTTTTAATTCTTACTTTGGCAAAAGACTGATGGAAATCCCCCAGAAATGATATCAGAGCCATACCAGCACTGTGTTTAGCTTGGGTGCCATATTTCTCAGGAAGCCAGGAGACTGGAAACTGTCATCTGAGGACTAGTTTAAGAAATTACTTTTTTTCAAGAACCCTAAAGGCAGACAAGATGTGTGATTGAACTGCTGTCGTGTGGAAAGGGATTAAAATTTGATTTTGCAGATTATCATGGTAGATAGAAACAGAGGGCCTGTGTTTTAGGGATCTGACTTCCAATTTTGATTTTGTTATCTACTAATTGGACAAGTCACATAAACTCTCTAAATCTCAGATCTCTTATGTGCAAGGCAGGGTGCACTCCTTTACTATTATTAATGCATCAAATCACCATAAATGTGACTAAAAGCAGCATAGAAGAGTCATCTTGCAGTCCCAAAGGCTACACTCTGAAACAGGTCTCCCTGGGATCAATCAAGATGTTAGCAGGACTGTGCTCTTCCTGGGGGCTCTAGGAAAGAATCTATTTCCTTATCTTTTCTTTAGGCGAATTGCACTCTTTGACCCTTCACTCCATTCCTCCATCTTCAAAGCCATCAAGACTGGGCCAAATTCTCTTTATGTTGCTTTCTTTCTGGCTCTGTGTCTTATATGCCTACGGCCAGTATTTCAGGTCTTTTATGATATTGAGAATATGCTGGGCTGCTGTATATTTCAAGCTGACCGGCAACTGAGTTCCAATGACAAACTTGATTCCTTGTTTCTTCTAAGATCGCACATCTACAGGTTGCAAGGATCAGGATCTGGACATCTATGAAGGTACGTTAGTCTCTCTACTAAATAGAGAGAATATGAGGATAAAAATTGCACCATGCCATACTTATTGGGGGATAGTTTCACTCCAGAAAATAGGGCTACCGCCAGTTTTTCTTACATGATCTTGCCTTCCATTCAAGGTATCCATCCCTGTAAAAATTTGAGACTGACTCTGTCTCTGCAGGAGTGAGGATAGCCAAGTATGTCTTCAACTGAGCATTATTTAATGCTTCCTTCAAGTCTGAGAGGGAGCAGAGGCAGGGAATAGATGGGGAAGCCCAAGATGTCAGAGCTTAAGCCAAGCCCTGACACCTTTTAGACATGGTCTGTGTAGGGGCAGAGCAATGAAATTATTTTTTCTGAAAGATTTATTTATTTATTTCATGTATGTGAGTACACTGTCGCTGACTTCAGACACACCAGAAGAGGGCATCAGATCCCCATTACAGATGGTTGTGAATTACCATGTGGTTGCTGGGAATTGAACTCAGGACCCCTGGAAGAGCAGCCAGTGCTCTTGACCACTGAGCCATCTCTCCAGCCCTCTTTTCAAGCATCTTATAGCCACATCTTACAGACATCGTGCTGTGCTCTCCTTAGTATGGCCTAAGAATAGGAAGTATGAGCATTTCCCGCTATTACCATCTTTAATAACTTTTGTGGGTTCTCTAGAGATCCCTAAACAAAGTACCATAAGGCCTGTGCAGAGGGAGTATATTGTCTCAGAGGTCTTAAGTGTGAGAACTTGAAGATCAAGGTATGACAAGAACAGTTTTTTCTGAGGGTTCTGAGGGAAGGAGCTGTTCTAGACATTTCTTTGAGTCCCTGGCCCTCTCCCCTGTAGATCACTAATAGAGCTGGATCTCATGGACGCATTAATCAACTGAGGTGCCTTTCTCTCTTCAATAGTTCCATTGCCAAACAAACAAGGCCACATTGTATGGCGCTACTGGACTGGGTTTTAATGTGTGACTCTGGGGAAGTATCATCCTAACCCTGACAGACTTCAAAAGATGAGGCTCAGCCAATGGATGGATGTGTGAGCAGAGAGAATATTTTCCAGAACAAAAGCATATTTATCTGTAAGACGTCTGATCATGGAAGGGGTATTGAGTTTCCCAATTGCTAGTCAACGAGCAGGAGTGAATGGTAGATTCAAGTATCCTAAAACTTTCTGACGAGACAGATACTGTGTCCTGAGTCTGAAGTGTTTCCTGTAGGTTCAATTGCATACTGAAGTCTCTACCTAGTGGCACTAATTTTAATTTTGGAAGGTGGTACATTGAATGAGTGGTGCTTACCTCAAGGAGGCAGGTCACTATGTCTTTGAATGATACCTGCTTTGAAGAGCCCTTGCCTGCTCTGCTTTGCTGGCTAGTGTGGGATCCACCATCTTATTCCAAAATCCCTTTCCTCTATGATGTGTCTGCATAGCCAATGAAGCTCACAGAAGGTAGGCTTTTGACACTGTTCCCCTCTTAAGCATGTTTCCTCTGGTACTTGTTAAAAACCACAGGGTAAAGTGGAAGAGTGGTTTCAAGAAGATCACTGTTGTCACAGGTTCTTGAATGCAAGGTTCAGATGCCTGCAGGACTGATTTGACAGAGGACCTTGGAAAAGTTTGGAAACAGGGCGGGAGTACAGGAGCCCTAGCCTGATGCAAGCAGAGATAATGGGAGATTGAGGTGGGGCCTCAGAAGAAAGGAATTGTAACAGGAATCTGGGTAGTAAAAGAGTGTGCCCCTGCTTACCTCATGGAAACACAGATGCCATGTGGATTTAGGCTGGAAGCCATTCATGTTACACCCTGCAAGACTTCATCTACATTTTGTCCCTGTCCTGAAACTTTGAGGTGGAATTTAAAGATGATTAAGCAATTAGTCAGGTGAAGGACATATCAAGACAGGTCCCCACGATGTGATTCTTTCTAGCTGTTTTTTTTTTTTCTTTAAATCAAGTTTGTGGTGAGAACTGAGAGCAAACCACAGAGCTTCTAAAGACCTGAAAAACTTGAAGCTTGATGAGAAAATCAAGTAGAAAGCCTGGTTTCTGAGGGGATTATCACCGTTAAGCAGCAGCCATGGATTGGAGAGATGGCTTAGTTAAGAGCATGGACTGCTCTTGCAGGATCAATTCCCAGCATCCACATGGAGGCTCACAACTGGCTATAACCTGGGTTCCAGGTAATCTGATACCCTCCTCCTCCAACCTCTTTGGGCACCAGGCACAAGTGTGGTCTTTATAAATCAGGGAAAATTGTGGGGCACAGGCATGCACAGAAGCAACACGACCCCCACACATAACATTGAATAAAACAATCTTAATTAAGAAAAGAATAATCTACTTGTGGAGCATTGAAACAATAGGAAAGGTATTTAGAGGCCACCACAGAGATTGGACACCATCTATCACCGGCTCAAAGGTGTGAAGGAATAAGTTTGACAGATGCAACCCTGGAGAAGAGCAACATCAGGATTTCATGGTTGTACTGTGTTGGAGAGTATTTTCCCCTCTTTCCATGTACTCAGGGGCCATGACCAAAGGGGACCCCAATAATGCTCAAGTGCCAGTACACCTTGGTTTAGACATGCAATGGTGATTTTTTTTTTTCAAATATGTCAACCGTAAGAGTCATAGGGACATGAAAGTTTCCTCTTAGATTTCGGAGGAAAGTGTAGGAAGCCCATAAGTGGACAGCAGGGTCAGCTTCTGTGAGGACCTCTGTGAGGGCAATGGGAAGCCATGAGAGTCAAGTTGAAGAAATAACGAGTTCTTCAAAAAGTTAGAGGTGCCAAGAATGTGAGGTATTTGCAAAGAGAAGCTATGGCAACTAGCAGAGGCAGTCCACGAGATGGGACCATGTGACTGAAAAGGGTAAAGCCACCGGCGCAGAGCTGCCCCAGACCCCGGGCACTCACAATGTGCCATGTGTCTGGATCTCAGACACGGAGCTATAGGACTTCTTAGCCTGCTGAGCTCTGGGTTTGCTTTGGCCTCACCAGTCCCTTCTAAGTTCCCTGTGCTCCCTTTTGGGATAAGAACATTTACTATGTCCCATTATACGTTGTAAATTTACCATCTGCTTTGAATTTTCAAGGACTCACAGGTAAGTTTACCTTGAGCCTTGGAGGCTTTCAACGCCGGCTTCTGAACAATGCTGGCCATGTTGAGAGCTTGTAGACTCTGACATGGATTCTGCATCCTGAGTTGTTCAACAAGCTCTCAACATTTCCAGCATCGTTCAGAAGCTGCGTTGAAAGCCTCCAAGGCTCTAGGCAAACTTACCTGGGGCCAGGGTAGAATATAAAGTGTCAGCCATTGACACATACGTTGAAGCTTGGACTCCAGGGGAAATACGAGGAGGTGAGAGCCTTAGGAAGTCATGCTGAGCTGAAGGAAGCAGGTCCATGGTACTGTATCTTTGAAGGGCATCTTGCTCTGGTCCCTCTGTGATTTCACCCCCCACCCCCTCTACCCCCGTCAGTCATGCTGTGAGGTAAGCAGCTTTGTCCTGTCCTCTTTCTCTCTGAACTGTTTCTGCCTTATCATGGGAGGAAAGGCAGTGGCATCAACCAACAATAGACTGCAGTCCTCAACCATGGTCCAGATTAAATCTTTAGTCCTTTAAACTGTTTTCACCTCAAGTATTTGCCACAAAAAACCCAAACCAGACCAACCAACCAACCAACCAACCAACCAACCAATATAATAAACTGGGTAACATAATCTATAAAATGCTGCCTTAAAATTCTAAAAAAAAAAAAAACAAAAAACAAAAAACCCAAACAAACCAAAAACCAAAAACCAAAAAAACAAAGAACTACTACTACCAACAAACAACCCTAAAAACAGAGCTATCATGTGACCCAGAAGTCCCACTGTGGGACATAAATCCAAAGGAGGTGAAATTGTTATGCCAAAGAGACACTCACACTCCCATATCTGTTGAAGCGCTATTTGCAGTAGCTAAGATTTTGACTCAGACTAGACGCCCATCAGTGTGTGTATAGGATACTTTCAACCGAAAGAGAATTGAACCAAGTCCTGCCATTGGCAACAGCACATGTGCAGCTGAAGGAACTCGGAGTCAAAGACGATGCCGCAGGCCCTCATTCATTTGTAGGAGCCATAAAACTGATCTCGTAGGACAGTGTGGTGGAACAGTGGTCATTAGAGATGGGCAGAGGAGGAGGGAAGAAGCTGTATGAGGAAACCACAACACCACAGACAGAGAAAACTAGCTCTGGTACTCTATAGTACACTAGGAGATTTACTGAATACGGCAAACGATGCATTTCACAACAGCCAGGAGCCTCCAGCACATCAGAAGGACCAATAGTGGAAGAAGCAGAAGTGCCTGTTACTATGACAACCATTTATTCCATACACGTGTCAAATTAGAGTGTGCTCTATAAAGACGTATGATGTGTTTCGATTAAAAATTGATATTTTGCGACACAAAAGACAAGTTTTTAAAATACAGTTGATGCTGGGGAGCTGCACCGTTTCTCAGAGGTAAAAAGCATCCCCGTTTTTTGTTTTTTGTTTTCTTTTGTTTTTTTATTTTTTTATTTTATTATTATTTTATTATTTTTTTGTCTGCACTTTTCTCGGTGTGCACACTATTCAGCAGATAAAATCTGGAACCTAGTACCATGCTAGGCATACTACAGATATACCAGCTACATGAGTCTTCCTGGCCAATAGTTTGAACACACACATGAAGTTTACACTATTTTATGGATAGTGTAAAATTAAACCAACGAAAGCTTCCCATGAACTATCTGAAAGGGTAGTAAAGCCACAAGAACTCCCAGAGGCGAAAGGCTGCTGGCCGAGTTAACCCCCCTATTGCTTTCTGGTTAATTGTCCTTGGCCTCCCATTCTATGACCCCCTTTTGTTCTTGCTGCCTAGTTATGCCCCTCTGGATTGAGTCGCCAAGACTACCAAGTTGGATTTGGCAGCTTTGTTGGGGGAGAGCTAGGAGAGGCCAGGCAGGCTATTCCTTCTGGTCCCTTCTTGGTACCATGCCTCTTGGCAGTTATTGGATTAAACTGTGATGTCTTTTCTGGCCTTTGACTTCAGGCCACTATTGTTAACGTCTGGATGTTTCTCTGAGGAATTTAAAAATTACCCTCCACCCTCCAAGTGTTATATAAATTATTCTTTGTTTCATGTTCCTCTGTTTCATGTCTTGTTGGCCAGGCACCACTGCTCCTGAGCACAGTACAAATTCTTAAAGCTGGGAAGGAAGCGGGGTGCAAAGGGGACTTTGTGGTGACCACGGTGATAGGCATCTTTCACAGACTATCTCTCAACCTAGAAACCCTGCAAACAGGCACATTTGCATGTACTTGGTAATGAGAATATAGATTCGGAGGGGGAAAATCCCCTTAAATTGCTACACTTGTCAGAGAGGATCTTGAACCCAGACTATCAGTCTGGGAGCTGTGCCGTTCAGAGAAAAACAACAAACAGACAAAATGCAAACAAGGACAAGGTCATTGTAACATCCTTTTCAAACGTTCATTCCTTTTGGAACGTGTCTGCTTTTTTTTTTTTTTTTTTTTTTAACATGGTTGTTTAACTCAATTAAATCACAGCTGAGGAATTCAATTGAACAACTTAATGTTTGGATTTATTGTATTTAGCACAAGAACACAATACATATTGAATCTATTGATTTAGTGACTCTGGACCAGACCAGCCATTTTGGGATTGGTAGTTAAATCTCCAAGTGATTCTGCTGCCCAATAAGGTTTAACAGAAGTTCTCAACCTGTGGGTGGTGACCCCTTTGGGATCAAACAACCCTTCCTCAGGCGTATCACCTATCAGAAGTCCTGCATATCAAATATTTACATTATGATTCATAAAGTAGAAAAATAATTTACAATTATGAAGTAGCAACAAAAATAATTTTGTGGTTGGAGGGTCACCAGAACATGAGGAACTGTATTAAAAGGTCTCAGAATTAGGAAGGGTGAGGACCATAGGTTTAGAAGAATCAGTACAGAGCACACTCGCTGTGAGGCCAGATTGCCTGAGCTTCAGTCCCAACTTTGCTATATGGTGATTATCATCTCTTCAAATCTCTGTTTCTCCTTTGTGAGGTTGTAAGAAAGATTAGGTTAATCAAAATTAGTTAAAAAATGCAGTGAATGGTGCCAGCTCTGTTGCTGAAATGCATCTGTTAGTGTTGTAATTACAATGCTGGTAGAGCTGGAGTCTTCCAAGTGTCTGCTTCATGCCTTAGGGGAACTATTCTGAAGCAGCTCACTGACTGGGGAAGTATCTGCTTAGACACAGGTGTTCTGGGAGCTGGGTGTGTGGAAACAAGTCAGGGAGGTCAGCCTCAGGTCTCACAAGTCAGAGAAGGCTCACTGGCATTTTCAAGGCTCCGACATAGTGAGAGAAACAAACAAAAAACCAACCTGAAAAGTAACAAGTAAATGAGCACCAAACAGTTACAAAATGCTGTGCTGGAGATAGGCAGCAAGATAGCTTGAGGAATAGAAGGGGTCCTGCCAAGTCAGACAATCTGAGCTTTACCCCCATACAGAACTCACTCTAGAGAGAGAGAACCTGCTGGCTCCCACAAGCTGTCCTCTGACTTCCACATGTGTGCCATGGTGTGTACAAGTACGCTCATGCAGAGTATATAAATAAATGTGCAAAAAAGGTTTAAATTTTACTGGGATGAGAATGTATTTAGTTGTAGAATGGTTGCCATGTATGTTCAGGCCCCAAGTTCAACCCCTGGTACTGAGGATAATTTGCAAAATAATAAAAAACTTTATTTTATAAAAAACCTATAGAATACAGAAATGATGGGCAATTGATGCTCTGTGTTTCACGTTGGCTTCTCATGCAACGGTGACCGTGTAAAAGGGATCGTGCCTCATGAGACAGACACGTGGGCTTGTGCAAGTGTGCCCGGAGGATTTCCTAGTAGCGAGACTGGCTGTGGAGACGTTCCTGGAATAATCTTTGTGCTTGAGTAACATCTGACTATAACTAACTCAGTTATGGATTTGAATGTAAAGCTACATGGAGTGTGTTTTCAGTTCTCATTCCTGCTGCATCTCTGTGATTCTGTGTCCAACCTTATTTGCAGATAAGTCAAAGGGTTACATCCTTTGTGAGGGTAAATTCGGAGTCAATGATGTTTCTGCCTTGAGGTACCTACCACCTGTTGTGGTTCTGGTTAAGAGGAAGAGATAAAGGGATGCGTGTGTGTGTGTGTGTGTGTGTGTGTATCTGTGTGTATTATGTATGTGTGTATATATGTGTGTGTATGTGTGTATGTGTATATGTGTGTACATGTGCATATGTGTGTGTATCTGTGTGTATTATGTATGTGTGTATATATGTGTGTGTATGTGTGTATGTGTATATGTGTGTACATGTGCATATGTGTGTGTATCTGTGTGTATTATGTATGTGTGTATATATGTGTGTGTATGTGCGTACATGTGCATATGTATGTGTGTATGTGTGTATATGTAGTGTGTACATGTGCATGTATATGTGTGTATGTATGTATATGTAGTGTGTACATATGTGTTGTATATGTATATGTGTGCATGTATATGTATGCGTGTACATGTGTATATGTTTTTACATGTGTACATGTGTGTATGTGTTGTATGTGTGTGTATGCGTGTGTATATGTATATACATGTGTATGTGTGTACATGTGTGTACATGTGTGTATGTGTGTGTGTATGTGTGTGTGTGATATGTAATATGTGTATGCATGAGGATACATGTCACGTCTTGCATGTGTATGTGGAGGCCAGAGGGTACATTAAGTATTTTATTCTATCACTTTCTGCCTTAATTTCTCTGAGACAGAGTCTTTCACTGAACCTGGACCTTGGCTGGCAGGTAGCAAGCACATGGGATCTTCCTGTCCCTGTTTGGGTTTCAGGTACTCAAACAGCCTTGCCCAGCTTTCTGTACGGTGCTGAGATCCAAATTCAGGTTCTTATGCTTGGGCAACAAATGCTGTTACACGCTGAACCATCAACCCAGCTTCAAGGTTAGGACTATTGCAAGAGGAGAAATCCAATATAGAGGAACAAATCATTAGTCGGTGAAGTGATGTGTCTGGTGACAGAACGGGACCTGGGAAGAAGTAGCAGAAATAGAAGACTTAGGATTTAGGGAGTTGGTGAAGCCAGAATCCAGAAAAGGGCTTGACATGGAGAAGGGTTAGATGTCTGTAAGACTCAGACACTGTCCCACTCAGAGTGACTGAGGATGACATCAGGCCAAGGCGGGCAGAAAAAGCAACAGTCCTGGAGATCACAGAGTGTTGGAGCAGCCTAGAATTTCTTCTCTTCTCCTAGACCCGTGCTTCTTTTTTGGGTCATACATGCATAGCTGAGGCCCAGGTAACTTCAGGGAAAGAAGTTGCCCAGGGAAATCCTTCAGGAGCAGGGAGGGCGTCACAAGTCTCAGGACTATAGCGATCCAGGAAGTGGGGATTCACATGCTTGCTTGCCCACTGCGCCGGGGCCTGAGCGAGGCAGTGGAAATGAGAACGAGGTCCTGGTTCCTTGCCTTCTCATCCTTGGTGGTTATGAGAGCAAGAGATAAAAAGCTGGCAGACAGTTTAGAGACTGGACCCAGAAGGCAGCACGCTGTCCTTGATACTCTGGCCAGGAACAGCAAAAGGGTGCTCTGGTTTCTAATCTCCTTCTGAATGAGCACCCTTGCCTGGAGGCCACACATTGGCGAGGCTAAAATTCCAGTCTAGACACTAATCTCTTCGGTGATCGGCCTTGGAACTGGATCGCTGGCTTTTTATAGTGGAAATGGGTTGTGTGTGTGTTTTTCAATTTTATCCCATCTCCTAAATGATTTTAGGGTTATCTGTTCAGAGGGGCATTAGAGGCCTATTAAGGGAAAGCTGTTTGTTCCTGGCCAAGAGAACGGAGCCTACCGAAGGCCTGGGTAGAGACCTAACGTTCTATGCTATCCAAAATATAAGCACTAATCTAATTGGGTGGGCCAATCAGTTGGCTATGATATACCCTGTCTGGAAGGTGGATTTACCTAATGCCATGGTAACAGAGCACTAAGGTTCTTTCCGGACTTGGACATTATTATCTGTCACATTATCTGACTTGTGTCTGGCACCCTTTCCAGGTTCCATTCTATCATCAGATACACCACCGACTAATAATTTGCTCCTTTATATTCATGGGAGGAATAATTACCCCTTAAATGAGATAATATACATTACTTCTCGGAATCCCTGCTCTCTGTGCTTTTGTTCTGAAGTCCACCGTCTTCGCTCAGGAAAACAGAACTTTCCCTCTGGTACTCTGAACGTTCTCACTGTTTCTCTGAAGTTACCCCCCATTTGATGTATGGCTCCTCGCCAAATCTCCAAGCCCAACTCAAAAGGCATAATGTTCTTTCTTTTCTCCATCTCATTCTTCTGGGCAGCTGCCAAGATTGACAGCAAAGCCTGCCTGATGGTTTTTCTTTTAAACTCTGATAAATTGTCCTCAAGCTTCCCTTGAGCCTGTTCTTAAAATATTTTGTTAATGAGGCTAAGGACCATGAAAGGGGACCCTGGGCTCCCCCCATAACACATGCACCAAAAGTGGGGCTTTCCAAACTTTCTCTCAAGGACGGTGATTCTCAATCCATGGCTCACAACTCCTTTGGGGTTGACCTACCTTTTCCCAGAGGTCACCTAAGAATCCCAGATACACAGATATTTGCATTACAATTCACAAAAGTAGCAAAATTATAGTTATGAAGCAGCAACAAAATAATTTTACGATTGGGAGCCAGCATGAGGTTAAAGGGAAGGAAGGTTGAAAACCACTGGTTGGGAGGAGCCTGCTTGCCTTGTCTTGTTCCTCGTCACGCCTTTACCTTCCAGTTTCTAAGATCTTTGGAGTTGGGAGTTGGCTTTGTTTCACCCATTTAGGAGTCTGTCTTAACGGGTGTTTCTTTCTCTTCATGCCTCCTATCCTAAGATATCCTTCATATCTCTTAGGTCAGGTCTGCCCGTGTCAATCTCTTTCCCTTCGTCATATGCATTCATTATCTCCAAGTATGGTCCATCCATGTTCTTGGACCTCGGAGGAAACAGATGGGATTTAGAGTAAGCAACTATGTGATCGCTTCTAGTCTCCGGGAAGGGGTCGGACACGGGAAGAGGACACTCTTTGCCCTGGGAAGACAGGATCGGAGGGATTGACAACCGACAAACCAACCCGGGAACACGCACTGCTCCTTTATTACTCTGCACAGACATGGAGTCGAATGCAAAGTGTAAAACCCCAGAGAAGACCCAGACGGCTGAAGCCACAGCCACAGAGGAGAGCAGAGGTTGGGATGAGAGGGGCTTGGAGTATTCTGCGTGGTGACAGTAACTGGGGGAGTAAGAGGGAAGTACAATGTGAGTGCTGCTGTCTTAATAAAGCAGCATTTGTTCCATTCCCCCTTGCCTGCATTCCCTGTTCTTCTTGGGTGTGAGACAATGAACGTGGAAACTGTGGGGTCGAGGTATCTTTGGCGACCATTGGTCATTGGGCACATAGCTCCCCAAGCTAAGCTGACCAAGGGCGAGAAAAGAACATCCATCACCATTCTGCTGAATTTCAAACAACTCCCCCATCTTTTCTGTTTTCTCTCTGTCTCTCTGTCTCTCTGTCTCTCTGTCTCTGTCTCTCTGTCTCTGTCTCTCTGTCTCTCTGTCTCTCTGTCTCTCTGTCTCTCTGTCTCTCTGTCTCTGTCTCTGTCTCTCTCTCTCTCTCTCTCTCTCTCTCTCTCTCTCTCTCTCTCTCTCTCTCTCTCTCTCTCTCTCCCTGAGACAGGGTCTGTCTGGGTAGCCCTGGCTTTGTGGAATACACTCTAGACCAGGCTGGCCGCAAACTCAGAGACAGGCTGTCCTCAAACTCAGAGGCATCAGCCTGCCTCTGCCTTTGCCTCCCAATCGCTGGGATTGGACGTGTGCACCACCATCTTGCATCAGAGTAGTAGAGACGGGAAACCTATTTTAGCGCTAGCTCTTTGGTAAAGACTGCCAAGTGCTTTTCTGGGGTCAAGAGCTCTGGGAGCGCTCGGGAAAGTAAATGTATATTAAGATAATTGGCATAAACATTCTTGCATTATTATACTCATTAAAAACCAGGCACGACATGTGCAACAGTAAAGTAGGTCACGGGGAGACTGTGGCTGTATGCATAAAGACGATTGCGGTATGGTCTTGCAGTAAGAGAAAGGTCACACTCACCTCAGTTCTGACAAAGAGATGTGGGATGAGTATCCCAGCAACAAGGTCAGTGGATGAAAATGTGTGGTGAGGCATCAAAGGTCATGGGAGGGGCTGGATAGTCGGCTCTGCCATTCAGAGCACCGTACTGTTTTGATGGAAGGCCAGCATCCGCATAACAGCTCACAAACATCCATAACTCCAGTGCAGGGAGTCAGGTACCCTCTTCTGGTCTCCACGGGCACTAGGCATGCCCATGGAGAGCAGACATATACTGGAGCCAAAACACTCATGGACATTGAATACAACATACACAAATCTAAGGAAAAAGTACTTTTAAAAAGGAGGGGAAGGGAATCCTTGCTGGATGAAGGTGAGAAGATTCCGAGAATGATTATATATCACAGTTGGGAGATTTTTGTCAGTGAGTTGATGAAGAGGGAGTTCCAAGGTCAGGCTCCATCAAACAGATGATTCAGAAACCTGACTGAGGTTTTGATCAAAGGAGAGAGCTTTTGTTACAGCAAGTCCCAGGAAAGGCTGAGCACAATACATCAACAATTCTCTGTCATCAAAGTAATATTTCCCTTGGGAAGGACCATATTGAAGTCATAGGATATGGAGCCTGACTTGGGCTTGCTATCTTGTGTGCTGCGGAAGTACTTGTTCATGTCTCTAGCTCGGAACTATTGCAAGGTTCTCTTCCTCAGGCTAAAATCCTGACCGTGAATTATTATCCATCTGTTACAAATGCTCCTTTTATAGGCAACATCAAAACCCTCTTCTGGATTCTGGATGTTTTATTATACTTAGCTTTGATAAACTTTACGCCATATTATGTTAGGAAAACATTTTTTTTTGTCCATCTTTATTAAATTGGGTATTTCTTATTTACATTTCAATTGTTATTCCCTTTTCCGGTTTCCGGGCCAACATCCTCCTAACCTCTCCCCCTCCTCTTCTATGTGGATGTTCCCTTCCCCATCCTCCCCCTATTACCGCCCTCCCCCCAACAATCCCGTTCACTGGGGGTTCAGTCTTGGCAGGACCAAAGGCTTCCCCTTCCACTGGTGCTCTTACTAGGATATTCATTGCTACCTATGAGGTTGGAGCCCAGGGTCAGTTCATGTATAGTCTTTGGGTAGTGGCTTAGTCCCCGGAAGCTCTGGTTGGTTGGCATTGTTGTACATATGAGGTCTTAGGCCCCTTCAAGCTCTTCAAGACCTTTCTCTGATTCTTTTAACGGGGGTCCTGATCTCAGTTCAGTGGATTGCTGCTGGCATTCGCCTGTGCATTTGCTGTATTCTGGCTGTGTCTCTCAGGAGAGATCTACATCCAGTTCCTGTCAGCCTGCGCTTCTTTGCTTCATCCATCTTATCTAGTTTGGTGGCTGTATATGTATGGGCCACATGTGGGGCAGGCTCTGAATGGGTGTTCCTTCTGCCTCTGTTTTAATCTTTGCCTCCCTATTCCCTCCCAAGGGTATTCTTGTTCCCCTTTTAAAGAAGGAGTGAAGCATTCGCACTTTGGTCATCCTTCTTGCGTTTCATGTGTTCTGTGCATCTAGGGATTGGAGCATTTGGGCTAATATCCACTTATCAATGAGTGCATACCATGTGTGTTTTTCTGTGATTGGGTTACCTCACTCAGGATAATATTAGGAAAACATTTTTAGCAGGGCATACCTCACAGCATTGGGGGAAGTTGAAGTGGATGCCATAGGCTTGAGACAAGCTTGGGCTAGTCTGTCTGTCTGTCTGTCTGTCTGTCTGTCTGTCTGTCTGTCTGTCTATCTATCTATCTATCTATCTATCTTTCTTTCTTTCTTTCTTTCTTTGAATTATTTTTTATTAATTTTTATTTATATGAGTACACTGTAGCTGTCTTCAGACACACCAGAAGAGGGCATTGGATCCCATTACAGATGTGAGCCACCATGTGGTTGCTGGGAATTGAACTCAGGACCTCTGGAAGAGCAGTCAGTGCTCCTAATTGCTGAGCCATCTCTCCAGCCCCCTGGGCTAGTCTTTCTTATTCAATGTTGTTTTATCCTTAAGATTATGATGAGTTTTGTTAAGGTGCGACTTTAAAATACAGGGGCCAGAGATGGCACGGGGTGGAAAGAGCTTGTTGATTATCCAAAGGAACTGAGTTTGGTTCTTGGCAGCCATGTTGAGTGACAGGAAATTGCTTGTAACTCAAGATTCACAACAAAGCAATTCTCCTGTCTTAGGCTACATGCTAGTGTGTGTGTGTGTGTGTGTGTGTGTGTGTGTGTGTGTGTGTGTGTGTGTGTGTGTGTGCATGTGTATATCTGTGTCTATACTTCTATATCTGTTTTTGGGGATACAGGAGTGTCATGGTGTGCAGTTGGAGGTCAGAGAACACCTTTTAGGAACTGGCTCTCTTCTATACGGATTCTGGGAATCAAACACAGGTCATCAGCAAATGCCATTACTTTCTAAGTCGTCCAACTCTTTTGTCCTGTTCTCCTCTTAAAAAACAAATTTCAACAAACAGACCCTTTAGAGGAAAATAGTCCTACCTCACTTAACAAAGTGCTTATCTACTGTAATCATTTGAACCTAGAAACTTCTTATAAGGATTGCTTTAGGTCTAAAGTGTTACTCTGTTGTGATTTTTTTTTAAAATAAAGAGTTTTGGAGTAAGATATTACAGAAAGATGACAAAGCAAACCAAAGCAATAGAGAGAAAACAAAAACAAAAACAAAAACAAAAAAACAACTAAATCCAGGAGTTGTGAAGGACACTGACCTTTCAACTGAAATGGCAAAGAAAACTCACCATTCTAGAGGTAAGCACAGCAGCCCTTTCCCAGACGTCACACTGTCCACTGATGTGTGGAATCTCTGAAGAGCTCCCAGCCATCCCCACCAGCCCAGCACCTCTGAGAATGCACCACCACTGCTGGTCACAGATGGCGGGTTTTGGTTACTAATGAACTACAGAAGTGAAGACTAGCATTCAGGCAGAAGCAGCCAACTGCAGAGTCAATTCACCATGTGTTCACAGTGTCCTAGGGAACCATGTTCCCTCTACAGGAACTCGGATTTAAAATAGCACCGTCATCATAACAGCCTAGAAAGTTTTATTTTGTTGTTGTTGTTTTTTGTTTTGTTTTGTTTTGTTTATTTTATTTTTTAAAATTTTACTTAAAAACAGTCACTTCTGACCTTTTTCTTGGACTGGGGATGATACAAAATGATAGGCAAGAAAGCATTCAAGTAGCAGACAGGACACTCTCTTTCAATGAGCAGCAGTTTTATTCTTACGTCAGTGAGGGTTTGTGCAAGATTCCATATAGGTTTCCTTTAACCACAATTACATATCTGAAAATATATTAAGCACATACATTATTTAAATACAGAAATAGATGAGGTTCTTTGTTCAAACAATACTGGTTGCAGTGCAATAGCGTGGGTAGAATGCTGTAGTGTGAAAAAATACATTTACTGCCATTTTGCTAGATTTGCGGAGAACGTAAATGATTTCAAAACCAGGAAAGTGCTCTATTATAGAACATAAGAGGTTCAGTTGCTGGGTTTATTTACATTATATATATTATGATTCACACAGATGACGGAGCAGCTAAATGCACCTCTGTGGACTTTAGACTCCAAAGCACACAGCCAGAACCAACTTCCGCTCTAAACCGTGCATACAGGGTGTGTGAGCTGGGAACTGCTCCCTGGGTGGAGGGAGTTAAGCGGAAGAGACTTGCTCTTTGTTCTTGGAGAATTGAACACAACAACGGCCAAGATGAAGCGCTCTTTAAGTGGGGACCTTGTGGCCTCTCTTGTCAGTGTGGCCGAGGCCAGGGGACTCTGAACTCTGGTGTAGACCTTCCCCACTAGCTGGCAGATGGAGGCTATTGGATTTCTAAAGCCACAGTCACATGGACCCCTTTTCAATGCAATGCATATTTACACACATGGGTATCAAAACACATCACAGACATAATGGGAAATCTTGCTGTTGGGGCAAGGAAGGCATTTCTTAAAGAAAATTACTTGAGGCAGAGAACAGCCCTTCTTGTGACTATTCTGAGAAGGGACATGTTACATTTGTCTGACACTATCTACAGTTTTGAACAACTTCCTTTGGTGTCTTACATAAGATCACGTGCATTGGCATGTAGGCTAAAAAATAATCTTTGGCGTATCTTTTAATAAATCTTTTGTATTTCCACTATATAAACATCTATCTTGGGAAGCGTTCACCAACAATGCCCATGCTTAATGAATGCTATCTATATAGACAATCCTTAAAAAATAAAATGCATGTGTTTATTCCAAGGAAGCCACCTTTGGTCAAGTACATTCAGCCAGAAGTGGAAGTGTTTCCAGTGCTACTCACAGTTTTAGAAGAGATCAGATATTTGCTGTTATCACGGCTGCGTTGAATGTCACCCTGAGTTTCAACCGAAATGACCAAACACTATTTCCTACCTGGTTATCCTGGAGGATAAGACTCTAAGGTGCTCCATCTGCAGTGACAAGCACTGTGGACTTTGTTAATTCAAAAACCAAGGAAACCGATCCAACTGTTGAACCAGCCAGATAGCTTGACCTACATGGTCACAGTGAACCCCACCAACAGTCACGCAAGTCAGAGAGACCCTTTACCTGAAAGGCTCTCGATCGGAATCTGCTTTTAAAATAAATTTGGAATATCTGAATAAATATGAGTCTTGAGGATGAATCTCAAGTCTAAACATGCAGTTCATTTCAGTCCCTCAGGTACCCTGTACACGTGGCTGATGGTAAGTCTACATGGTAGTTTTAATGGAGCTGTGTTCTGACTGATGGATCACACAAGGCCAGCTGTAGAACTTACCACGGAGTCAAGTTAGTGCTCAAAAACCCTTGGACTGGGGAGCACCTTGAGCTTCAGATTTTGGGATTAGGGACATCCTAACAGAAATACATGATGAGATGTTTGAAGGCTGTCCCAAGAAGGAAGACGGGCCATTCTGCCTTCCCGATGTTTGCCTTGGTGCTCTCTTCTCCAACAGTTCCCCTCTCATCATTTCACTTCCTCTCTGCAGTCGTGGCCGAGCTTCCTTTGCTGTGAAACATTCTTTGAATGCCGAACTCCTCAAGCTTGGATTAAGGATCCTCGGAATGGAAGCGGGGGACTCAGGCGGCTGTGCCTCGTTTCTGCCGACTCCTCAGGAATGAGAGCTTGCTCTCTGGGACTGCCCAGGCCTTCTTTCCACTCTTGTCTGGTCAATCACATTCATTTTTTTCCTCAATTGAAACAGAACTCAGAAAACCTCCGAACTGTTTCTACAAACAAGCAGCTATGGCTTATCACCTGTTCAGCATGGCATGGTCAGGTTTGGTCCGGGCAGCTTGTGTGAACAAAAAATTCTACTGTGTTCCATGGCTGGGGCTCCCAGGCAAAAATAGAGATCTAGTAACTTCAGGACTCAACCTTCCAAAATGCCCATAAACTAACTAAACAAGAATTAGTTCATGGCAGCCCTTCCTTCCTTCCTTCCTTCCTTCCTTCCTTCCTTCCTTCCTTCCTTCCTTCCTTCCTTCCTTCCTTCCTTCCTTTTCTCTCTCTCTTTTTCTATTATTTTTTGCAATGGGATCAGAAAGGGTTTAATATAAGGAGTTAGAGCCTTAACACAGAGCCAAGAGAAGCACTGCAAAGTATAACATGAGTGCCCTATTTCTGTGTCGCCGGACATCTGTTAAAGCATTTCACATTATTTTCTCATATCATTTTGGGCTTTCTTCCAAGAGGTAATAACAAAATTAATTACAGAGCCCTCCTAAATATAACTGACCCCAAATTGCTATGTTGTTGCCATTTCAGTGTTGAAAAACTAAGTCTTAATCGCTCTTGCATGGTGTTGAGGTTATGAGATGCTAGCAATGGGTGGGAGGAGATGAGATGGACAGAAAATGAAGTCACATCTGACTGGCACAGTGAGAAGAAACAGCAAGCAACAGGACAGTGGAAAGCCAGGCGCTAAAGGGTGGGAAGTTCCTCAAGATGAATGTTTGCAAGCCCAGACAGAGCGATGCATCTCTGAAAAAATCTGATTCAGGAGTGGGAAACTTGGCACCTTTCCAGAGCAAAGCAGAATGATAATGTGAAATTGATTTAATGTGAAGGATTAGAGGAGTTAATTATAAGGAACCTGGGTAAATAATTATTAAGATGCAAAACAGACTCTCTCAAGGTCTGAGAGCCTTGAAGTACTTGAAAGCTTTAATGAGTACAGAGACGCGCTCAGGTGCAGACAGGATGCCCGGCATGGCAGGACGCGGAGTGTTTACCGAGACGCAGCCACATGAAGCAATTAAGGGGAGATGCGCCCAACAGAACGAACGGCGAAGGAACCTTTCTTTTTCTCTCCTTGCTTATTTTGTGGTAACTGAGACTGAGCCCAGGCCTCCCACATGCCTGGCAAGCATCCTATCAGCAGCTACATTTCCAGTCTGGCTCTCTACTAAACTGGACGGGTAGATCAGCGAGATCTGTATTACATCTTCCCGAGAGATTGCATAGAGAAGCGTTTGTTGCTAAGGGGGCTTTAAAACTAGTGTAGGGGAGGGATTAGTATTCCGTGGGACAGAGAACAAGAATGCATGACATCCCCTGGCTGTGTGGCTGTGCTCAGTTCTGGAATTCCGACTTCACCTGCGATGCTTTGAGGTGTGTGTCAGTCACGGTTACAGACATGCAGGGGCCTTGTGGTTGTAGCTGCTGTGTGTGCAAAGCACTACTCTCTCCTCTACGTTTAGTGACTTGCCATAGAAACAGCTCCAGCCTTTGCTAGTAGGTGCCCTAAGAACTGCCATACCATGGTCTCCTCCCCTCACCCAGACCTCTTCCACTTCCTAATGAAAACAGTAGCGATGCTAACTTCACTCCGCCGTGCTTCTCTCCTTGAGGACAAAGAAATGGATTTTGGATCCGTGCCCAGCAGGTCCCAGGCCCTTGCTGGAGCTTTCCTCAAAATGAAATGAAAATGAGCTTCTCTTCCCAGGTTATCAACATGTTTTGCGCCAAGCAACACTGGTTTGCAGTTACCCCACCCCACCCCCTCTTTCTTTTCTCTTCTCAGGAGGAGGGAGAGGTAGACACACAGGCAGGCTACCTCATAGCTGTTCCCTCAACCCAGCCTTTTCTTTTTCCTCTAAGAAAACAATGATTACTAACAGACACCACGCTGAAACCATGCCTGACCTCTACTTTCCCCCTAGTTACAGATATGCTTGCCCCTCTCTTCCTCAGACACGTTTCTGGACACAGGGCCACCCTGTATCATTTTCACAAGGGTACAGAGCTCAGGGACACTGAGAATTCTGAATGCTGCTCACAGGGATCCTTAGGAACAGTTCCTCTGTTTCTATAAACTTTGAACACTCCATAAAAACATTTCCAGCCTGGGTGTGTAGTTGGGCAATTATGAATATCACATTATATTTACAAGCTAAAGTTACAATGATACATGCCTATACAATGGGTATCGTTAATTATTTCCAATTGTTATGCCAATTATGTCCGTTTTATTGTGGGAATGTACGACATGTAGCAAAAGTGCGTATGTCCGGGAGAAGCGTGCTGTTTCTGCAACGGAAGCTCTGACATCTCCCTCAGGCAACCACGGGGCTCAGGAAAGACCTACCCATTGGGCCTTGATCTGGTCAATGTCACGTGGAATTATTTATAGTCAAATAAAACACAGATCTTAATGATGAAATTGGTAGGGCGTGTGGTGTCGCTTATATTAAATGGAGCTTCAGGTGAGTCTTGACAACATTTTAACTGCATCAAGTTAGTTAGAAAGAACTTTTGAAGGATTTCTAGACAAAGGAGAGCTGGGGTTTTTTTTTTTTTTAACCATCACTTACTTTTTAACCCATTATATATGATGTTGTAGATCTCTCTGGACACGTTGGCATACCATGCTTTCTCTGGTCAGGAGCATAATCTACCACTGTAACTCTTTCCAGAGGAAAACAAGCTGGGACCCTTGAGGGTGGCACCCTGCTTTATGCAGGAGGTTCCAGTCAGAGGTGCTGCTGGCATTTCTGTCAAGAGCACTCCTCACCCGTTAGCATCATTCGCTTCAAGGTGCCCATGGCTTGGGACCCTGGGAGGAGTCCGACAGGAAGCTTCTAGTTTAGATAACACCTAGCTCAGCTTTGGTGCTGTTGAATCCTCCTTTTAACTCATTAATTGATTTTTAATTTCTTGGCATATGGTCTAACACAGCCCTATCCTTTCTCCGACGGTTATACTCTTAAGATCCCAGGGTTCATTCCTAAGAAAGCTTTAGATCCCAGGGTTCATTCATAACATAAGAAAGCTAGCCTTGGTGTGCCCTGTCCAGCTCTGACTTTTGCTTTCCCAGTGACTCTCAGGACAGGTAAGAAACAGCCCCAGGAACTGTCCATGCAACTTCCTCTACACACATTTTACCAGTGGTCCTGTCATACAGGCTGAATGGGTTTATGTAGAACAAGCCAGGAACACTCTCAGTGTGGAAAAACAGTGTATATAAACCTTCATCTTAAACATGATGAAAAAATACATATTTACAGGAGAAACCACAAAATACAAGTATATACAATAATATCTGTTACCTTTAAATTACATACATTCTGTAACATTCTTCAGATTAATAAATTATACATAGTATCAACAGAAACAGCTGGCACCCCCACAGGGCATGAAGCAAGGTTTGTTTTTGTTTTTGTTGTTTTTGTTTTTTCTTTTAAAGTCACACAGTGAAAAACTTTTATCCAGGGGATCTCCAGGTGAATTCTCAATGTCTCGAGTACATTGCATCTGGAAGCAAGAGGTATGGTTAGAAACAGTACAGCAGCAGTTCTCAACCGTGGGTCACATTCCCGTCTCAGATATCCTACATATTGGATAGTTACATTATGATTCAAAACAGTAGCAAAAGTACAGTTACGAAGTAGCCAGGAAAACTTTACGGTTGGGGAGTCAACACCACATGAGGACCTGTGTTAAAGGGTCGCAGCATCAGGAAGGCTGAGAACCGCTGCTGTAGAGGACTGTCTCCACTATTCTCCTTCTGAAATTTAGACATGGGAGACACTGGTGGACACCACTAAAGTGATTTAGGACATCGCCAAGCTATGTAGCATAGAGCATCATTTTGGAGCCAGCCCTTCCTCTTTAGAAAGGCAGGTTCCTGGACTTGGTAGGGACTCCGGTTGCCCATATCTTGTCTCTGAGTTAAAGAAGCAGGCCAAGGCCAGGATGCAGAGTATTCTGCCTGGGGAGACATAGATTATTAACTCCAGGCAGCGTCAGACCTGATTCCTAGCCTTTAGGCTAGGGTTAGGTTTCAAGCCCACAGTTAGCTTCTTCTAGGTACACCCAAGCTTAGTTTTTTAAAAAGATTCTTAAACAAGTTAACACAAGACAAAGAAAACTTTAAGATCTACCCCATCAACCTCCACCTTCCTGGAGTTTATTAAAAGAAGCTGACATGCAAAAACCTTAATTTACTCCACAGATAAATTAGGGGGTAATTATTTACAACACAAAAGATTATCTGATTTGCAAAGCACTCCTCCAAACCGCTCTCTCTCTCTCAGGGTTCTTCACAGCTCACTGAATAATAACATGCTGGCTGGGCGGGCAGGAATTGAGAATGCAGAGAACTAAGAAAACCTCAGGAGAAACTCTTGTCAGCTAAACAGCACTGAAAAACAAGGGAAGGCAGGTCTGAGATGTGTCTGTCGAATGTGGGAGCAGGACACATAGGTCCAGAGCAAGGATCTGAGGCCTACAATACCCCTTCCCAGGTGGTACCTTTGGCCTCAGTGGTGGGCCACAGGCAGGAATCCTCTTCTTCCTACTTAATTATTGCTTGATAAAAGCATGTCTCAAGACGTTTGTAAATTTGTTTTAATCTGAAACATGTTACATACTTGTTCTAGAGGATTTATAAAACGGTAGAAAAACATCACGTGGTCAGAGAGATCAACTTGACTGGCAGATCTCCTCCCATTTATTTCTCCCCCAATACAAATTGCTTCTGTCTGTTTTACATTCTGCGTTTCTTAATTTGCCATGCCATGGTTAAGCTACGGTTTGTCACTCAGTGGATATTTGGTCTCTGCTGTAATGTGGCGGGCCAAGCAGGAGGTGACAGGATCACTGAGAGGTTAGAGTTGGTCTCTCAGAGTGGGTTAGGTTTCACAGCAGTGAACTGGCTTCCACAGACTGGGTTGTCATGAGAGAACAAGCATGGTTCGCTCTTAGCTACTGCTTTCTCTCTCTCCATATGATCTCATTGGATGTAACCAGCTGCTGGGCCCCAACAGTGGCCAAATGCATGAGGTCAGCCTACCCATGGACCCCTTTTCCCTTTTCTTTTTCTTTTGTGGTATGAGCTCTACCACTGAGCTACATCGCTACCCCAAATCTCTTGTCTTTATAAAGTATCTAGTCTCAAGTGTTTTGCGATAGCAACCAAGACAAACTTCTTTATAAAGGGACCCACATGAAGATGATATCCTCAAAAATGTTATTCTGAAGCCAGGTATGATGGCGTGTGTCTCTAGTCTTGCTAATGGCAAGGCTGAGGTGGAAGGAATGCTCAAGTCAAGGCCAATCCAGGCAGCATAGCCTTTATCTCAAATGACAAAGCAAGAGCCCCTTCTTAACGGCCCCACGGTATTAGTGTTAGTGGATGTACTCTGGCATAGCTCTTGTCCCTGCCATGACTTGGATATGACTTCCGTTTCAAGGGGCCATTATAGCCGAGTGCTTGGTCTGCCAGGTGACAGTGTTACACAGTGCCACGGTGAAACCTTTGGGAGATGATGAGTCCTCAAAGGAAGCTTTCATAGGTTGACTCAGTCGTGCCTCTCCCTTTTATCTCTTCTCTTGGTTGGAGATGTGACCACTTGCCCTGACAGGCACTCCCGGGATTCCCAACCACCATTCTCTGTGAAGTCGTCACCAGGACTGAGCCGATACAAGAGCCATGCTCTTAAACCTCAAAAGGGTAACCTAGATGAATTCTCTGCTTTATGATGCCAGCCACCTCAAGGATTTCACTGTGATAGTGTCAAACTGACTAGTATGGTCCTCTGTGGCCATCCTGATCTTTACTCTAACTTGTAACAGAAAAGGCTTTATGCAACAAGTATATTCTTTATACTTAGATAACAGGAAAAACGCTCGGTCACAGACACAAATGCATTGAAGCCACTGAAACCATGACTGTCAAATTCTTCTCTGCATCGGTTTTGCAATTTGAACTCCCAGTTATGGTTTCAGTGTTGTCTCCCCCAGTGGTCAGTCTTATGTCTTAGAAAAGAAATGTTAAGTAAAGCCTTTTGTAGAGAGCCTGCTGGGCTAGGCAGGCAGACGGTTGAGATGAGCTACTGGGGTGTAGCCCATCATCAGAGCATCTGCCGTCCATGCGTGAGCCTTGGCCATCGTGTCAGCACTGCAGAAAATACTGATGAGATTCTGTTTAACTATGGAACCCTCTCCATTCTGCCTCTCTTCTCTGCTGCTATGGGGGTGGGGGGGAGCCATCTTTAGGGTAGAAGAAGAAATTGGTGATTTGTGTTGCAGGAGCATTGAACTAGTGCTAGCTTCCAGACTGAATGCATTTTGGAAAATGAACTTAAAGGCAAATGAAGTGGAAGCTGGTAAGGTCTCACCTCTGTGATACTCTGGATTCACATTTTCATAGATCGGAAACAGGGGGTTTTCTTGTTCGTTCCGCAGTTTCCTTGCTCTGAGGACGTCTCTCACACACTGATGCAGATAGACGTACTGACACTGTGGAGAGTCAGAAAACACATCAGAGAAAGGTGTCCTTAAGCAGAAGAAAGACAAGGGACTTGTCTTAGTCAGGGTTTCTATTGCTGTAATGAAACACCATGACCAGGAAGCAAGCTGGGGAGGAAAGGGTTTATTCAGCTCACACTTCCACATCTCTGTTCATCAAAGGAAGTCAGGACAGGAACTCACACAGGGTAGGAAGCAGGAGCTGATGCAGAGGCTATGGAGGGTGCTGCTTACTGACCTGCTCAGCCTGCTTTCTAATAGAACCCAGGACTACTAGCCCAGGAATGGCACCACCCACCATGGTCTGGGGCCTCCCCAATAGATCACTAATTGAGAAAATGCTTTACTACTGGATCTCATGGAGGCATTTCCTCAACTGAGGCTCCTTTCTCTAATGAATCTAGCTTGTGTCAAGTTGACACACAAAACCAGTCAGTACAAACAAGGCTGTCACAAAACACCCACAGTTGCTGGAATTTTGTATAATTATAATCTTTTTGGTTTTTTCCTCTTTTGTTGAAATAGGGACTTCTTTTGTACCAGAGCTGGCTGGGACTCAGCAAGCTGTACTCAGGAGCTTGGCTTTTTATCCAAATTCAGGGCCTTACCTTTGTACAGCAAGCTCTTGACTGTCTGAACCATCCCCGTGGCTCTCATTCACTTTCTTTATATGTCTACTGTATGTGCTGTGAGTGCCTAGAACTATGTCTTGCATGGATCCTTCACAAGAATGAATTGCTATGTCCTTTACATAAGTCTTATGAGCACAACACCCTTGTGAAGCAGACGCTACCATAAAACAAACTGACATCCAGAGTTTGCCGGCTCTGCCAAGTTTG
This sequence comes from Rattus rattus, assembly GCF_011064425.1. Classification (NCBI taxonomy): domain Eukaryota; kingdom Metazoa; phylum Chordata; class Mammalia; order Rodentia; family Muridae; genus Rattus; species Rattus rattus. The sequence goes on along the minus strand of NC_046154.1, from coordinate 194,530,666 downwards.
CACGGCCAAGAAATGGGACCCTTGGATTTGATGCCAGAGGTATGACCCCCCACCCCAACCCAGTTCATGTTTTCAGTATATTAATTTATTTTCTTAGGAGGAATTCATTTCACTGCACACTCTTTCCTCTTCTGTGCCCCTTCTATTTCAGATACGGTGGGAAAAGGAGGTGTGTACAATTTAACCCACTGATTGGCACAGCTTCGGACACAAGCTCAGCGTTTAGGTCTCTGTCCTCTTAGCATCTGAGTCTGAAATGTGGAAGAACCTCAGAGACTCTGGTGGGTGTCCGAGACCTTCAGAGGGCTATCTGAAGAGGACAGACCCCCGCAGGCTACCCACTTGGGGATTACCTGTTTTAGAAAACAAATACAAGGGGTTGGGATTTAGCTCAGTGGTAGAGCGCTTGCCTAGGAAGCGCAAAGGCCCTGGGTTCGGTCCCCAGCTCCGAAAAAAAAGAACCAAAAAAAAAAAAAAAAAAAAAAAGAAAACAAATACAAGAAGGTAAAGTGCCCCAGTGACCATAAAGACACCACAAAGATTCCACTGATGATAGAATCTTGGCCATAGGCAACCAAACATACGAACTGGCTTCCCTTCCTTTCTACCAAGGGGTGGAGTCCTGTTGTCTGTAGTGCCCGGCCTTGTGCTTCTTATCATGATACAGCCATTGCTGGAACCCAGGGAGTAAGAGGGCTGGGAGGAATGTATGCCATTCAAGGGAGAGAGAATGGTGAAGACTCTTCAATTCTTTTTCCCCTCAACACAAGAATCCAGGTTCTTCTCTCCAGATAATATCCTCTGTCAGTTCAAGGTATTAGACTCTGTATCAGTATTAGGTAGACAGATATGAAGCACTCTTTCTGGACTAGGTGTTTAAGGTGATCAATGCCATGGGACTTATAGGGTTTTCAGGGTTTGAGATGCAATATGGAAATAAAAATCTCCCCCTTACTAATACTTTTTCAAAGTGAACACTAGACAACATTCCTGATTGGAAACTGTCCTGGTATTCTACCAATGGGACTTTAGAAGGTGGGTCTAGGATATTCACTAGATTCAAACTTTTATTTTTTTAGTTTTCTGAAGAGTCTCAGGTAGTTCAGACCAACCTCAAATTTGCTATATAGTCAGGGCTGACCTTGAACTTTCAGTCTTCCAGCCTTAACTCCCAAGTGCTGGGAATGAAAGGGTCATCATGCCCAGTTTTATTCCAAATTGGAGAATGAGCTCAGGACTTTTGCATGCTGGGAAAGCAGTAGTCTACCAACTGAACTACATCCTCAGCCCTCCTCTGCTTTGGATCTTTTGTGGTGCTAGGAATTGAACCTAGGGCCTTACACATACCAGGTAAGAGCTCTACCACTGAGCTGTAGTATCAGCTAAATTAGGACATAAAACAACAACAACAACAACAACAACCAACCAACCAACCAAACAGAAACAAACAAAGCTTGCTCCAGTATTAAGAACTATTAGAACTATGATTTGTTGTTTTTTTAATATATCATAGATTGTACTTGGCTCTATTCCACCTTGAAAAGTGACTGATTATTTTTATGTGTGTGTGCATGTCTGCTTGAGTTTATGTGCACCTTGAAGTGAATGTGACCTTGGAGGTCAGAAGATGGGGTTGACTCCCTGGAGCTGGAGTTGCAGGGTATAACCCTCGTGGGGCTGAGAAGCCAATCTGAATCTTCTGAACAAGCAGTAAGCACACGGAACTGCTAAGCCACCTCTCCAGCTCCACAGACTTCCTATGTTTTAATTAAATTACTTGTGGACAGAAGAGGTAAGCTGTGAATGAACTGTTATACCCGGGCCATGGCTTAGTAATAAATTGTTCAACAGCGATCCACCATGGGCTTTGAAACTAATTACTCTCTATTAATTTGCCTTGTCTTAAATATCAACTTTTCTTTTCCCAATAGGATGCCCCTTCAAAAACTGATTACTTCTAAAATCATCAAGTTGTTACTGTAACCCCCATTTAATTCTTAATGAAAAAAAAATAGTGTAAATTCACAAAAGATTTCTTTCTCTCATGGGAGAAGTGCTGGCTGAGTGATAACATATTCCATTCCGTTGAATTCTACCAATCTTTGTAGTGTTGCCTAGGATTTATGATATCACATGTCTAGCCATTGGGTTCATGGTTCCCGAGAGCATAGTCTAGTGGAAGGGCAGATATGTGATGAATGCCTAGAAGATGATAAACTAGACTTGTTTACAGAGGTTTATGCAGGACAGGAAAGTCTCGAGATCATTTGGAGGAAGAAAATATCAACCTGGGAAGAGATGGTGAAAGCGAGTTGGGAGTCCAATGTGGCTAAAACACTGGACTGCCTGTGTCATGGCTGATGCCAGGACTGTCTCTTAAATGGGAGGTGAGACGCTACATCCCATTGCATCCCAGTGCCTCCTTCTCATGAGAGCAGTCAGCATGCACCACTAATTGCTGCTTCTCTGGGAGGAGGAGTTTTGGCTCAACACAGCCGCCTCTGCTCAGAAAGGCAGACAGTAACGGTTAGAACGGAGGCCTGGGGCCAGTGTGTAGATCCAAGAGTTTGGACAGGTTCATGGAAGTGATGCATAGCCTAAGTTGTATCTGAAAGTAACCAGGAGCCTGAGTACACACACACACACACACACACACACACACACACACACACACACACACACACACACACACACAGAGAGAGAGAGAGAGAGAGAGAGAGAGAGAGAGAGAGAGAGAGAGAGAGCTGAAGAGTACTCCCAATTCGTCAGCTATCTCTTCCCCAGTTTACAAATTAATTATAGTCTGAGTTTGTGGAAGTGAGGCGGAAATAAAACAATGGTGCCAACCTTCTAGCTATGTAATTGTAGGCTATCTGCCCGTTTGTAGAATAGATTTTAAAAAGTCATACAGGGACAGAGAAGTTTCTAGTCTTCTGGGGTGGGGAAGGATGACAGTTAAGATATGGGCGATGAGCTGGGGACGGTGGCGTATGCCTTTTGTCCCAGCACTTGGGAGGCAGAGACAGGCGGAGCTCTGTGAGTTTGAGGCCAGCCTGGTTTACAAAGTGAGTCCAGAATAGCTAGGGCTATTACACAGTGAAAGCCTGTCTCAAAAAAACAAAACAAAACAAAACAAAACAAAACAAAAAAAGCAAACAAGAAAAGGAAACAAAGAAAGGAAACAAAAGGTACAGAGTGATGTAGTCCTATTCCCTAAGTGAAGTGACAGACAGACAGCAGCCATAGTGAAGGCACAGTTACTGGGAAGTCTGAGGATCAGAGGCTGGGGTCCTGCCAGTGGGGCCGCCAGCAATTTAATCTGAATTTACCAAGCAACATGGACATGATGGCCCTCCTGTCCTATGTCAGGACACGAAAGGAGGTGCCCAGCAACAACCTAGGAACATCAGGACTGTAAAACTATACAGCTCCACAAGCCTCTGGTGCCAACAGCCAACTCCCCATAAGCACAAGAAGTGGCAGGCCACACTACCACTGTGGAAAGGGAATAGGTGAGCCAGGCTCTCTGACAAATGGCACAGAAAACAAACGGGAAGAAGGATTATTACTGGCAGGAGAGGAATAAAGATACTTCAAATGAATGAAATGTGTAGAATTGGGGCTTTAAGGAAAGCTAGATAATTTTTACAAAAAAAATTAACTTTTTAAAAGGCATAGGTAGGACTCAGGTGTGGTGGTGCATACTCAGGAGGCAGAGGCAGGTAGATATTTAGTTCAAGGTCAGCCTGGTTTACCTAAAGACTTGAAGGACAGACAGGACTACATAGAGAAACTATGTCTTGAAAAACCAAAAATAAATAAATAATAAATTACTTAACTCATTAATTAAAAAAGGATGGATATTTAAATTCTGACTAGGGAGCTACAATTAAAATTTTTAAGTCTAATAAATGGCAAAGGGGTCATGATGTTGAAGAGTATCTGTCTACCTACCTACATATATATACATATACACACACATATTATATATACACTCATATATATTTATATACACACATATATACATATATGCACACACACATGTACATATACACACACATATATATACAAATATATACACTTATATATACATACATATATACACACACTCATTTATTTATATACACATATATACATACATATATACATAAATGCACACACATATATATTATACACACATATATACACACATACACACACATATATACATATATGCACGCACATACACACACATACACATACATATGTATGGATTAGCTTTATGAGGTTGGAGAATTGTGTGAGATAGAGATGAGGAAATAACAAGTTGCTATTTGTAGAATCTGAGGTTTAGGTTAATGGAGATTCATTATCTGATTTTCCTAGTTATTCCCCCACCCCCAATCCCCGCCTCCAACCTATGGGCCTGGTGAACAAACCTAGGGCCTTGTGCAAATTGGGCAAGCACTCTACCTCTAAGCTATACACAGCCCAAGTTTTGTAAGTGCTTAAACAATTTCATAATGGGTCATAATGACCCACTGAGAATATGGTAGATGAACTGCTATAGTGAAAGTACTAGCCAGTCATGGTGGCACATGCTTGTAGCCTTATTGCTCTGGAGACTAAGGATTTCAAGTTCAAGGCTAACCTGGCCCATATAGTGAGGTCTTGCATCAACAAAACAGAACTGGCGCTGGGAGATGGCTCCATGGCTGAGAACACTTGCTCCTGAAGAGGACCAGGGTTTGGTTTCCAGTGCCCACAATGAGTAGCATACAACCACCTGTAACCAGCCTCAGCTACAGGGGACCCAATGCCATCTTCTGGCCTCTTCTGCAAAGAGATCATCTTTCCTATTGCCTGGATGCCTCCTCCTGTCAGTTAAGAAGCGCATAGCCTATGGCTTAGGCAGGAAATAGAGTTGGGACGTCAGGAGGAAGACTTCTGGGAGAGGAGAAAGAAAGAGGAGCCCAAAAAAAGGCGAGGAGAGGGACCTGAGCACAGGTAACCAGCCACATGACGAACGTAGGTTAAAATAAGTGGGTTATCTTTAGCTATGATCTAGTCAGAGGAGAGCCTAGCTATATGGCCAAGGTATTTGTAAACATAATGTGAGTCTGAGTCATTTCTGGGAGCATGGGGCTGGGAGGGCAAAAACGGAGTCTAACTTCAACACTCTTCAGCCACCGTTATGTACTTGCATCTCTCTCTCTCTCTCTCTCTCTCTCTCTCTCTCTCTCTCTCACACACACACACACACACACACACACACACACACACACACACACACACACACACACACTCAGGGGTAGTACAATTGTGATAGCAGATCTGGAGAATAGGTACTAATTACAGGAGAGGCAAGGACACCAGGCTTCTGCCATATGTAGTACGGAAGGTGAGCTCCGCAGGATATTAACGTATGCTGTACCAGAAGGCATTTAGGGGACAGAGTGATTTCAGAAGAGTGGGTTCAACAGAGCTGAAAGGGAACCTGGCTGTGGGGTGCCGGTTGTGAGCATGGCTGCTTATGTGGTTTCCATGGCTACGGTGACTGTGTGGTAACATGCAGGTAGAACTTTTCTTCCAAGGAAAGCTTTTTTATTACTTGAACAACAATGTTGGAAAGTCAATGAGTAGAGAACCTGAGCTTTGGAAGGCGTTAATGTAGGAATGAAATGTGCTTGGTATATATGAGGGTTGTGTCTAGACCTGACTGGAGGGCTGTGGGCCAACGGCTTGGTAACCAGAACAAGGTCCAAGCTTGGCTACCTCATGACTCCCCCTCCCAATTCATTATTTGGGAATTTCCTACAGTGTACCTCGTTCACACTTGCTTCCCATTCCTCCCAGGTATACCCTCCCACCCTTGAGCTCCCCCCCAAACCAACAACCAACCAACCAACCAACGAAAAAAACCCACCAAGTCCAATTTGTATTGCCAGGGTTTCTCTGTGTTACCTCGGTCTGGACCATGTGAACCCTGGGGTTTACTGTCCTGGAACTCAATGTGTAGACCAGGCTGGCCCTGAACTTTACCCGCCTCTGCCTCCAGAGTGCTGGGATGAAAGGCATGCACCACCAGGACTCAACATCCCTATGGATTTCGTACAAAACTTTTTAGTCTCTGGGTCTTAGCTTCCTTTCTTGGAAATGAAAATAAATACCATGGGGTAGTATCTGCAGAAGGATCTACAAATGTCAGAGTCATCTCAAAGGGAAACATTTAACCTTCCTGATAGACAGTCTTTGGTGTATCCTGAGATGGGGATGCAAGCAGAAGTGGGTGGGGCTAGGAGACAGAAGAGGTTCAGGAGACTTCATAGAAGTTTCTGTGCTTATCTACCAGGCTACCTTGAAATGGGCTCTTAAGTGGTCTAGTCTAGCCAGCCCCCTACTATAATGGCTTCCCAAAACACTCCATTTTTCTTCCTGTCTACCCAAATAAATTCTTCCCGCAGAAGCTCAGGAAAGAATATACTTAATGCTGAAGGCAATGGCATTCACCTCAGAATATGAAGTCCTAGAAAATATGTATTTTCACTTCTGTATCTTGCTCAGCTATTCTGGACAGTTTAATGGGGAGAGGTGCGTGGGAAGGCACTGGCATCCATGTTAGAAGTCTTACCTCGGTCTGGACCATGTGAACCCTGTGGAGTCTTAGGTCATGCACTGCCCCATAAATGTCCACGGAGTCCTTTGAGTCCAACTGCTGGAGAATCCGGTCCAGGGCAACAAATGTCCCTGTTCTGCCCACACCAGCGCTGGAGAAATGTGAAGGGAAGATGGAGGATTTAATTGCTCTTTCAAGACTATATTAGGAGACTCTGGTCATCTTTCTTCTGTCTCCCAAATTGTGGGAGAATACAGGAAATCTTTCCTTTCTACAGATATATGCTCTCTCATAGAAAGATAATCTAGAGCCCACATGGTCAGCTCTTCCTCTCCCTGCTAACCTTCACCCCGTTGACATAAGTACTACTCTGACCTTGGTATATTTCAGGTCCATGCCTATTTTTATAATTTTCCTACATACCTGCAAATCCAGAACATTTTGTACATTTTGAACATTTACTGAGATGCTAGGACACTTTAAATAGCCTCTTGCCAAGTTCTCTGTCAATATTGTGAGTCTTGTTTTCAGATTTATCCATTTGTGATACAGACTAATTTCGTCTCTCTCATTTTCTCTTTTGCTTCTTTCTTTCTTTCTTTCTTTCTTTCTTTCTTTCTTTCTTTCTTTCTTTCTTTCTTTCTTCCTTTCTTTCTTTAATTTCTTTCTTTTTCTTTTTCATTGTTTGCTTGCTTTTTAAAAACTTGAGAAAGTTCTTGCGACATACTCTTGATCTTTCTGCCTTGGTCTTCTGAGCGTCGGGTTCATAGGCACATGCATCTATGCTTGGCTTACTTCCAACTTCTTGGAAAAAGCCACAAACCACTGCCACCACATCTCCCACACTATAGAGTATAAGATCACTGTTATTTTTTTCTATTGAAAACCGTGTAGCATGAACACCACTGTGCATCTGTGTGGCAATTTCTCAGTGGTTGATAATTGGAAGGGGAGCCGCTGGGTTGGTTATAGGGTATGGACAGTTTTGTTAGCGAATGATAAATTGCTCCTTAAGGCAGATTTCTTGATGCTGTATAAATTGATGATACCAAGACGAGTTTGTTTTTATTCGACCCACACAAAATTCAAGCTGGGAGTACAGAAAAGGGAGTGCTCATGCCTGTCTGCCCTCTTGTGATAAATACTTTCATAAGGGCTTTCTAAAGCTCCACAAGAAATTCCTTATCCTCCATCTACACCTTGCTTTTCATAGGCTACTCACATGCATGGGTTCTGTACAGAAGTTATCTCTTGTAGGTTGATGTCTTATATGCAGGTGTGAGGGCTGGCACCAATTAGGTCAAGGCCCATGATTGGACAGTAAAAAAATAAGGTGGGGACAAAGCTTTTGTAAGGCAGGAGAGAAGGGGAAGGAAAGGAGAATCAAGATGGAGACAGAGAAGGAGGACCCTAAATGGCCCTGGGTAATTATATATATTTCTTAAGGGATGGATTTCTATAGGTCACTTTATCTTATCTAGGTGGGTGGTTTATATCTTTATCAATTGGTTGTAAGTTTATTGTGTGGATGTATTGGATTGAGAATTTAGCATATAAATCTGATTGTTGGGTTACAGCTTATCCATTCATGAATTCACCAGGGAGTTGGGAGTTTATACTTTAACTACCAGGGAGAGGTTGTTGGGTGTGTGGGCAGAGTCCATGGCAGGGAGCCATGATAGGCCAGCCCCATGCTGGACTTCTAGAGCCCTGATTTTACTGGGTGGCTGGAACCAGGGAGTTCAAAGCTAGTAGAGAGCCACTGGGAGATACTAACCAGAAATAAATTATGGACCAGCTAAGGCTGGTGATGGTGCCTCTACTGGTGAGCAAACACCAACTCCTGCCTCAGGTCACTGAGCCTTGTGACAAAGTAGCATACGCAAATTTCCTCACTTTTGCCATAAAGCTCAGCTTTGACTACATCTGTCATTTACTGGGGCACCATACCCACTGGAGTGCCTCACTATTCCTTAATAAAAGTCACTGTGCTTGGTAGACACTCCGTCCAGTTATTTTGGCTGGCAGTGAACACATTTATAAGATACGGAACAATTCTCCAGTGTTCCTGGAAGAAAATGCCCGCCATTCTTCAGAAAGCAGGAGACGCCTGAGTGTTTCATACTCCCATTAAGGCACTGAGGTCCAAAGACTTATAAAAGCAGAGCTCCTAGGGTGCGAGGCTGCTGGGGAGAAATTAACACACTTGACATTTCTTTTACTGTAGCAATTCTCTGCTCTTTATTTATTAGTGCCATTCAGAGAGGGCTATCAAAGTGTGCTGTACACATTAATTAGCTAAATACCAGGCTCCCCAGAGAGAGAAAGATGGCTTGTTAAGTTGGTTTTATGGACAGACGAACTGAAGCAAAGGAAAGTCAAGAGAGAAATTTAAGAGCAGGAATTGGCTACAGTCAGCTGGAGTGAGTTAGCTCGGTCCCCTTGCCTGTCTCTTGCCTGCCTTCTTCCATGTGAGGACACAACTTTCTCTTCTCTGGAGGACATGCATGGCTTCTGAGACCATGTCCTTATAAGGCACCTATCTATCTGGGGCTTGATCTTGAAGCTTCCGGAATTGTGAAGTGTAAATTTCCGTTGTTTGGAAGTTACCCGGTTGGCAATATTTTGTGATAGCATCACCAGCGGACGCAAACATACTACTAGACCTGGATGGAGGTCTAGGGTAGCTTGAGAGATGGATAATGTTTATTCAGGTGGTAGAGAGAGAATGCTATCTCAGGGAGTTAAAAATAACAGGAAGCAGAAATAAGTCTGTTGTACCAGACTCGGAAAGAAAAATGACGTTTTCTCTTATTCTCGGGACCTCCATGAAACATCGCATGAGGGGGTTCCAGTGGGAAACGTCTCGCACAGTTTCAGTCATGAGACACTTGATGCTTGCTTAGCTGGTGGTGCTCCTTGGGCAGGTTTGGAATGTGTGGCCTTACTGGAGGAGGTCTTTCCTTATGGTTAGTCAAAGTCGTACCTCACTTCCTGTTTGCTCTGTTTCTTGCGTATAGTTCAACACGAAAGCTCTCAGCACGCTGTTCCAACCGCCATGCTGCTGTGAGCCACCACAAGGTCCCTGCCTCCATGGCGTCTTAACCAAATTAACTCTTCCCCCATAAGTCGTTCATGGTGTTTTGTCATAGCAATGGAAAAAGTAACTCAAACATTATATATGCACATGTGTGCATGTGTGCATGTATGTGTGTGAGTGTGTGACATTATACTAGAGAGTGGGCCATTTGAGGGGAGACAATAATCTCAAGGAAGAAGATGATAATGACGTAGGCATGAAATGCAAGCCCAAGGGGTAAGAAGGGCGCCCACCAGAGGAAGGCAGGGGTATGGGAGAGATCTGTGGGGGAGGGGAACACACCAAAGTAAAGCATAAGGACACATCTGCACAGAGATGTGACAATGAAACCTATTGGCTTGTACGAAAACCTAAAGAAAGATTAGTTTTAAAAAAGTTTTAAAAAGTAAAGCAAAAGAATAAACATGCAGTGTCAACTTCTCGACTAAAATAGGACAGGAAGAGATAAGAAATTGGACCATGGGTGCAATGGGACCGTTTTAGAAGATGTGGAAGTCACTTGGGGATGCTCTATTTCGTGTCGTAGTAAAGTGAACAAGAAGAGATCGCGGGGGAGAGCGGAGTGTGAGGTGAAGAGAAAGAGGAGCTGAGAGGAAGAAGGAAGTTAGAGGAGGGAGAAGACCATAATGAACTCGGGGCGAGGCGGGATGGCCGGTGTGGAGAAGCCTTCACAGCCACAGGCCTTTGCCTTGTTTCAGGCTCCCACACACACCGCCTGCCTTCACCAGGACCGTCCCTCATGTTGCCATACCTGCAGTGCACCACGGTGGGCCCGGCCCCTGGGCTTCGGTTGATATAGTCCCTGACCGTTCTCACAAACTGGATCAGGGACTGGGTGGTCTCTGGGACCCCATGGTCTGGCCACACTGTGTAGTGGAAGTGACGGAGGAGTCTGTGTGCATCCAACTGTTCTTCCTGGAGGCGTGGAGAGGCGGTGATGAGAGAGACAACCGAACCAAGCTCAAGGGAAAGCCTCTGACAGACAGCTGGCCACACGGGAGTTTCCGTGGTCTGAAACTACAGGCCACGGACCGGCAGAAGCCGGATTTACAGAGCCCCCTTCTTTTTAAGTTGGGCTGTTCCTTTCCTTTCCTTCTCTGAGACAGGGTGTCAGGTAGCCCAGGCTTGCCCCACACTATGTAGCCCAGGCTTGCCCCACATTCTCTAGGTGTTCGAGGACGGACCTTGAATGTCTTCCTGCCTCTACCTCCCACACGCTGGGATTCCAGACGCATCCCACAGTACCTGGCTCCTAAGTTGGGTTTTAAAATGAAGTCAAGCAAACCAACATACACTGCATATCTTAAACTCCCTGATGGTCCACTCGGGGAGCACAGATTCCGAGACCATCTGCAGGATAAGATCACCATAATAGAGGGGGTCCTGGTCTGCGGGCCAGTAATGGTCACACTTTACCTAGAAGAGAACAAAGAGGAAAGGTTAAGTCTGGGAACACAATGTGGGGTGGGCCTGGATTCTCCCTCCTTAAAATCCCTGGAGTTAGGGAGCCAGCCCAGTGCTAAAACAATGACTGGTTACTTTCTATTAACCCTCTGACGGTCAGAGACAAAGTCAGGCTACTGCTCCAAGGGGTAGTGAGAAACTTGCCCCAAAGCAGGTCCTTCACTCTTGGGACAGCTTGAGAAATTTTTTTTTCTTTAAAGATTTCCTCAGTGTCCTGGCCTCACCAGTTGACAATGATTTAAAAAATCTCCTGTTTTTGGGCTAAGAGGCCTTGTATCATATATACAAGGCCTGGAATTCCATCCTCATGAACTTCAGAGGGAAGGGGTAAATGTCTTCTTTCTGAAGCCCTAACCCTGCAGAGGAAGGCATGGTCTTCCTAGACTAATTTGCCCACTTTTTATTCTTAATTTTTGAAATCACTTTCCTTACCTGGGCCATGAGCCAAAGAGATCTTTGAGAAGTTAGAAGTTAGTTAACTTTCAGCTAAACGTGTGTTTATACGCTCAAAGAGATGCGGGAAGAGACCTGAGTATTTGTTCTTACGTTATGTTTTGCAGCACGTATTGAATTGATATATTTTATAGATGCAAATTAGCTAGCTATAAAGAGGCACTTGCATTTCTGTGTGCAGACTTGGGTATCAGATACTGTGAGTGTGGCTTTTATTTTACTGTGTATGGTGAGGCAGGCGGATATACCTACATATTGAGTTTCCGTTTACACGACTACATATTCTAGCCATCTCATCAATACTTGTAGTTACATATATCTCATATAAATATTATCAAAGAAGGCTACTCTTGCAGAGAAAGGCATAGGTCCTACTCTAGTCAGGAAAGACAGTCTGGAACTCCACCATACGTACATTAAGATCAACATTTAGTCTCTTTTTAATACTAAAGGCAGCCACGTAATATAGAAGATTGTAAGTAGGGGCTATAAATGTAAGAGATTTGAATAATAGTTCATCAACATATTTTACTCTGTGTTTGCAAGCATAGCCTAACGTACTTCTTTCCTGAGAGGCCCCCAACTCTGGGAGGATCTCTCCCCTACCCAGACTCTGAGGGAGAGAGCTTCCGCAGGGCCAGGTTTTCTGTTTGCACATTCACTTCTGAGTATCCCGGGCTTTACGTGCAAACAGCTTTGAATGAAATGTGTAACCAAGATTTTAAAAAGGATCCAGGTTCTATTATAACCAAGCGACCTAAGTCTCTCATAGCTTTCTCCCATGGTGTCTCCTCGTTTCTGTGGGTGTAACTTTGGATGGACAGGGAGGATGGACCCCATCAGAACTGAGGACCGGAAATCAGAGCCAGGGAGCCAGGAAGGCTCTTTACTCACTCTGCCCTTTTCCACACACTGGGTCACCATGACGATGTTGTGAACATTTTGTTCCCACGCCATTTTCCAGAAGTCATCCTTGGTGCCCGGAAGCGGTCCCTGAGTGGCGATGTATTCTCTTCTGAAGTTGTTACCCTGTGATGAATTTACAATATGGAGAGTCAGAAACAATGGGCCTCTTCAGAGCTGTAAACAAAGAGCTAGCTGGGAGATTAGATGATACGAAGGCCTCTGCCAGGCTGAAGTTGAGAGTACAACAGGAACACAGTTGTCAAGGCTTGGAGATAGGAAGGAGAGAGGCAAAGCGCTGGGCCGTTGTTAAAACCACAAGCCCCTTAATCAGCTGGATCTGCTGTAAAGGGCAATGGAGAAAGATTCCAGCCACAGTATAGAAAATGGTTTTACTCTTGTATGTGCGTGCGTGCGTGTGTGTGTGTGTGTTTGTGTGTATGTGCATGTGTGTGTGCATGTCTATGTGTACCTATCTGTGTGTGAACGTGTACCTGTGTGTCTATGTGTACTTATGTGTGTTTAGTGTATGTGTCTATATGTGCCTGTGTGTGTACCTGTGCCTGTGTGTTTAGTGTGTGTGTGTGTGTGTGTGTGCGTTCTTATGTGTGTGTATGTTTACCTGTGTGTCTACCTGTGTGTATATGTGTACCTTGTATGTGTATGTGTACCTGTGTGTCTATGTGTACCTGTGTATGTGCATGTGTACCTGTGTGTGTGTACCTGTGTGTCTATGTGTACCTGTTTGTGTATTTAGTGTGTGTATGTGTGTGTGTCTATGTGTACCTGTGTGTGTACCTGTGTGTGTTTAGTGTGTGTGTGTGTGTCTATGTGTACCTATGTATGTGTCTATGTGTATATTACCTTAGCTCTGCCATCCACAGCCCAACCACCCACATGCTGCTTCTCAGCTGGCTAATCTTTATCCTTAGCACCTTGCCTGTTTGACTGAAGTCATCTTTTGTCTGTCTGTCTGTCTACTGGGTCACATTTTCCTATGCATTTTGTGGTAAACTCTAATCTCTTCTACCCAGTGTGGTCCTCTGGCTGGCAGGAAAATATCACAAAGGGGCTTGTTAGAAATGCAGAATCCCTACCTCTGCTCTGGATGGTGCTGTAGTCTGAATGATGTTAATGTTTGTATAGGAGACGCTGTCCTGGTAATACCAGCATGACACTGCCCCGTAACTTCAGTATCTTGACTGTTGAGCAGTTCTTAGAGATATAAGCCCTCTATACACCTCAGTGTTTGGATTATAGTTATCATTTAATTAACTAGCATTTATTGAATGTATAGATGATAATTTGAGGCATTTTCCTACATTTTGGAAAAGAAATAAGAGGCTCAATGAGGTGACTGAATTTGCTGTGTCACAGAGCCAACCAGGGACAAAGTGGAATTCAAGTCTGGGTTTTTCTGACTTTAACGCCTCTTTCTCTGCGGTGCGTGTGGGAGGCTGGCAAGATGGAAGCCAATATCAGATCCCAGAAGTGAATACAACTTTGAAGTGTGTGTGTGTGTGTTTGCCAAAGGCTCCAGTAACAAGAGGTTGGCCCTTCTGGCTTGGCAGCCTTACCCGTGGGGGCCATCTCCCCGGAGCAGCTCTAAACTTCCTTACGTCAGGGCCACAGAAAGAAAGCAACCTTCGAGCATGCCTCCTGGGTTTGTGAGAACTGCGTCTGCCCATCGCCATTGTGAAAAACCAGGCTCAGCCATGGGCTTTTAAAGTTTGCAAGTGTTCATAGGCAGGACAGCGGGGCAGCTCAGAAGGAGTGGCATCTCTGGTGTGTGTCATCAAAGGGTTATCCTGGGCACTGTGGCCTGGGGGTTCACTCACGGGGATGTAACTGGCGTTGATATAGTCAGAGCACGGGTCGTCGTCTACGTTGCAAAGCTTCACTCTCGAGGCATCATCTGGAAGAGATTTATGGACAGATTTGCGGCTGTGTCTTGGGGTGAATTTCCCATTTGTGCAGTGTAATAGTAGATTGCCTTATCTCTGATCCCCACGGCAGCCTCGAGAGAAGTGTTCCTCTCTCTGTTTAATAGGTGGGGCTCCGACAGGGTAACTAACTGGGGCATGAGACACGGGTGGCACAAGAAGGATGGGCACAGGAGACAACATGAAGCCCAGCTGTGATTTGCAACATGACACTTGCTTAACATGGTGGCCAGCGCTCGCTCTCTCTCTCTCTCTCTCTCTCTCTCTCTCTCTCTCTCTCCCGGAATGAGTATTATTCAACTACCTTGGATTGCTTTTACCTGATAGGGTAGGCTGTTTTTCTTTAAAAAAAAAAAAATCACTGACTGGAGACTATAAAGCAGACCTAAGGGAGGCTGCCGGAGCCCTGCTTTCACGTCTGATAAGTCCCTGAGGCTCCAAGGACAAAGATATGAAGGATGAGGGGAATGCAACCTGGTAGCCATCACCCCTGTGAGAGAAGTGCAGTGGCATTTTAAATATTCTTTATTAAATTCATTTAGAGCCCGAGAATGTATATATCCAGCTATGCTACACACACACACACACACACACACATCCATACACAACACATACACACATACACACACACACCATACACAACACACCCATACACAACACCCACACACTCACAAACACACACACATACACACACACATACACGCACACACACACACACACATACACACACACACCCATACACAACACCCACACACTCACAAACACACACACATACACACACACACACACCATTTACATAGTTTTTATGCAGTAGTGTCACAAATTCCAACAGGTAACTTACAGGGCAATATGTTGTTGTATCGATTTTTCCCTCGATTCTCAGGCAAGAGGGCAATGTCACATGATTGGTTTCTACCCACATCTTTTAAGTCCTGTTAGGTTAAAAAAAAGTTTGCAAGAATATATATATATATATATATATATATATATATATATATATACACACACACACATACATACATACATAATATAAAAGTAAGTGGACTCATACAACATTTGAAATACACACTAACATAAAGATATGAACAGGAGTTCAGTTTTACGGAACACCTACTCTTCCATATGCACGGGCTCTGATCATTTCTCACCACCACATGGGAGGTACCCCTAACCACCCTACAGGTGGTCCAGGACACGCATGTGACAAAGTTGAGAGTCATGCTCAAAGCCTGGGTACTCATGTCCAAGCTACACAGTTTCCCAGACAAGCAAATATCTCAGCTGAGGAACTGAGAACATATCGTTGAAACTTGTTCGTTCCGTCCCACCATCTAATCCAGAAAATGTTTGCTGTGTGGTTTGAGCTCAAACTGGCCTCCGAGAATAGATGGACTGCTGTCCCGGGAGCCAGTTCAGACACAATATGTGCTCTGCGGAGACCGTAAGCATCCCAACTGATTTCATAGTGCCGTTCGAGAGGGGATTCTACGGATGGGGAGCCAACGCTTCAACTGGGCCTGCGTAGTACCTCATACTCCTTGGAGAGAAGGTAGTTGGAGTCCGCCTGCAGCTTCATGAAATGCCCTTCGAACTGGTTTATCTTTATGGGACTGTAATTAAAAATAAAGCGAAAGGAAAAGGAAGTTACTGGAGAAACGGGAAAAATGCTATAACGAGTCCACATTGTACTTCAAAAGCAGATTAATTAATTAATATGTTTTTCTCTTACCAGGAAGTTTTCCGGTTGCTGTGAGGCAGGCAAAAAAGAAAGAAGAACCTTGTTAGCATACCTCACAGAATACCATCTTCCAGTGAATGCCAGCGAAAGAGACTCTGGCACTTACCCCTTCTGGCCCAGATTCAAGTGGACAGATAAAGGCCGATCCCTACGGATGCTCAGACGGGCAGATGACCTTTCTCTGCTATGGCTGAAACACAGGACACAGATTTCTTTATTCTAATTATGTTACTTGGCTTCCCCCATGTATGGTGAGGCTGGGAGTGCTCGTGCAAATGTGAGACCTTCAGATTCCCCGGAAGTCTGCACTCAGCCAACATCTCTCTGAAGCCAGGCAAGGAGATGGGAACAACATGAAAGGCATCTGTCCCCACTTAGGAACACGTCTCCAGGCCGTGATCACTTGCCACACTCAATAAAACTTTCCTTTAAAGAAGTCCCTAACCCAGAAAACTTCAGATGCCAGGTGCAAAGGTGAATCCAAAATGGAAAAAAATCTCAACGGCCGAAGAGGGCGTGGCTCGAAATGTGTGCTCACTATCGAACTCTTTTTAGTTCTTTCTGAAAATAGCACGGCTTAGCACGGCTAGTCAATCCCAAGATGCTCACACCAGCCATCCTTTTCAGGGTGTCTCAGCAAAGCATGCGGGCACACAGTTTGGAGCAATCTCTGAGGTAGCAGAGGCTGTGTACCCCAACTGTTTTGCTTGTGCAGAAGGATTTTGTTTCATATTTGAAGAGCTCTGCTGATGGCCTCTCATTCATTGGTGAGCCCCCCTCCCCCTCCCGTTCTCCACCCTCCCCACCCCCCAGTCATCAATCAGTTCATCATTGGTGTGTAGGGAAGCTGGAGAGCTGTGAGGCGTGAATTCAGAATTTGACTTTTTTTTTTTTTTTTTTTTTTACTGAGGAAACTGCGATGATTTAACCTGGAAAAACAAAACTGTTTTTCCCTTTCAGCCTAAGGGGGGTTTTTAAAGTAGCATTTCCAAGCTCGTGAGCCTGATCACTAAAGACATCTTTGTACTTACCTAGCTTTCTGTCTGCAGATGAAGAAGGCGACAAGGGCCACCAGCATGCCAATTAGAAACAGGCCAGCACTCACACCTTCAATAACTCCAAACAAGGGCTCTGTGATAACCCAGCCGGAAGCAACAAACAAGAGAGAAGATCAGTGGCGAGCAGCCAGTTTGACAGCTAGGAAACATGTCTTCCTTAGTAACATTGTTAATAGTGCCATTCAAGAGGCACACAGTGAGGAATTCTTGCCTGAAGGCCAGGAGGAGGCAGCTGAGATAAGGGTTGTGTATGTCTGGTTACAGGCAGGTTGGTTCTAGAGTAAAAGTTTATCGACTTTGGGAGTTGATGTATATCTCATAAAGGTGTGTAACACTATTACTAGCCCTCCTTGTGAAGAATTATATGGTCCTTGGGGTTTTAGAAAATCTAGCCAATCACTAAGGTATTTTAACAAAAGCTCACTTTTATTATCTTTATTTTTCCAGCCTCTTTCTTTCCTTTTCCCCCCTCCTACCTCCCTCCCCCCTCTCTCGCCCTCCACCCCCTTCCCATCTCTCCTTTTTTCTTTCTGCTTCTGACCATGTACACTTTCTAGTACATGCCATTGTGCCTAGACCCACATCTTGAAGTCCTGGGCTCAGTTCTAGCATCCTTATTCCTTGGATTACAAATGTATACCATCACATTCGATACACAGCCATTTTATTGAATTATAATTAATATACCATATAATTCACCATCTAATTGTCAGGATTTAATGGGTTTTAGTATATACATTATTTTATACATAGTAGCACAAATAACTTGGTAACATTGTAATATCCAACAAAGAGAATTCATATCTATTAGTCATTACTCATTTTCTCTATGGCTACTCTGGACAGTTCATAGAAATTAAGTCATAAATTAAGTCTTGTGACTGGCTTTGTTCACTTAGCACAATGTATTCAAGGCTTATCCAAATCACATATATGAAGAGTTATTTGGTTTTAATGGCTAAATAACATTTTGTTGCATGAACACATCATATTTTGTTTACTTGTTCATTGATGTATATTCAAGTTATTTCTACCGTGTTAGAACTTTGAAAGATGCTGCTATGAAGATTCTGTGGGGGTGTATTTTCATTTCTCTTCAGTATACACTTATCAGTTGAATTGTTGAGTCACATGACAGTATTTGCTTAGTATTTTTAGGAGCTACAAAAGCATTTTCTGTGTAACAGCTATCCTATTTTATGGTCTCACAAGCAATGTGTGAGGCTCCCTTCACCCAGCATCCTTACACAGCCCTTCAGTGGTCAAGGTATGGCATCTCACTATGGTTCTGACTCGCACCTCCCTCATGGCTAATGATCTCATTTGTTTCTTAGCATCTTGAGCGTCTTTGGAACAATGCCCATTTCAATCTTCTGTTCATTTTTATCTTATTTTTAAGGATTAATTTATCTTTATTTTATGTGTATTTATGTGTATTTTATGTGTACATTTTGCCTGCATGTATGCACGGGCACCATCTATGTCTGGTGACTGAAGAGCCCAGAAGATGGTGTCAGAGCCCTTGCAGCTGGAGTTATGAAGTGTTGTAAACCAGCACATAGGTGCTGGGACTCGAACCTGGGTCCTCTAGAAGAGCAGCCAGTGTTCTTAACTGGCAGAGTTAATTTGTCATTATTGTTGAATTGCAAGGTAAGAGTTCATTGACTACTAATGATTTGCAACTATTTCCCTCGTGTCCCGTGGGTCATCTTCTCACATGTTGGATGCTGTCTTTCCAAATATAAAAAGATTTTCATTTTGGTGAACCCCAGTCATTTATCTTTTTTCTTCTTTTATGTGTTTGATATTTTACCCAAGAAATCATTTCGTAGCTCAGGCTCACCCAGATTTCCTCCTGTTTCCTTTGAGAAGCCTTTTTGAGTAGCTCGTTTTGTGAGCTCCATGCCGAGACATCAGATCTGTTTATTCCATATCGACTTTCATTCCTCATCAGATCAACACAACTGTTCTCCTTTTAATGTGTGTATGACTCTACTTGGAATATTTGCTTAGCCATTTCCTTTACTGAACAACACGAATTTTTTGTTGAGTAACAGTAGGTAGTTTCGAGCAGGGAAGAGTTGTGTTTATGAAGCCCCTGCTTAGCAATAAATTACAAAGACTTCTAAATCCTCTTAGCTGGCTTCTGATCCCTCTTTGGCCTGAGATGGAGGAGATTATCTGTGTAAGCACGTAGGAAGGGCTGTGAGGCTAGGCCGTCCTTTGTTGCACAGCAGGAGAGACCTGCACAGCTTCCTCAGACTAAAAGGCTAAGAGGCGGAGCACACAACACAAGGAAAGGAGCCGCAGACTGGTGATGAGGAGCAAGGTGATGGGAGCCAATATGGTTCTCAGCATGGTGGAGATAATGGGGGGAGGGTGCCGCTGAGGCCACAGGTTTTGGCAGAATTGCCCAAATACCAGCTAAACAGACTGGGCGGGTCACTCAGCCTCTTGGCTACCACTGTCTCTCAACCATCAAAATGAGGGGTGATAGGTGCAGGAACTATTCTCTGTAGAATACAAAAGCAGCCTCACAGGGATGACTGGCAAGTGTCAGTCGCCATGACTACCCATGCTGCCCGTCAAACTTAAACATTTACGCAAAGCCTTTGTACTGGCTGGTTCTGTGTGTCAACTTGACACAAGCTGGAGTTATCACAGAGAAAGGAGCCTCCCTTGAGGAAATGCCTCCATGAGACCCAGCTGTAAGGCATTTTCTCAATGAGGGATCAAGGGTGGGAAGGTCCATTGTGGGCAGTGCCATCCCTGAGCTGGTGGTCCTGCTGTTCCATAAGAAAGCAAGCTGAACAAGCCAGGGGAAGCAAGCCAGTGAGTAACATCCCTCCATGGCCTCTGCATCAGCTCCTGCTTCCTGACCTGCTTGAGTTCCAGTCCTGACTTCCTTTGGTGATGAACAGCACTGTGAAAGTTTAAACTGAATAAACCCTTTCCTCCACAACTTGCTTCTTGGTCATGATGTTTGTGCAGGAATAGAAACCCTGACTAAGACAGCCTTCAAACTTACATCTTAATTTTAAAAATTATTATTATTGTTATTTGCAGTGCTGGGGAGTAGATTTGGGTCCTGCCCTGAGCTCTGCCACTGGGCTACCATTGATCTACAAGTGTGTGAAGACACACTGCCCTATAATTTAATTAACTAACTAGTTAATTATTAATTAATTTATTAATGTGCACGCCATGGTCCAAGTGTGGCAGTCAGAGGGCAGCTTGCAGGAGTAGCTTTTCTCTTTTCCTATGTGGATTTTGGGAGATCAAACTCAAGTTGTTAGGCTTGTAGGAAAGGTCCTTTAGCTAGTGAGCCATTTCACCAGCCCAAGATTTTTAATAATGTAAAAGAAAACATAACAGGCAGAAGAAAGGCAAAAATCACCTTTAACCTCAGTGTTTTGGGATATCATAGTTAATACTTTGGTGGTTTTCTCCACCCCTTCTTTTACTTAGACACTTTTCCCTAGTGTTTGAGAGGGATAGCTTCCAGGACTTCTTGTCTAAATGGTGGTGTGTCATTTGCATATCATTTGCATACAACCCCCACACCCCGTGCTTACTGTAAGACACCTCTGGATTAATTTAGAATGCTTATACGATGTGAATGCTTTGTCAGGAGTTAGTAGACTCTATTGTTTAGAGGGGAATGGCAGGAAGAGAAAGTGTGTTTCTAATTATCAGGAAGCCAGTTTGGTTCTTCCGTATTTCTGATACCCGGTATTGAACCTGCGGCTACAGATAGCCAGCTCTGTATGTATATTTCTGTCCTGCCTCCAACAGAGAAGAGCCCTTTGCACCAACTTATATTTTGACCCATGTGAGCTCCTGATGTTTTTTTTATCCCCTTAAAATTTTGTTTTTGGTGGAAAAACATCATGGGCCTCCACCCTCCTTTAAGATTAACTCTCCTTCTAGCCTGTTTTATAGAACCAGTATAATCTCTCTGATCCACATCAATCCATGGTCACACGGAGATTAAAGGCCAAGGGAAAATAAATATCCTCCCCCAATCAGGCAAGTCACCACCTCTCCCCACTAAAGACCCCTGTCGGTGATGTGGTGACTAGAGAAGGCATGGGTGGGCGGAAGCATTAGGTTTACCTGACTCCGTGGTGATGGGCATAGAGAAGAACGTGTCCGAATAGAGAGGTTTTGTGAACTCTTTCAAGCCCTCATCAAATAGCTGTGTAAAAGCCCGGATGCTGATTCTGGGGGTAAAAAAAAAAAAGTTATTTAAATGCAAATCAGTAGGCAAGGATAGTAGGTTGGGCTGAAGACCTACAGTATGCAGGTCCTCCACCCCCCTTTTTTTTAGGAGCCAGGGATAATAAGAGGAACAGAATCTAGATCTGCATCATCCCAGAAACCCCAATCCCAGGGAGGAAGTGAGACCGTAAACGCATAGATGCAGTGTGTTCAGTGAGTGATAGTGAGTGCTGCTGAGGCGCAATGAATAGAGCAAGGGTCACGGTGGTGATTGCCGTTAAGGTAGGCAGCGTTCTGACTACATGGGGCTATTTAATATGTGGCTCTTCCTTGTGTTTCAAGAAGTTATTCCTCCTCTTACCAACTGTGCCTAGCCTAGTGTGTCCTCCATAGACCTGAACTGAGCATGTGAAAAAAAAAATACAAGAATGTTGAGTTCTAGGAAACAAAGGTTTGTGCTGTGGGTTCTGGAAAGCACACACAGATGCCATGAGATGGTGGCAAGGTTAGAGAGGGTTCAGCTTGGCTCCCTTTCTTCATGAACATCGGATGAACAGTTTTGTGCCAAGTACTTGGCACCATGTTCTGTAACCGATGAGATGACGTCTCCCCGGTTACACTGAACCCTTGAAGTCCAGGGAAGAGAGCAAGTAACTCCGTAGAGGCGTAGAAGCCATGGGGACTATTCAGGATTCGAAGGACTGTGGGGCTAGGGGCTGTCAGTAAAGCCAGAGGAGATTATCACCGCCCAACTCTGGCTGGCAAGTATGACGTAGAGCTGGCTTTGTAAGCAGGGAGGGGGAAGGTCATAAAATGGATTGCAAAGGTTCAGAGGTTCAGGAGAGCTGTGCCGCAGGGATCTTGATGGAGTGAGGGTTTAGCGGGCAAATGGAAGGACAGAAGCTAGGAGGTTTGATCTGGACAACTCTGTGATGATGTGCAGATGGGGAAGGCAAGGAAGAGAGCTAGGATACTGGTTATACCGTGACACAGCTAGAAAGTAGCAGGGCTGGAGCCCGAACGAAGGGGCCTTCCCCGGGGCCGCGGCACCGCTGTGGGTAGGAAAAGTATGGCCTGGGAGATTGTCAGCCCTGGTCCAGACACAATCATCCACGGTTTCTTATTTGTTCTTCTTGTGAGATTCGGTACCTATGCCCCCTCTTGCAGATTCTCTCTCTGCCACTTCAGTTACCTAGTCAATCGTGGCCCCAAAAGATTACATGGAAAATTCCAGAAATAGACGATTTTAAAATCGTAATCTGTTTTACGCCATCCTGAGTGGCATGGCGATAGCTCACTCTGTTTTATCCAGAGTACGGGATATTCTTTTGTTCAGTATTTTCACAAGCTGGCGTGTAGAAGGCAGCCTACATGTGTAGGCAGGCGTGCACACTCCTGTGAGGCATGTGTGGAGGCCAGAGGCCAGTCTCAGGGGTATTTTCCTTGTGGATTTTGTCATTGTTGAGATGGGGTCTCTCTTTGGTCGGGGTTTACAGATTTCAGCTAGGCTGACTGCCAGTGAACCCTAAAAAAGATTTCTCCTTATTTCCATAGTTCCAGCTCTGGGGTCACACGCACCGCTCGGCCCAACTAAAATGGAGAGAAGCTGATACTGTAGGGCTCAGTACTGTCTGTATCCCAAGCACACACTGCGGTGCTGTGGCCAAAGACGGGGGACTGTTCTCTCCTTCTCTAGCTGTAGGTCATGACCCCAAAATGACCATCACAAAAACACAGATGCTTACATTGCAGTTCATAACGGCGGCTAAGTTACAGTTATAAGGCAGCAGTGTAATAATTCTATGGTTGGGGGTCAGCACAACATGAGGAACTGCACTAAAGGGCTTAGAACAGACCCACTCCCAGTCATTTGCTTCTTTCTATAGGAGAAGGGTTTCCAGGAGGATTCTGCTCAGTTTCTTTGAACCCAAGTAACCAAGAAACTGAGGACTCTCTTGACCCTTACAGAGACTCATAGAGTCCTGGTTTCTGATCCTGTTAACTTCTGGCCTTCTCTAATAACTGTTTTCCTTTGTGTGAATCCATGGGCTTTTCTGACCTTTAGATTCCTGGAGGTCATAGCAAGTTTGGGAAGAGTCCTGGTGTTTCCATGGAGTTCCTGCCCAAAGCAAGCCTTTTGTTTTAGGGAAACCATTCTGCTTGCCTTTGCTGGTGTGCGTGTGTGTGTGTGTGTGTGTGTGTGTGTGTGTGTGTGTGTGTGTGTGTGTGTAGAGGCACTCATGCACTCAAGATACGTAAGCGTCAGTAAGACCTTGTCCCTCATCAACCAGGATGCACATCGGCTCACAGGAAACCTGGCTAGATTATCAGATTTGCCATGACGACCAACATGGAATGTCCATTCCCTGAGGGGGAGAAATGGGATGTCTGTGGTCTTATCACCCAAGACATGAGCTTTGTCTTCCTTTCTCCTCAGGATGCTATTTGGAGTGTCTTTACTTGCTTTTGGAAACACAATGGAGAAAAAGAACTCCACACATCCCTGCTGCTGGCTGCAGCTGTGCTCTCTGGGGGCCAACAGCAAACAGCTGCTCCATTCATCTGCCACACCAGAGGGAGGAACACCCCTTTGCCTTCATTCAGGGCTCCCTTCAAGAGTTCTGCCTGGACCACAGAGCACTTTTGCGTTTGCACACCTTAGGGAGTAGGTATAATTTCAATCTCACTATAAGTGTATGATAGCGCTTCATATTGTTTGGGTCTCCCTAAACTCAGTCTATTTGAAGCTTTCACGGCAGCAAGCATCGTAAATTACTTGGCAAATGCTTAAGCGGTTGCGGGATTAAAAAACAACAATCTATTAAAAGCCCCCAGCACGTCACACAATGAATTGGAGCTTTTGTACAACGTTGAAAGCCCTCTTTGCACATTACCTGTGAATGGAGGCAGGAGCCAGACTTTTATAAATTACCCTCTATAATATAGAGAGCTCTCAAAGCGCAGGCCATTAATCTGCAGGAGCTCATATGTAGCAGCAGCAGCAGCAGCAGCACGGTAGGCCGGATACCTCATAATGCCGCACGTCTCCCTAGCACCCGACAGCAATGCATCTCACCTGTAGGCGGTGTGTGGCTTCAGTGGTCCATCGCAGAATTTTTGCTGACTGGGATCACATTTGCCACCAAGGCTGTCCATCTCTCCTCCAAGCTTAATGTTAAAACTTTTTGAACTGCGGTCAGGGTCGGGACTTTCCGCACATTTGCTGGCGAAATAATTGGTCTGGTAGACGCGGATGGAGGCATTGTGTCTGTACTCCAGGTAGGAAGGGAGAGGATGCTGCTGTTCTGGCCTCAACTCATCCATGCCTGCAGGAAGAAACTCACAGTTAAAGGGGTGTGTGTGTGTGTGTGTGTGTGTGTGTGTGTGTGCGTGCGCGCGCGTGAGTGTGTCGATTGAGTGCTATGTTCCTAAGGCTACATGCTTGGCCACTCTCTTTAGTTACCCCATAACACAGATTCTGGGATCTCAAAAGACGCCATGAAGCTATGTTTTTCTAAAATGCATTTAATTTCACAATTACACATGTGCCCAACCAGTTTCCTAGAATATCAGATCAGCCAATTACGTCAAAGAATAACATGTGCCACAGCTCCAGAGGGTGCTAAGTCTTCACCAAGAGAGTGAGGCTACTGAGTAATCCCTTTGCCTCGGGCTGGAGAGATGGCTCAGTGGTTAAGAGCACTGACTGCTCTTCCAGAGGTCCTGAGTTCAAGTCCCAGGAACCACATGGTAGCTCGCAACTGTAATGAGACCTGATGCCTTCTTCTGGTGTGTCTGAAGACAACTAGAGTGTACTCGTGTACATAAAATAGATAAATAAATCTTAAAAAAAAAATAAACCCTTTGCCTCATCAAACTCACTGTAGCTGCGGAAACTCGAATGACACAGGGGACAGGGAAGAGATAAGAAAAATCACATCCCAAGGCAGAGTGGTTGTCCCCTAAGGGCATGCGTATTCATAGTCTTCTCCCTGCTCTGTTATCTTGAGCACAATTTGATCCTGGCTCAAATGTGTCTGCTCACTCTGAGAACTTCCCAGAACACCCTCCTTGTCCATCCCAGCCTGCTGTGTATTTAGGCACCGTGAATTAGTTTTGATGGTGCTTATGGGGGGAACAATAGTATAATAAGGACACTAAGTAGAGATGGGATTCTGTCTCCAGTGTCCTTCAAGAAGTGGGTTTATTTCTGCATCTTAGACCTTATTCAGTAAGATATACTCACAGTGAATATATCTTAGAAAACATTCTTTCTGATTTGTTGGCATTTTATTTATCTGTATCTGGGGGAGCAGATTTGTGAACAGAGAGGGAATTGACCAGGAGAGATTAATTCCCATAACTGAGGTCCTCCCAATACTATATTTTGAGCCCTCATTTTAGAAAGGCTCTAGACAGAGACTTCTGGTTTTACTTCTCTCTCCTCTTCCCAAGGAGCCTACTGAAACCCTAAAGCACCTTTCAAAAGATTCTCTGGGTTCCTCCTTTTATACCTCTCTTCTGTCATACTCTTTAGCTAGTAGAGCCCCATTTGGACCAGTGCAGATCAGTCCCAGATGACAACAACCTTCTGCAGTTGGCTGGGTTTTGTTGCTAATTGACCTTCCCTGAAATGGAGATATTGTTTTGTTGGCAATAGTTGAAAATGAAGATTGCATTTAGGATGAGTGTACACAGATGGATTGCTATCATTGGGTACCTAGGGACCATCGCCCAACTCTGTGGTCGGCAATAGCAGAAACCTACCTGGCTTCGGAGCACAGTGCCAGCCGCTCTGCGGGTGTGAGACTTTTGGTTCCTGCCCTAGATGCATGTGGAAACACACTATCTCCATTGCTGCCTAATTAAAGTCTATTCACAGCTCACAAATTTATCTCCAGTGCCGGGGTGTGAGGAAACCGGGGATGCATCATTGACCCTTGAAATTATTTAATTAATTATGCATAACCAATTTAGTACAACTAAATAGGATGTAAAACCATACAGACTGTTAAATACCCACTGAAACTAAAATATCGTTTAGTCTAGAGATTGTTCCAGTGTTTGCCATGTTTAAAAATTCCCCTTTACCCGAAAACGGCTCAAAATTTGTCAGAGATGCTTAGGGAAATTCATGTATATTTAGCCCCTTGAATAATTCTGAGAAATATAAGGAAGATGAAATAGACCGATATCCCTGTGCACACTGGCATCCCTTTTGGAGACTCAGCACCTAAGGCCTTAGCAGCAAAGACATACGTGAATACACATAACTCCAATTCACACCTCCTTCAGGTGCTTTGACAGAACGTGTCAGTTCTGAAGGTCACAATTCAGTTACGTACAACTACGTGTGACAGTGCAGAGCACTTGCCCAATCTGTGGAAGCTGGGTGTCCCCGCGCTTTCTACAAAACTGCACAATGAAATACACTGCTAAAGATTAAGAGTTGAGTGTGGTGAATACGTGTCTGCAATCCCAAGACTGTGAAGAAACTAAGGCCAGAGACTCGTGAGGTTTTGAGGTTAGCATAGGCTACAAAGTGAGGGGAAGGCCAGACCAAGTTACATAAAAAACAAATAGACAAACACGACAATAACAACAACAACAACAACAACAACAACAACAACAACACAAAAACACCCTGTCACCCAAAACAAGCAATAGCAAGACCAAACGAACAGAACTCAGAAAAACAACCTCCATAAAGCAGTGGTGCTTCAGATGGACATCTTTTCTCTCTTGTAAGCTTTTGGGAATTTTTGTGAATTGATGCATGGTTTGGGAGTAGGTGCCTGTCTATGTCATATAAAGTGAGATAGATAAAAGGTGTTGTGATATATTGCTACTTACTGGCAGAATTTGAGAGAGAGAGAGAGAGAGAGAGAGAGAGAGAGACAGACAGACAGACAGACAGACAGACAGATAGACAGAAAACAAAATTGATGGGTAGCCAAGAGGATATTCATGTATTTCCAATTGTGCTTGGGAAATAGTAAGGGCTCTAAAAATAAATGATCTTTGTCTATAGGATGTATAGGATGGTCTTAAACTCACAGTAGTCCTCCTGTCTCAGCTTCATAAGCACAGGGTTTGTAAGTGTGGGCAACACTGTCCAGCTCAATCGTTACCGTATTTGTTATTTTTATGATTCTCCTGTTGATTACTCATTACGCCCGGAGTTAACAGGGTTCATTGTCAGAGGATCCTCCGAGACAGAACTGAGTATCTAACATTTCATTTTCTACACTTCAAACTTTCTCATGGAAGGAGCCCTCTCACGACCTTTAAGAAGTCAGTTCTGTGTCTTCGAGTTCATTAACTCGTCATTACTCACTGTCAGCCTCTCTCACCACCACGGCGAAGTATTTAACAGCCCCATTGGTGTCGCTGAACCAGCTGCAGTTGACAGTGAAGTTGATGGAAGATTTGCTGATCAGCACATCCTTCTCATTCACTCGGATATGTGGAGGCGGCGGCGGGGGGCCTGGAAAAGAGGGGAAGTCGCTGAGAAGGGTCACGGGGCGCTTTCTCCTCCAAACAGGTCAGAGAGGCAGGGGTCTGTAGTCACCTCGGCCTCTGTGCTCTACCGAGGTAATGTGTGATTACAGCCTCCGTGAGGAAATCCTCCTCCTCGCCTGAGCAGAAGTAGGCAGAGGAAACGCTTTGCCAGTGGCGCATTAGGCGCAATGGAAGAGGCGTCTCCTCTGCAGGATTTCCTCAGGTTGTAGCATCACATGGTTTGAAAGCCCCACTGGTTATAGATTAACTAGATCAGGCAAGATGGCGCACTTAAACCCCAACTCCTTCGGGCACTTTAACCTTGATGGCATTTGTTAACGCAAAACTTTATTCAGAGAAATGTCCCCATTTTCCTGGAGTGTTTGAGAGGTTCTCCAAGTAATAACAAGACAGGATTGTGTGCATGTGGACTGTGTGCAAGTGAATGGGATTGGTGGAAATGACCGAGAGAGATTCGAAGCCCTCTACCCCTGTGTGACAAGGGGTCCCACTCGGACCTTGGGGAACACTTACGGTCTATCATGGTGATGGTGCTGTCTTCAACTACCTCACTGGTCACGCCGGCCGACTGCACCTTGATGGACACCAGGTACCTCCTATGAGGCACTAACATCATGATGTTGAGCAGTGATTTTTCTTTCTCCAGCTTTCTGGAAAACTCAATTTCTTGGGTGTCCATTTTTCGGCATTCAATGCTGTAGCCATCGAAGTCGGAGTCAGGTGGTATCCAAGAGCAGGCAATGGCCGTCGAGTTCTGAGGGCGGCAATGCAGGTTTTGGATCTTGTCTGGCTCTGTGGGAGCAAGGGGTAAGAGACACAGGTCAGCCTCATGGAAGACATTTCCTCCAGCACCTTTGGGGTTAACCGTCTAGATGTAAACAAACCCTTCTCACAACTTCTTGAATTACTTTCTGGGGAAAGTATTTTTAAGGACCATCATGGAAAATTTCTGGTTGCCAGACTACATGTTGAAAAAAAGAAAGTGTCAGCCAGGCTGTGGTGGTGCACATCTTTAATCCCAGTGCTCAGGGGGCAGAGGCAGGTGGATTTGTGAGTTTGAGGCCAGAGTGGTCCATAGGGCAAGTTCCAGGAAAGCCAGGGTTACTGTCTTGAAAAACCAACCACCAACCAACCAACCAACCAACCAATCAAACAAGTCAACCAAACAAAAAAACAAACAAACAAGCAAACAAACAAACAAAACAAAACAAAAAAACCCAACCAACCAACCAACCAACCAAAACCAACCAGCTTACCAACAAATAAAAAAATCCATCTAACGTTAAATGGGACCACTGAGATGGCAGAGTTCAATCCCTGGAATCTACATGATTATAAAAAGACAAAGGACTTCTGCAAGTTGTCCTCTCACATCCCCATACTTGTGCACACGAATGAATACTCATGAGAACACACACAGAGGTAAGTAGGTAGATAAGCAAATGTAAAAGAAAGAGTTAAAAATGCAGCCGGGAATGTAGCTAGGCGGTTTAGCTTAGCATATGTGTGACCATGTGTTCTCTCTTCAACACTGTCAACCCAAAACAACGCAACAATTAAAAAAAAACCTTACTGAAAGTGAAAGTACTATGTCTTCAGAAAATCGACAACGTGCTTTGAAAAGCAAGCGCATGTGAGGACACCAGAACCGGCTGGACAGAAGGCCAGGCAAGCCCCCAGCCTGAAAGCGAGGACTTCACCAACACTTTTGGATAAATGACTTTCCACCTCTACAACCCACCTGCGCATGAGGGAATCAAGAATCTCTCTAGCTATTGAAGAGTTATTGTAATGATGGAATGGTGGAAACATGGACAGCCGCCTGGAACACTGGCTGGCAGAGTCATTACTCAACACATGTGAACTCTGCTCAAGATGAAATGACTGTAGTGACTTGTGATCCTCCTCTGTGTGCTAACTCCCATCGCCTTTCTCCAAGAAACCTAGACGGAAACTATCCTTGTATTCTCTGCTGTCTACTTGGAGTAATTTTCCACTCTGCCTGTGATGCCTCTGTGGCTATGGGGCAGCCTGACTTTGAGTGAGGTCCCACAGTGATAGCCCAGCAAATAGGCTGTTTGGACTATGCTCTCTTGACACCGAGCTCTGCCCAGTTAAAGTTCCTTCTGTTCCTCCATTGCCACAGCTCTGTGGTCTTTCCGTGTTTTATTTTCTCTACATATTCTCTATTTCTTGTTCCACCTCTACCTGGTGAATTCGGCCTCTCTCTAGGTTTCAATTTACATGCTACTTCTTTCAAGAAGCCCCCTTGTTTTGGGTCATATGCCTCTGACATGAATTCAGTGACATTCACTTCCCTTTCACACCCAAAATACAACTGTCAACAATACTACCTTCCACCCAAGCCCTAGGAGGACAGAGATCACTTTTTTTTCCTGAGTATTGTTAGCTGAATGAATGAAAAGAACCAAGGGAAATGTGTACCTGAATCCAAGTCCAGCCACCTTAAATTAAATCACGGATTCAACCCAACCCCCGTTGGTATACTATGGTCCTCTCATCCTGTCTGAAACCCAAGATAAGAGAAACAAGCCGTACTTGTCCTCACAGACCCAGAAATTGGTTTGCTGTAGGTTTTCCAGGAATCCCCGCTCACGGTCTTGACACTGAACTGATAGGACCTCCCTGGGCGAAGCCCATTCACAATTCGTCCTTCTGATTTTTTGCTGCTGTAGGGGTTGAAGACAGTAAGCGCATCTCCAGGGAGCCACTGCAGCTCAAAGTCATTGTAGTCTGTCCAGTCCGGGGGTCCCTTCCAGGTGATGGCCAAGGAGGTGTTGGCAACGTCGGCGAATGACAAAAGACTGGGAGGACTTGGGGCTATACGTAAAATGGAAAAAAAAATCACACAATCAGATTTGTGACATAACATAGAGTCAGAACACAGAGTGACATCAGATCCACTTTAATGTATGGAGAGATAACATGATAAAGTAGATGTGGATACTCTGTTGCATAGTAACTACCATGAATAAGGCACTCTAACATCTCATAGCTTTTTGTTTTTTGTTTTTTTAAACCAGGGTGCTACTGGGCATGAATATGCCCTGAATGGGTTATGTGTATAGCGAAATATTCCACCATATTTGGAAGCAGTAGGGCTGTGGTTCAGAGACAATTCTGTCCAGTTTTAGATAATCTTGTAGACTGGTGCCAAGGTGTGATACAGATATATCTGTGTGCACCCAAGGTGTAACAGCATTCAGGAGAGACTAGTCAGAGAAGGACTCAGAGAAGGAGTGTGCCATTATCCTCACTTTTCTCAGACACGAGAGCGGAGGCTGAGATTCACCATGGTGTTCCTTGCTTCATGTAGGCGAGTGACAGCACACAAATTAAAAACCTAGTGTTTCTAACACAAAGCGGATCTTGGTTTATCGTATCATTGTATGTGTGCATTATATGCGGGCATACGCACCGTGTGTGTGTGTGTGTGTGGTGTGTGTGTGTGTGTGTGTGTGTGTGTGTGTGAATGTAGAGAGATAAAGAGACAGAAAGAAAGGGAGAAGAAGGGAGAGAGAGAGAGAGAGAGAGAGAGAGAGAGAGAGAGAGAGAGAGGGAGAGGGAGAGAGAGAGAGAGAGAGAGAGTCTACATCCCATGGTGCATGTGTGAAGGTCAGAGGACAACCTTGGGTGTTAGTCTTTGCATTCTTCCTTGATTGGGTCAAAGCCTCTTTGTTGTCCGCCCCGTGTGAGGCAGTCTGGCTGGCTCACAAGCTTCCCAAGTTCCCAACTCCCATCATGCCTTAGGAGCCTACTAGCATTACAGACATGCTTCCATGATCTACTTTATTTGGGTCCTGGGGATTTAAACTTCTCTCCTTATGCTTGAGCATCAAGTGCTTTACCCCCAAACCATATTATCATTATCAACTGGCCTTCTTACCTGTTCTGCCCTCCCCTGTGACTTTATTGTTGAGGTCCCCACTGTGAGTCACCACATACAGGGTGTATTTCCTTCCAGGAACGAGACCCTGGAAACGCCACTCTGTCACATCCTTCTCTCTCCAGTTCTCCTTCTTCGTGCCGTTAGGATTGTAGAGAATCAGCTCATAGAAGTCAAAGTCCCCAGAGGCCGGGCTCCAGCTGAACCAAAGGCTGTCTGTCATGTTTCGATTGGATCCTTTGAGATGGTTCACGGCGGCTGGGACTGGAGGGGAGAGACACTCACACTGAGAACAAGACGGGAACACCCCCGTGTGACCCACTGGTGGGAATCTGAGCTGTGCTGGGCGCACGGTTTGGTTGCATGCATGTGGTCTCAGTTCTTGCTGATGGTTCGGACTGCTCATGTTGGGCTCATGTAATGGGTACTAGAATGAGGCAGCAGGTGGCAGTTCTTCACGATGGAATATTTAGCAACTGTTAATGCCGGCCAGCAGTGTGCTAGGTAGATGCTACAACACCCAGAAAAGGGTTTCAGCTTCTCCTAGCCTGACTGACCTCTCTGACAGCCACAGTCCTGTAACCACCCTGAGTCTTCTCCTGCCCTCTTTACCTTCAGGGCCTCAGTTATACCATTTTCTTTCTTATCAAAGTCTGTATGGGCACAACCTCAATTTAGGAAAAGATGCAGTCAGAGTCCTTTCTACTATGATATAAATCAATCACAACACTACCTGTTCCATAGTTATTTATTTAAGCTGGTATTCTTTGGATAATGAAGATTTGTTGGGAACTCCCCATCCTCCTGCCCCCTAATGTGGAATCGTTCTATGTAGCTCAAATCCCTAAACTCATCCTGCTCTCTCTGCAGCCTTCTGAGTGTTGGGGTTGAAGGCATGCACCACTATGCATACACATATCTTTCATTTTCTGTTTATTAATGTTTAATGTTTTCCTAACCAAGTGTGGTGATAACAGTCATAAGATCTTGGCAATGCTATTGGTGGTCAGAGCTTGTCATGGCTTTTTCTGTTCTTTTGGTGGGCAAGTAGACACTTTCCATCGAATGTCCTTAGTGTAATTTCTTTTTTTTTTTTTTTTCTTTTTTTCAGAGCTGGGGACCGAACCCAGGGCCTTGCACTTGCTAGGCAAATACTCTACCACTGAGCTAAATCCCCAACCCCTTAGTGTAATTTCTTAACACTCCTCTCCCCTTCTGGCCTCAGCTGAAATGTCCTCTGTCTAAAGGACTATCTTGTTCTGCTAAGCCATGATCTGGACATGCTCACTTCGTGGAATTTAAGTTGTGTCAGTGTCATCTCCCTTTAATATCTTCTCGTCCAACTCTGGTGGTTTGAATATGCTTAGTCCACAGGCAGTGGTACTGTTAAGAGGTGTGGCCTTGTTGGAGGAAGTGTGTCACCGTGGGGGTGGGCTTTGAAGCCCCTCTCAGTGCAGAAGAATCAACCTTCCCCCAGCTGACTTCTGATCAAGATGCCAGAACTCCCAGCTCCTTCTCCAGCATAATGGCTGCCTGGAGGCTGCCATACTTCCTGCCATGATGATAATGGACTGAACCTCTGAACTTGTACGCCAGCCCCAGTTAAATGTTAGACAGTTATTAGAGTTGTCTTGGTTATGGTGTCTGTTCTCAGCAATGGATTTATAAGACTTGCATTGGTCATGGTGTCTGTTCTCAGCAATGGATTTATAAGACTTGCATTGGTCATGGTGTCTGTTCTTAGCAATGAATTTATAAGACTTGCATTGGTCATGGTGTCTGTTCTCAGCAATGGATTTATAAGACTTGCATTGGTCATGGTGTCTGTTCTCAGCAATGGATTTATAAGACTTGCATTGGTCATGGTGTCTTTCCTCAGCAATGGAAACCCTATGACACCCACCCTCTTCCCTCCTCTATCATGGGTCTTTCTAAAGTCAGGAGCTTTCTTGGTCTTTCCATTTTCTAGGAGTCATGTGCCTGGCACCTTGATACACTGAAAAGCAATTGTCAAATGACAAAGTTGGAAAAATTCAACTTATTTGCAGCCTGGAGAGATTTTTATATCCCATTTTCCTGCAACTCTTGTTCATTTTAGCTAGAGCTGTTTCCAACATGCAGCGTCAGTGTGAGCATGCAGACATGACTTGTGTGTGTGTGTGTGTGTGTGTGTGTGTGTGTGTGTGTGTATGTGTGTGTGTGTGCATGTGTGTATGTGTGTGTGTGTGTATGTGTGTGTGTGTGTGTGTGTGTGTGTGTGTGTGTGTGTGTGTGTGTGTGTGTGTGTGTGTGTGTGTGTGTGTGTGTGTGTGTGTGTGTGTGTGTGTGTGTGTGATTTGTAGATTTGTAGTTGACCTTCTGTGGACCTACCCTGACCTTAGTCTATTCCTTGTAGAAATTGCTGGGCACACTTTTACTAGAGCCATGATGGTCCACTACCCTATTTTGAATAATTTGCTGGCAAGTAGAGGAATTGGGTTAAGTTTTCATGAACCCCATCAGATAACTAAATAGAGCCAAAGGAACAGAAGCTACTAGAAAAAAGTAGATGTAACTCATACCTAGTCTAGGTTAAGGTCAAAGCTTCAAGGTCACACTCTGGACAGAATTGGAAAGGATGAGCAGTCAAGGCTGAGCCGGTGGATACTTGACACCTCCCTTGCAATTCATTACTGTTGGGCCTGGGCCTTACCTGTTCTGCCGAATATAAAGGACTCGTTGGACAGCTCCCCACTGTGAGTAACAATCACCATCTTGTACATTCGGCCTTGTAGCAAGTTCTGGAACGAGAAGCTCTGAACTAGCGGGCCCACTTGAGCTCGTTCCTGAAGAGTTTTGTCTGGGTTGTATAAGAAGATGTTGTACCAGCTGAGTTCACCCTCCGAGGCAGTCCAGCTGAAGGACAGGTGTCTACTGGAGTTCTCTGTGATCCTCAGATTGGTGACAGCTGCTGGGACTTGAAAGAGTCAAGGAGTAAGAGAATGGGTCAGCATTTTGCCGTGTCCCTGACACATCCTAGGATCAACACCTCGGTGAACACTTTCAACCCCAAACACATCATCCCCGCCTTTTAAAGATATGTTGCCTTCCAATAGATGCAAACAGTAGCCTCCTGGTATGGATTTCCCTGTAAGACCTCGGTGACAGCCCTTGCCAGCTGATGTTTTTGGCTCTGATTTTTTCAGGTCTGTCTGTGGCCCAGACGAATATTTATTTATGTGCTTTTGTGGAGACTAAGAGCAGCGGCTCTCAGCCTGTGGGTTGCGACCCCCGCAGGGGCCACAGATCAGATATCCTAAATATGAAATGTTTACATTACCAATCACAACAGTAGCAAAATTACAGTTATGAAATAGCAACAAAAACAATTTTATGGTCAGGGGCATCACAACATGAGGAATTGTATTAAAGAGCCAAAGTATTAGGAAGGTTGGGAACTCCTGCCTTAGGGCATCATGGCCAAATTCTGGTCTCTGTGTTCTGTCTGCAGAACGAGGAGCACTGATTGAGAACAGAGAGCCATGCTCACAAATCTCATGGCTAGCAGCAGAACTATGTTCCAATGAAGTGGAGTTTCATTAAATTTAAGGCCTGTGGATCTGAAGATATGTATGGTGGCTAAGAAGTCCTTCATCCCTGGTAGCTGTGGGGTCAAGTACAAGCCCATCCATTGTGTTCAGGGTGAGTGTTATGCCCATCACTTGTGAGGGTTTCTGCTGTGAGGTCCTTTTGTCACTGAACACCCATCAGTAAATCTTACTCCCTGCCTGCAACAACCCACAGAAACACAGAGCCCCTAAAGTAAAGAAACGGGATGTTTGTACATTACTGATGCTGAAATGTGTAATTTAAAAATGGCCCACAAAAGAACAAGAAAGGACTATGGGAAATTATCATCGCAAATACTTTTTAGATAATAGATCCAAGACAGATGTATGATTAGATAGTTCTTCAGGGGAGGTTGGATATGGTTGGCTTTTGTGTGAGGGTTACTGTGTGCTTGGTTTTACTCCCAGATGGGACTTTTTTTTTTTTTTTCACATAATTCTAGCTAGCCAAGATCTAAGACATGGCTTGATGTGTGCAAACAAGTATTTTTTTTTTCTGATGCCAATTAAATTAGAGATCAAAAGGCCACCTCTGAGTGCTAACTGCCACCTCACGTATGATTATTAGACTGCAGAGGGGGGAAGAGCAGATGGACAGACAGGGAAAAGCTAACGGCAGTAGAAACTGGATTGAAGGGTATGAGAAATAAAAACAACAGGGGAAACCCAAGTCATTCTAAAGACGTCACCGAGTGTGGTTTTGCGTTGCTGTTTAGACCAGCATTTTTCCCGATGGCTATTAAAGCCAAGCATCTTTTTCTACCATAAGGTTATTGGCCATGTGAATTCAATGAGAACTCTTTGCTGCACATAGTGGTGCATGCTTGAAATCTCGGCTCTCAGGAGGCTGTGGTAAGAGGATTATTACCCATGGTTTGAAGCTATTCTGGTCTACATTACGGGCTCCTGGCTAGCAAGAGCTTTAGGAAGATGGAGAACCACTGCTCTAGATCTCAGTGGAAAGCTCTCTGCTTTCCTCTCATTCAGTACGATGTTGGTCACATGTTCCTTATATGTGGCTTGTATTATGCTTCTTCTAGATCCAATTTACTCACTTTTTAAAAAACTCATGAAGATGTTTGAATGGTCCTGGATGCTTGTTTTATGTTCTGGAGACATATTTACATATATTGAACTATCCTAGCATCCAAGGGGTAAATCTTGTGTGCATACTGTTCAGTTAGAATTGCTAGTGTCCGCTAAGAAGTTCCACATCTTTACTCATTAGGGATTTTACTCCATAATCCACTCTTCTTATTATATCCTTATCTGGCTGTGATATCAGAGTAGCGCTGCCCTTGTAAAATGATCTTGGGTGAATTCTCTTTGCTTCAGACTTTTGGAATAGTTTGAGAAGAGCTGATTTTAGTTCTTCCTGGATGGTTTTAGGGGGGGTCACAGATGAGGAAACAACAGAGAACTATAGAGGCAGAAAACCTCAGCACTGGCCTCCATTAGGTTGAGGTAGCCCTCGTATGGCCGAGGGGCAAGGCAAGTGGTAACTGCTGTGTTGGGGCTCACTTGAAGTCCTGGCACAAGAGTCCTCAAAAGTTGGAGCGAGCAGAAGATCAGAGAAACAAATATAGAGGTTGAAATGGCATCAGTACTGGACCACTTCTATGAGTCAAGGGATGTGAGAAAGACAAGGGATGGATTTCTCCCTGAGGAACCTAGAAACCATGTTTACCTATGTTATAAAACACATTAAATGTGTTATCAGGTGGCAACCTGGTATCTTATTTCAGCTCCAGTTTCTAACTTTGAGGTTTATATGCTAACACATTTGCACCGTTTCAAATGGTCAAGTCTGTAGCAAAGTCAGCTTCAGCCGTAGTCAACTATTAGTGCCGATTTTGATGACAAATCAGAATGGAGTACTGTGGGCAAGCCTCCATGGGCTGCCTGACCCACGTGGCAGTGTGAAGTCAGGGTGAATGTGACTACTGTGTCAAGAGCTATGCATCTTCTCCCAGCATGGCCTCTCTCTCACTCTATCGCGTCTACAGCATGGAGGGCGAAGGACGCAGCTGGTCTGAGGAAGTTGTTTTACTTACCTGTTCGGCCTTCAGTCTCCACTTCCTTACTAAAGAGGCCTCCGCTGACCGTTAGGATCTGCATCTTGTATTTCTTGCCTGGCGTTAGATCTTCAAACTTGTGCTGTTTTGCGGTCGCTGGCTCTGACGTGTTGCTCAGAAGAACTCCATTCTCACTTAGAAGCAGGATATCATATCTTTCTGCCACACCAAGGGCTTTCTGCCAGCTCACTGTTAAGGAGTTACTGCTGTACGCATTGTCTGCAACGACCCCATGGACAGACGCTGGAACTTCAAAGAAAAGGAGAAGCAAGAAAACTCAGGCTCGGCCACTTAGGACAAAGCACCCAACTGAGGAAAAAAAAAATCTCTAAAAATCATAGTGCACAACTACACTTTCCTCCCCTAAAGATAATTTTGAAGGAAATGAAATTTTGAAATGTGCATAGTTAGGAAGACTTCTGTCTATAAATACAATTTGAAATGCCCTCTTAGCAAGTATACATTTTTCCCAATTGCAATTATTATTATTTTTTTAATCTCTACTAAGACAAACACACAAAGCAAAGATGAGAAACGCTCTTGAAATTCATGAAACGCACATACCTAGGTAGTTTAAAATTAGGATCTCACCAGTTAGCTAAGCCCCACTCGAGGTCCCACTGCAGAGAACTGTGGAACACTCTGGGTCTTCACCAGTGCGCTTACCTGTCTGCCCAAGCACATCTATCTGGTTTCTCAGGGACCCACTGACAGAAACGATGGCAATCCTGTAGGAGGCGCCGGCCTCTAGCCTGTGGAAAGTGTGTTCCGAGACGTGCTTGGGGAGAGTCTGAGAGTCGACCTTCTCATTCTGCCTGAACGCAGACACCACGTACGAGTCAACATCTCCGCCACCAGGGCTCCAGGTTACCGTCAGCCTATCTGTGGCTCCGTTGGCCGAAATGTGAATATTTTTGACCGTGCTGGGAACTGAAAGAGGAAAGAAACTTAAAACCATCACTTAAGAAATGAACCGTGGGGATACTCAGGGTTCCCGAGGTCGGTGGTGGGTGTGGCTTGGTGCTGGAGTACCTGCCTATCATGTAAGACCTTGGTTTCCAT
This sequence comes from Rattus rattus, assembly GCF_011064425.1. Lineage (NCBI taxonomy): Eukaryota > Metazoa > Chordata > Mammalia > Rodentia > Muridae > Rattus > Rattus rattus. Next base: position 194,492,017 of record NC_046154.1, on the reverse strand, counting down.
CCCAAGTGACTCCTAGGCCATGCTTTTTAACGTGTTATCGCTTACTGAAAGATTGCACGTGAGAAAAGATTGCCTGTTTCCCCCTAACTCTTCCACCCAAGCAGACGTTAAGGGGAGAAAGTTTAGGGTGAACAAAGAGAAACGAAACCAGTAGCTATGTACTGAGAGCTGGTTAGACCGCTTCTATCCAAGCCCTGGTTTTCTTATTCCTTGCTATGTGATAACAGGGAAACTATTTAACCTCCATATATTTCTCCATAAGAAAAAAAGGATGCCGGTGATGATAATAAGAATAAGTCGTAGGGTTGGGTAGATTGGGCAGAGATGCTCTGCTGTAGGGCTGTCCCCAAGAAGCTGTCAACCTGCGTAATTAAATAATTACACAGCTCCTTAAAGACTCCCAAAGGACGGACTCCCCATCAGGAGAGCTATGCATCGAATATTTAACACAGTCCCTGTGCCCCAGAAGCCCCAGCTAGGTGTGTCCACTCAGTGTTATTTCTCTGAAAGGTCCCTTGCCACCTCGGTGTACTTTTATTAACGTACTTTTATTGATCCTTCTTGGCAATGCTATTATCACGATCAGGACAAACTTTCTGCTTCTTGCCGTCTCTCATTTGTCCAGGTCTTAATCTAAACACTTGCACTATCAAACATCTTAAGCGCAACACTGCGTCTGTCCACCCGGGCTCAAGAAAGTACTTCCATTTACCCGTGAGGCCTTCGATGAAGGCTGACTGCTGGACGTCGCCGCTGATGGTCAGGACGAGGATTTTGTAATGGCGCCCCGGTGTGAGTGCACTGAACTGATACTCAGTTGCTGTGTTCACCAGGTAAATAGGAGGGAAGACTTTCATGTCATTGAAGAGCAGCTGGACCTCGTACTGGTCCACATCCCCATTGGCTCTTGACCAAGTCACGTGGAGATCCTCCGTACTCCTGTTGAGAAGCGTGAGGTTCTTCACAGGCTCCGGGACTGGAGAGAGGAAGGAGAAGGTATTTCAGGACCAGGCCTGATCAGGTTTACCTACACAATCTATAAATCACGCTCAAGGAACTGCCAAACACATCCCTCCCCCTGCAAAACCTCAGTTGCTTCATGCATAATTAAACACGAAAAATCGAAAGCAACTACTTAAATTGAGATTGTTTTTCCCTGACATAAATCTTACATGTTACATGTTTCGGAGAATATAATTATAAAATGAGTTACGATCTCAGTCAGAAGATAAAACAAGATGTCTAGAACTTTGTTGCATCGATGCAAGAAGACAGAGAAGAAAAATGAAGTGCTTGTTTTCCTTCCTCCCTCACTGTACTTGCTTTTATCTACCAATAAACGACCTATAATTGTCTGTCATGAACGAGGCAAGCCGCAGGTGAGAGTTATTGGGACTATAAGTGACTAATCAGGAAACAGAGAAAACCCAGGGTTTACGTGAAGATGCTCAATGGCCTTCCTGTCCAGCTACCCACATGTCCGCCCACACCCACTTACTTGTTCTCCCCGTCCCTTGTTCACTGGCTTCATATTGTCCACTCTTTGTAGTGACGGTGATGCTGTACAGGCGTCCGGGGACGAGCCGAGCAAACACACACTCATTTTCTGACTTGGGGATGCTTTTGGTTTGAATGAAGCTGTCTCTGTTTTTGATGGTGACCTCATAGTGGTCAAAGTCTCCAGTGGCATGGACCCAGGACACCTTTAAGTAGTCACTTCTGGCAGAGTTGCTAACACTTATTCCCTGGACTTTGTCAGGCACTGAAAAGAGAGAAGTAAAGCTTCCGTGACTCGGGGAGAGCAGTTGTTCACAGATGACACAGATGCCCGAGACAGTAAAATGAAGACACTACTTTTTATCATATGCCTTTAAAAGATAAACCTCAGACCTCCACACCAGGAGGGGAAAGATGGTTATGTTACTTAAAATGATCTTTTGAGAAAAAAACCCAACAAACCCGTATTCTAATCTAACAAATGACAAACAGATGTATCTTATAAGATGGAATATTAACCATAATGACCAGCACCTAATACGAAAGATGGTGCTGATATTAATGATCACAGCACACTTTGCTTACTCAAGTTATCAAGAAAAGTACAATAAAAGGAAAAAGGTAAACATGTATACAAATGTATGAGCACAGATATAAACATGTATGAGTGCATATATAAACATGTATGAGCACATATGTAAACATGAATGAGTGCATATATAAACATGTATGAGTAAATATATAAATATGTATGTGTGAATATATAAACATGTATGAATATATACATAAAATGTACGAGTACATATGTAAACATGTATGAGTACATATATAAACATGTATGAGCACATATGTAAACATGAATGAGTGCATATATAAACATGTATGAGTAAATATATAAATATGTATGTGTGAATATATAAACATGTATGAATATATACATAAAAATGTATGAGTACATATGTAAACATGTATGAGTGCATATATAAACATGTATGAGCACATATGTAAACATGAATGAGTGCATATATAAACATGTATGAGTAAATATATAAATATGTATGTGTAAATATATAAACATGTATAAATATATACATAAAAATGTATGAGTACATATGTAAACATGTATGAGTGCATATATAAACATGTATGAGCACAAATGTAAACATGAATGAGTGCATATATAAACATGTATGAGCACAAATGTAAACATGAATGAGTGCATATATAAACATGTATGAGTAAATATATAAATATGTATGTGTGAATATATAAACATGCATGAATATATACATAAAAATGTATGAGTACATATGTAAACATGTATGAGTGCATATATAAACATGTATGAGTGCATATATAAAGAGATGTTCTGAGTTACTAGTCATGAAAGAATCTTAAATTCAGACCCCAATGCAATGGTATTTTGCATTTCTTTGGCAAAACATAAAACAGACACAGGGAGCTATGAGAGAGTGTCTATCATGTCCTTCCACAGAGGTCAGGTAATGAACTGTTGTACATATACAATGAGATATTACACACACACACTTCTCACTATTAATTCTTATTAACTCAAAACACAAACATTTGGGGATCTTGCTTTTAATATCAAAATATGAACTGCGAGTGGATCTAAGCAACATAGTGATAACTGCGAAAATTCAAGTCCCTGAAAGATTACCTACTTCTTACAAGCATAAAATGACTTCTTATGTTAAAACAACTGAAAAATTAAAACCCTATTATGGCCGGACTGCACATAAGTCAGGCAATGCAAGGAAGAGAGGAGTCTGACGAGTAGAGAAGTTGGCTATCGTGGGATGGATTAGTCAGCCAGGCACCATGTGACTGATACGGATCGTTGTCAAAGTCCTAGTTAGCTTTTATTTTAGGCAGTTTCTCATGCCATTTTAAATTTGTAAAAATTACTAGCTAGATGCCTAGAAAAATCAAAGTGTCAATTGATGCATGCTTTTTTGAAGCAAAAATTATGACTAACGCTATTTTGTAAACCTGAGGCTCCTTCTAGTAGATATATAAACGAATGACTCCATAGGCTGACGTTTTTTCCTTCTCCAGGAGCGAGAAAATGGATTTTACCAGGAACACTGCAAAATGAAGCAGTTCTGATATTAAGGATGGTCTAGTTTTCAATTTAGGGCTGAATTTTGATTCAGTAATAAATTACAAGTTTTCTCTCTCTTGTGTGTGTGGAGTGTATATACATATTACACGGCATATGGAGTGTGTATGTGTGGTGTGTGAGTGTGTATATGTGTGTGTGTGTGTGGTATGTGTGGGTTCATGTGGTGTGTATGTGGTATGTATGTGAGTATGAATGTGTGTGTGTAGTGTATATACATATTACATGGCATATGGAATATGTATGTGTGGTATGTGAGTGTGTATATGTGAGTATGTATATGGTGGCATGTGTGTGAGTATGTGTGTATGTGTGAGTGCATGTGGTGTGTATGTATGTGGTATGTATGTGAGAGTGTGAGTGTGTTTGTGTATGTGTGAGTGCATGTGGTGTGTATGTATGTGGTATGTATGTGAGAGTGTGAGTGTGTTTGTGTATGTGTGAGTGCATGTGGTATATATGTATGTGGTATGTATGTGAGTGTGTGTGTGTATGTGTGTATGTATGTGTGAGTGCATGTGGTGTGTATGTAGGTGGTATGTATGTGAGTGAGTGAGTGTGTGTGTGTAGTGTATATACATATTACACGGCATATGGAGTGTGTATGTGTGGTGTGTGAATGGGTATATATGTGAGTGTGTGTATGTGGCATGTGTATGAGTGTGAGTGTGTGTGTGTGTATGTGTGTGTGCATGTGTGTGTGCATGTAAACAGAGAGTCTGAGACTGACATCTTCCTTGATTGTTCTTTTCCTTAGTTTCTGGGAAAGGTTCAGTTTTCTAACCAAACCTAGATCTCGTCGGTGCTGATGGGCTGTCTGGCCAATGGTCTCTTAGCTGTTTGTCTGTCTTCCCCAGCCCAGACCCAATGTGCTACTGGTACAGATGTGAGTCACCATGCCAGGCTTCTATGTGGGTGCTGGGGATCCACACTTAGGCCCCCATGCTTGTGTGGCAGCCATTGTATTGACTGAGCTCTCTCCCTGGCTACAGGGTCTGTTTCTAGCTGACGAGGACCAGCCATGGATACCCACAGGAAGAAGCATTGCAGGGAGCTCCATACTTGATCCAGAGCACTAAGCCCCGGCTCCAATTAGCTGTCTTTTTTAGCTCCTTTGAACACCTCTAGGCCTGTAGGAGTTTGGTTTACGTCACAGGATGTCTGCTCTGGCATATGCCAAGCCCGTGTCCTTTTCTTCTACTTTCTCCCAAATCAAAACAGCCAGAAACCCATCATTTTGGCACCTAGACTCTATTTTCCCAGGAGGCTTTTACACAGGCTGCAATATTAATATCTCTTGTTGGATTACATTCACGGACCAGGTTTACATTAGAATGTGGTACATCACAGGTCTGGAACAAAACCAGGTCTTTACCTGAAACCAATTACAGCTCTGTTAGTATTTAGCCACCGCAGAGATGGGAAATCCTGAAATGGCACTGTGCGTGCGGACCACGAATGGTCAGTGATCTAAGCCATTTACTGAAGGCAGAGCAATTACTGTAGGAAGAAGTAGCCAGGTCAATAAGGGGCTCTCCAGGTGGGGCTGGAAGTCATTTGTGAGAACCGCTTTAATGCACGGCGGGCGGACGTGACACAGGATTAGAAACGTTGGTCTGCTCACCCAAATGGAGGAGAGCGTTCGCAAAGTTAAGGAGCCTTGAGACACTCGGCCCAAATCAGCAGGACAACAGCTCAGACACGGGTTCTCGGTTAGAGCCATTGGCCTCTGTCAGTCAAGTACCAAATCCGAGTTCACGCTGGGGAAAGAGTCACGATGCTGCTTTGAGCAGAAAATAGCTTTTCTCGCACTTGGGGAAATCTTAGCAAAAGGCCCTGCCATATTAGAGTCATGTGGACAGGAAATGCTAATGAGGTGGTGGGTGGGAAGTTGTAGGTTAGCAGTTAGGAGGCATAGCCTTAAGTTCTAGTCGGTTTCAGACCCAGAGTTGATCAGCATGGTGCTCTGACATACGATCACTCTGGAAGTGAGAATCGGCATTTCTGATCTAAGTCATGACTGTAATTGTCAGTGTAATTAAACCTTAGGTTAATTGACAGATAGATATCTCTGCTCCCGGTCAGTGCATGTAAGTGTGGTGGACACAATGCCTGGACTCTGGCACAGTTCGGACGTGCGACCTTGGGAAAGCCACACTTTGTTTCTGGGATCTTCACCAGCCCCCAAATCAGAAGATGGAGGTCCATTTCGATGCCACTATTCTGGAGCAATGTAAGCAGGGGTTTCTTAATTGGGAAGAGAGGACACAGGTCCGGGTGTGAGACCCGATAGAAAGCCATGCTGTTTCTCCTCAAAGATTCAGGGGCTGCAGTGCAGGCTAAGCGGTTTAGAATGCCTCCTGCTCTTACCGAGGACCTGAGTTCCGTTCCTGGCACCCACAGCAGCCGGCTCACCACCACCCACAACTCCAGCCCCAGGGCATGGATACCCTCTTCTAGACTCCACAAGCCCCTGTGCTCACATGCAAACATCCACAGGAAGACACATATAATTGAAAAATACTAAAGATAAACATAAGAAGAAACTGCCAACCCTTTTTTACTCCTCACGGCTTCAGGGGTTTACGATGTTTCTAGAGTCTGGATGATTTCTTCTACCAGGAGCTACCAAGCACCTGCTCAGCCCCGGCATCTAAGCTCACTACCGGGGTGACATCATTGTCCTATATGAAAAAGGACAGTTTCATATGCAAGAATGACCCCAGAGTCTAGTGGGAAAGATTCGACAGAGAACTGACGTCAGCGTTAAGCAGAAAGTTCAGATGTGAACCCCAGAAAGAAGGCACGAACGTATGGGAAAATGGTGGTTCTCTATATCTAGTTCTTTCTAGTCCATCAAAGACCCGGCGGTCATCGGCTAAGAGCTGTGCTCCCTAGTCTAGGAACTATAAAGGGTCACATTTTTACCTGGTGTTCAAAGAACACACCATCGTCTTGACCATCACATATTTTGGGAAGTATGGAATGGAACAGAGCTGAGTTTAAGACCAAGATCTAAAACTTCCTGGCTGCTTGACAGGGACAAAAATTGGGCACATGACTCAACCATCTTCAGACTTGGTTTCCTAATCTGTAAAATGGGAATAATGGTGCCTATCATAAGGAATATGCAAGGATTAATTAGTTAATATGTGTGAGCCCATATTCCAGTAGCCAAAAAGCACTCTCTAAACAGAAATATTATATATATATGTATATATGTATATATATGTACATATATATATATATTCCCAACTATGAAAGCTATGGAAATCTTCCTGTAAATGTAACATCTACTCAGGTATAGAGTCTCTTCAGTCAAAATAGAAAGTCCCCAGGGCTGTTCTGTGACTTTAACGGTCTTTTATCCAGGATCATTACAAGCCTTTGACGTCCAGGGCCACCCTGGGCTCTGAGGAACCCTGTACCCTCGTAATCCTTACCTGTCCGTTCTTCGCTGAAGGAGTGACTTTCATAATTGCCGCTGTTGGTGGTTATGGTCACATTGTAGAGGCGGCCTGGGGTGAGGGAGCTGAAAGAACACTCGCTGGCAGATTTGGCAGTGGTGTGGGACTGAACCACCTTGCTGTCGTGGGACAGAGTCACCACGTAGTGATCCACTTCTCCAGGCGCCGGCAGCCAGGAAACGCTGAGGTAATCATTCCGGCCAGAATTGTTGACTGTCACTCCACTCACGCTGGACGGGACTGTGGGTTCAAATCAGGGGGAAGAAAGTCGTCGAAGAAAACACAAGCAAAAGTTGGAGTTAACTATTGTACCCAATAAAAACCGGGCTCTGGGAGAGCTGAGTTGATTGAGTTAAGGGGGTACCAGGATCCCAAGTGACTTTGGAAAGATAAACTCTCTTTCATCAGAAGGCTAATGAAGGAAAACACAAGGAGGGCTTTTAGGTGCCTCATAACCTGCACACGCCACCACCGAGACTTTATGGGGATTCTGGGTGAGGGGTGTTTTCAGAGGTATTTTATGTGAGGGTCCCAGTAGGAAAGCGAACAAAAATTAATCAGTTTGAACCAAACTCACCCCAAACGAACAAACTACAGCAACAAAAACCCCCAACCAAAACAAAGATAGTTGAGGGTAATGGAAAGCCATTCCGTGGATTTTTCTGAAGCACTTAGATTCTGTGATAATTTTGACTTTCTTGTGATCAAGTTTTTGATTTCTGGCGAGTTTAATAGAAAGCACAGAGGGAGGCCCTGCTGTCCCTTTGTAAAGCGTTTTCTGCCCTCTAGTGGCCACAGGCTAAAAGTGCATGCTGGGAGCCTGTCCCAGGAGACTGGGCCGAGAAAGCTGTGACTGACTGGGCAAACCCTCTTTTGGATGTTAGAATTATCATCTGTTTATATCCGTTAGAGATCAATGCTGCAGGTCACAGACATCTATCTGCACTTCTTACCTGTTCTTCCTTCCGCCACCACCTGCCGGGAAGGAATCCCTCCGCTCACCGTGGTCACCACCACGGAGTAGAGGCTGCCGGATCTCAGAGCTCGGAAGCTGTACCAGCTGGAGTCACTGGAGACACTCTCGTTTTTGACGACCACATTTTCATGGATCAGTAAAACTTGGTAGAACTCTACATCTCCTAACGCCTTTGTCCAGTCAGTGAACAGACTACTGGTCATCCCTTGGTTGCTGACCTCCAAGTCAGTCACTTGGGCAGGCACTGAAGTGCAGTAGAGAGAAGACAAAACACGTCACGTTTAGTCATCCAAGGCAGTGCAAGGATGAGGGGTCAAAATGGAGACAGATTAAAGAGCTGCAAATGATAACAACGACGACGACGACGACGACGACGACAACAACAACAACAACAACGTGTTTTGTGTGGTTTTGCCTTGAGCCTTTCACCCTGTTTCTTGAAGCACTTGCTCCTTCTCTCCAGGGTTCAGCCACTTTAAACAGCTGCTTACACGACAGCTTTCAGTTAGTCAAAGTCAGTTCAGGTCTGCAATGAGATGTGAAGCTTATAAACAAGCTTTGGCTTTGAGTTTCGCATAGTAAAGGCGGATGCTTTAAAGAACGTTTTATTTAATATGATTCCATCCATACTTATTCCACAAGAACAGAAAGACCGCACCATCCCCTCAAGCCAACAGCTGTTTCAGGATGGGGACAGGATATTCCTTCAAGCTGGCGGTTAGGTTATGGACCAGCAAGCTGGTCATTTCTTTATGAGTGAGTCCTCCAAAGGGGTACTGTTATCGATTCTGAGTGTCCCATAATAATATGTGCTATGGAATATATAAACTCCAGTATTGGTAATCATAACAAGTAAAGAGTGCCTGCTACCTTTCGGTTAGAGCAGGAGACATTTTAGAGGTCAGATTATCTACTACTCAAAAGTGTAAGGCTAGAGAGATGGCTCAGCGGTTAAGAGCACTGACTGCTCTTCCAGAGGTCCTGAGTTCAATTCCCAGCAACCACATGGTGGCTCACAACCATCTGTCATGGGATCTGATGTTCTCTTCTGGTGTGTCTGAAGACAGTGACAGTGTACTCATATACATAAAAATTTTTTTTAAAAAGTGTCTGTGAAGTTGATTTCCTTTACTAATGAGAAATCCAAAGATCAGAGAATATATGCTTTTTAGTTTACACCACAGCTTGACATCCAGATATCCGAGCCAGGGCTTTCTCAGCCCTAAGCCTGTGACCTTCTAACTATCAGCTATGGGTGTGTCTAACACATCTGTTAGTGACCACAGATACTGAGGTTGATGCTGGATTCTCTGTGTGATCCTTCCTTAAACTTACAATAATCAGAGCTCCTCAAAGCTCATTAACTTTCAGGTTAAGATGCGAATATATTCACTAAAAATTATACCATATGTAGTTCAGGAGAACTAACTCCGATTAAACTTTTATATGAGAAATAAAGGAACTACAACTGTCAAACAGGAAAAGCAAAATGAAACAAAAACATCACCCCTCACACCAATTACATAAACATGGAGGACAAACAGCCAAGTTTACTAGAAAGTTACAGCAAGCAGGACAGTATGAATAAAACCGGCAAAGGACAGGCAGACGTGTAAGTGGACAGATCAGAATTGGAAGTCCAGAAAAAGATTAATGAATACATACACACCTAATCTAATCTATATATCTATTCATATATATGTATATATAGTAGATCATAGAAGAATTTTATTAGAATAGAGATATATTATGTTTATAATATAGATTATATAAACAAAGCTGTCTTTATATATAAGCTTATATATAGAGAAATATATTTTGTTTATAAAATATTATATATAATATAAATATATATAGAAATATATTGTCTATTATATATTATATATAAACAAAGCCATCTTTATATATAAGCTTATATATATATGAGACTATATGTATACACATATACACATATGAATCCTAAAGTTAGAAGTCTTCCAGGGAAGAGTCTCTGTGGCCCTTTGTTAAGCAAAGAGGTTTCAAGTGTGATGCCAAGAGCGTGGTCCTCGAGAGATCTTCTTAGATGTCAAAATGAGGTACCACTACTAACCAAAACATGCGATTTAATCATTTAAAACAGGGAGCCACACGTAAGACATGTGTTTCAATATGCATTTCTAAATTGTGTGTAAAAGTCAAGAAGTCTCAAAACCTTTGTTTGTTGGGCTGGAGAGATGGCTCAGTGGGTTATGTGCTTGCTAAACAAAGCCTAAGAACCCAAGAGGTCATCCTGGAACTCAAGCACTCGAGCGCCTGTAACCTCTGTGCTGGGGGCTGAGGGAGAGGATCCTGGGCGTTCTCTGGCCAGCCAGTCCTGCTGAAGCCATAGTTTCAGATTCACGGAGACGCCCTGTCTTCTAAAAATCAGGTGTGGGCTGGCGAGGCAGCTCAGCGGGTTAATGTATCTGCTGCTAGGTCAGACGCACTGTGTTTTATCCCAGAGACTTTCGTGGTACAAGGAGAGTGCACTGCCTTCCAGGAGTTGTCATGTGATCCCCTCACATGGTGTGTGTGTGCCCACAAACTCACAAAGGAAAACCAACAGACAATCTTAAAATTTAAAAAGAGCGGGAAACAGACCAAGGATGACATCCTAGCATTAACCTCTGGACTCCACCCTGCCACTCACGTGGGTGAGTGTACCCGCTTCCACGTGAGCTCTCAGATTCATACCGCACACACATTTGCATACAAGACTGTTAAGAAAACTAACAATGGGGGACTGGAGAGATGGCTCAGTGGTTAAGAGCACTGACTGCTCTTCCAGAGGTCCTGAGTTCAAATCCCAGCAACCACATGGTGGCTCACAACCATCTGTAATGAGATCCGATGCCCTCTTCTGGCGTGTCTGAAGACAGCGACAGTGCACCTATATAATAAATAAATAAATCTTTAAAAAAAAAAAAAAAAAAAAAAACTAACAATGAGCAAACTATCCAACCACAAACTTTCCGAAAGGAGGCGACAGTGAGCAGGCATAGGAAAAGGTTCTCAAGCCAGGAGACGCCAGGAGACGTGAGGTTCTGACAACACACCTCCTTGGAATGGCTGAACTTTAAAATAAACAGGCACATAGACAGGCAGTAAGTGCCAAGTGCTGCCTGGAGCTTTCATACGTTGTTTACAGAAGTGTAAAAAAAAAAAAAAATATAATCTAGCTGGGCAGGGTGACAAATGCCTATAGTCCCAGTCACCTAACAGGGTGGCTTAGACCAAAGATCCCTTGAACCCAGAGGTTTGAGTCTAGCCTGGGCACCCGTAGTGAGAGCCCCATCTCAAAGCATAAGAAGGAAAGTGTTTTAATTGCTGTAGGAAAGACACCGACAGTTCCTTACAAAGTCAAACAATGCTGTACCATGCTTAGTACATCGCCCAACAATGTGAACAGAAGGAGCTCTGAGGACGTTAGCTCTGAACCAATGCCCGGGCCTTCATTTCCAGCAGCATGCTAGATTATTACCATGAGAAAATCACCCCGATAAACGTATCCCGCGTATTGGATGAAAATAAAAAGCAAATGGAGCGATACATTGTCAAGAACGTAAGGACTTCTCGGAGGCGGGTAAATGAGCGGTAGGCCATTGGATTACTGAAGCAAACTGCTGCTACAGACATGAGCGCAGGCCTTGACTTTACAGTGCAGCAAGATCCTGGAGACGGGAGGTAAAGTGTAAGACACCACAGGCGGGGCAGCTGACGGCTGAGCCTACTCGGAACTGCATCCCGCAAGTTTATTCTCCTCTGCTCTCCATCCTTATAAGCCTTCTCAATATCTGCTGAAGAAAACAATTTTCTTTATGGTTATTTTATGTGCATGCGTGCATGCATACACGCGCGCCCGTGTGTGTGTGTATGTGTGTGTGTGTGTGTGTGTGTGTGTGTGTGTGTGTGTGTGTATAGACTTTATTTGTGCTGGGAAAGTCTCTGCCCCTGATCTAAGACCCAAGCCTTCTTGGGAATTTTTAACCTTGAGATACTTTTCGTGTGCTTACATCTGGGGTCCACAAATGTGGGTGTTCAAAAACCCTCAGACTGACTGACTATGTTAAGCCAGGTCTGAGTTGACAGCGTTCAGGGTACATGGAAGAATCAAAAGAAAATTCTTTCTGATGTGCATCTTGAAACAAAGCCTTAAGGAGTTCTCATAAAATATAAGCCTATAGCAAAAAAGAGGAACATTTAAAGAAATAGAGCAACAGGAGCGAATGGCACCATAAAAAATCAACAGGTGATAATAGCCTTTAACCGCGGAAGAGTTCAGATTTCAGTCATAAAAGAGTACAGTTAACATGTCCGAAGGTCTTGGGATATAGCTCAGTCATAGAACTTGCTCAGCTTGTGTGAGTGTGAGTGTGTGTGTGTGTGTGTGTGTGTGTGTGTGTATACACTGAACCAAGAACAAAAGAACATACGCAGACTTGGGAGACAAACCAGAGACTATGTGAAAAATAGAAGAGATTTTAACAGACGAGACCGAAACAAACAGCTGAAGAAATCGAGCAGTTTGCACACCAGGAAGCGAATATTCACAGTTGTGTCTGAGTTACAGGTGGGGAGTGGGAAAGAGTCAAGAGGCAAAACTGGAGAGTTAATGGCTGAAAATTTGCAGGATGGAGAAAAGGCACGAATCTGAAAGAACAGACATCCCGAGAAATCGCAGGTAAAAAATGGGCAAAAGACTGTCTGTACCTAGATTGTCCCCGTGAGACAGCAGAACTGGGGGGAGGGGCGCATAGAGCAGGCTTCTCACAGGAAAGCAAGAATTACACTGGAAGCCTGCGCTGTAACAGAGACAGTAAGTGCCAGAGAAGCTAGAAAAAATATTCCCAGTGTCCTGATAGAAAATATCTCAGCACATGGCAAAAACATAGGAAACCGCTTTGCAAAACTGAGAGCTGCAAAAAGACACGCCGGGGGGGGGGTGGGGAACAAGCAAAAGCGGAGAGAGCTTGTCCCCAGGACTTTTTCAATAAAGAATTTAAAGAACGTCCTTCAGATGAAGGAGAACTCGCTGACGCGAAGCTTCTGAAACTCAGGGAGAAAGGACGAACGGGCGGTAAGCTGAAAGACGGCTTCACAGAACTGTATTTTGGGGGAAGTAGAACTCACAGGAGAAGTAAAAGGCCCGGAGAGACCGATCAGCGGTTCAAACCTCGCTGCTTTTGCAGACGACCTGGGTTTATTTCCTAGGATGCACATGGCGGCTCGCACCTCTTCCTAACTCCAGTCCCGGGGGCAGCACATTCTCCTCTGGCACCATGGGCACCAGGCACACTCATAATAGTACACGCATGTACACACACATGTACACGCATGTACACACAGACAATCACTTACACATATTTTAAAAAGTTGAAGAAGGGAGGAAAGACAATACGGGCTATCCAGAGCTTATACGTGGCTAATGCCCGTCTTGATGAGGGCGTGGCTCCTTACGTCACCGGGAAACGCTAAGAGCAGGGTTCAGCATAGATAGCGTCTGTCTTGCTGGCATGGGCACTCATGAGCTGCCCCGCCCCCCACTGTCTCTGATGTTAAATTATCAATTCTCCTTTCTAAAGCCAGTTTTCTCAGTGTGCTATAGATCCCACATCCCTCACTGAACGACAACATTTCCCTTCTCCTGATGTTGGTATCCTCCTTCCCTTTAGAAATTACAGCTAACATAAAATATCCTGCTTTTTTTAAATAATTAATAATACTTTCTACCACACCTCTGTCCTCAACTGTGTCCCACCTCTTCATTCTCTTTTGCAGACAGAACTGCACGTCAAGGTTACTCTCTAAAGTATGTTGATGAGTAAAATACACCTAAGCAGAAGGAGAAACTTGGTAAAACAGGAAGTAAATAGAAGGGTCCATAATGTCCTGCCAAGTACACAATAGGCTTGGTGGGCACCTGACGGGTGTCTGCAAATTCCTGTGGCTAGACCATTGGGGAATGTAAAGTCTGTGAACGCCATTACCTGTTCTTCCTTGGATTGAAGCTGACTGCTTCAGATCTCCACTCATGCTCGTGACGGTGGCCTTGTAATTTCGTCCAGGCATCAGGTTGGTAAAAGTGTACTCTTTGGCGTCTTTGGAGAGCGACTTGTGGATGACAAAGAGCTCTCTGTCCATCAGTGAAATGGTGTACTTCTCCCATTCGCCGAGAGGGGCCCGCCATGTGATGCCCAGTGAGGTTTCGTTAGCCTGTTTGATCCGAAGTTGGAGGACAGCCAGGGGGACTGAGGAAATAAATCAGTCGAGACTTGGGGTCACTGATTCAGTCACAACCATTAGTAGTCTTCAGAGAGCTACTCTTTTCTATCCGTTCTGGGCTCTACAGGAGTTGGGTGTGCCCAACTCTAGCCCTGAGAGTTCCTCTCTTCTTGTGGACCATTGTTTTGAAAATAATTTTTAAAAATCCCGCAACCCACAAAACTAAGAATAGACTATGCTTGAGTATTTGAGTGGAGTGAGAAGTATTTATTGCTCTCGAACCTGAGGAAGGCCAAGAGTTCCTCTGCTTATTTCTGAGGGGGACCCTGCTGTGTCAACTGGAGAGCAACAATTACAATCTTAGCAGGGGCAGCCCGTGTCTTAAAGGAATTTTGATGTCTTCCTCTTCTTTAAAAGACGTCATCATTATAATTTCTCAAAGACATTGTTAACAGCAACATATTGACCCCACCAAACAACGGGAAGCCATGTTATAAAAGAGTCAGTTGTACAGAACTACAATTTGATTTGAAATTTTCTGTAGTTTCATGGTAATAGATCACCGAATCTTTCATCAATGTAAAAACAGCAAGAACGACAACAGAAACGACAATGATTTGTACTGAGTCTACCTCAAACTCCTTCACTGCCAATGTGGCTCTAAAATGGCCCCTAGGTAGCCTGTGAAAATGGCTTGCTACTCTAATGAACCAGAAAAATCTAGAAAAAAAAATACACAAATCAAGGGATTCTAATTTTTTTGCATTTGCTCAAAAGACATCTGCAGAACCTCCCAGGCCATCAAGGGTATGTGTCCCTGAAAAACGTCACCAAGAAACTGAAAGATGTCCCTTTTTTTAAAATAAATTTTTAAAAGATTACACACACACACACACACACACACACACACACACACACACACACACACACACAGTAGCTGTCTCCAGAAACACCAGAAGAGGGTGTCAGATCCCATTACAGATAGTTGTGAGCCACCATGTGGTTGCTGGATTTGAACTCAGGACCTCAGGAAGAGCAGTCAGTGCTCTTAACCACCAAGCCATTTCTCCAGCCCAAAAGATGTCAGTTTTAAAGAAGCAGTGTGAGCCCTTGTGGCTTGTACCAGTATGTGGGGGCTGGGCACTGGGTCAGTCCCCAAAGAGTGTTGAATTGCTTTGCTCAAGTTTTAAAATGCAGGCTGAGAGACAGCTAAGGGTTTTCCCGCAGGCCCTCAGGCAAGCAAAGCACTAACAATGCTGTGCTACCTATGCAGTGCTGAGAGTCGGCTTTCTGAACCCTCCAGCATTGTGGACATGACCCTTATCAGGAAGGAACAATTGTTTGTAAGCTAGAAGACGAAGTTGCACAGAAGAAAAAAGTATTATAATCTGAAAGAGAATTCAGCATGAAACAACTAAAAATTAAAGTTGGAGGCTGGGGTGGGGTGTGGTTCTCCAGAGAATGGTGTCAATAGGGTGTGTCTTAGTTAGGGTTTTACTGCTGTGAACAGACGCCATGACCAAGGCAACTCTTATAAGGACAACATTTGACTGGGGCTGGCTTACAGGTTCAGAGGTTTAGTCCATTATCATCAAGATGGGAGCGTGGCAGCATCCAGGCAGGCATGGTGCAGGGGAGCTGAGAGTTCTATATCTTTATTTGAATGCTGCTAGAAGACTGACTTCCAGGCAGCTGGGAGGAGGGTCTTAAAGCCCAAGCCCACAATGACACACCTACTCCAACAAGACCACACCTCCAAATAGTGCCACTCCTGGGCTGGGCATATTCAAACCACCACAGGGTGGACCCGACTGTTCATTCAGCTTACATTTCTAGGTTGCTTGAAGTGACTGGCAAAATACTGGGGAATGAGAAGGACACTTGTACTGTGGGTACAGGGAGTGTCTTGGCTTAAGCCGGCTAGGACGTCAGTCATCATCTACCTGACATTAGTGTTGGGAGGAGGAAAAGCTCACTGAGAGATACAGGTGGTTAAGGGGCTATCACAGCCATCCTCTTTGGAATCCTCACAAAAGCAGCCATTTCTTGATCAGGCAAGACTACGGGAGATCATTTCACTTTAAGTATGGTCTGTGCTGTGTCATCCTAGATATGGTCTATGCTGCAGAGATTATCATAGAGATGCTGGAGGATACCTGTCATATGTGAAAGCTGAGAAAACAGGTTCTGGTGTTTGTGATTTGCCAAAGAAATTGCAATACAATGGTGACAGCAAAATGATCAGGGTCCATGGATCCTACCCCACCCTTTCCTGTCTCCAAACATAGCCCCTCCATGTCAATTACCCTACCCCGAGATTCTCAAGTTAGTCACTAACTCTTTGAGAGATTGGTCTTTATTCTCAGATTGTATCTTCTCTGTTGTTGTGCATCTAAAATGTCTTTCCTTGGGGTGGAAGAGATAGCTCAGTGGTTAAGAATGCTTGCTGCTCTGGTATAGGACCTGGGTCCAGTTGCCAGCACTCGGGTTGAGCATCTCACAAGTGCCTGTAATGTCAGCTCTATGGGATCTTCTGCCCCCTGGTGGATTTTGGTGCATATTACTGGCCCCCTCTTCACCCCTCCCCTTTCCCCTCTCCCCCCACAGCCGCCCACAACACACAGTTTAAAATTTTTATATATAAGCTTTTTTGAGACAGGAGTTTCTCTGTATAGCCCTGGCTGTCCCAAAACTCACTCTGTAGACCAGGCTACCCTCAAACTTAGACATCTGCCTGCCTTTCCCTTCTTTGCCTGGGATTAAAGCCAACATCGCCTGATATAAAATAAAAAAAAAATTAAAAAAAAACCTTTAATATGTCTCTTCTTTCATGAAATGATAGTTACCAGTGGAAAGGAGTTTTGATGTTCAAAATGGACAAAATTAAATGTTTGCCACCCTGTTATAATAGCTCACCTTTAGGGAGTACAGAAATAAAACATCCGTGGCTCTGTGAAACGAGGGATGAATTAAGTTCTGCCCATCCCTCATGTTTTACCTGTCCTGCCTTGGCAGCGCTCGGAATTCCTCAGATTTCCACTCTCAACGATGACTTCTACCTCATACTGTCTTCCTGGTATGAGCTCCAAGCCTTCCAAGGCAAAGTGTGTTTCTTCCTTTCCCACAGTGGTGTTGAGCAGGACCAAGGAGTCATTGAAGAGCAGGATACGGTAGTGATCCCAATCTCCAGCAGGGGGCGTCCAGTTCACTGCAAAGGACTTCATCCAAATCTCGTTGTAGGAAACCAGACTGCTCACTTTTTCTGGAACTAAACAAGGACGTGCGGACGGTATTGAAAACAAAAAAAGAATTAAGAATATTCATTTGCTTTTCATGGGAAACAATATATAGAGGACACACATGATTGCTATTGAACACATTTCTACTGCTTTCGGATATCTGTGTACATCAGGTGAGTTCTCTCTCTCTCTCTCTCTCTCTCTCTCTCTCTCTCTCTCGTTTTGAAGACATTTAACATTCAAGAAATGCAGGTGAAAATCGCTTCAATAACGTGACAGTTATGCAGTCACTGTTCACAGTGTAGCGTCACCACTGCTGTTTTCCACTGCTTGTCTGCCAGCCCTGGAGATCATACTGACGTTGTATCTCCTGATGGTGACACTGACAAATGTGATATCTTTTGAAAAAGGATACTGTGTGTTGTGGTTGTGAAACATCCTCTTTTTTTTTTTTTTTTAATTCCAACAGGAAAGAACAAATGTCACACACATGGCTTTGGGCATGTTTTGAGTGCAAAGATTCTCGGGGTCTCTTAAAAAAAAATGACCAAACAAAACCCAGGTTCTTCGCTTACGTCTGTGTCTCTTCTGTAGCCACTGCCCCTCATTCCTTTTCCCTTTCTGTGTGTCCGGGAGTGTGTGCTGCAGTGCTGACCTCTCTGAGCTCTCCCACTTCTGAGCCTCTGCTCCCCAACCACAGACATTTCTCATAGACATTTCTTCTTCCCCATTCTATGTTCCAGGAAGTTCACTCTTTCTAGGTTCCCCTGCAAGGACATTGCCACTAAACGTCTACTGATCTTCTGGAAGAGAATATTGTTTTTGGTTCCTTTTGACTGTATCACTCTTACTTGAGATCTCTAGCGGCACTGAGACTGGACTCAAATCGAACCATCTCCTTTAAGCTCAAGTTCCAGTACTTTCCTGGCCAGATGGCCATGAATAAGTTATTTGATCACTAGAGTTTATCTACACAATGTCTATGCTAACAACACAGCTCTTAGCTTACAGTTTTCTTCCAATAAATAAATGAAATAGGTTCGGAGTGTTTGCGCAGGGCCCGACACATGAAATTATTAATGCCATTGGCATTTTAAAAGGGTACTATTCTTGGTGTGTGTATATGTGTGTGTGTATGTGTGTGTGCATGTGTGTGTGCATGTGTGTGCATGTGTGTGTGCATGTGTGTGTATGTGTGTGTGTGTGTATGTGTGTGTGTATATGTGTGTATGTGTGTATGTGTGTGTATGTGTGTATGTGTGTGTGTGTGTGTGTGTGTGTGTGTGTGTGTGTGTGTGTGTGTGTGTGTGTGTGTGTGTGTGTGTGTTTCACCTTTGGTTAAAATGTAGCATCTATTAAGCAAAAGCCAGCAGATAATCTTTTATCGAACTACATAAATGACCCCGTGAAAGATTGTACTTTTAGTTTTAGAAATACAAAAACAAGCTACTGAGTAGGCTTGCCCACAGGACAAGAACTTGCAGAACTTTTCAGAACCTTGACTTAAAAACAATAACACACCATAACGACTTTAACAATGTGCAAGGTTCATAATACAGTAATTTATCAAATAAAGAAAGATAAATGTTCATTAACATAAATGAAGACGATTATTTATGGGAAACATCACGAGATGCTGTGTTGGCCTTATTATAAGAATGAACCAGAAGTGTTTTCTTTATTGGCATCGGTGACAGTGGATTTGTGATTCTTAGGTGATCGGGCACGAGAAAGCAGGCAGCAGGGAGGGAGAACCCAAAGATCCCAGTGCAGCCCAAAGCACATTAAATGACCCGATGTATGCAATTAAAGCCTCTGCTTTATTCTGTGCGTGGGTTCTATTCCATGGTCATTCCTGGACATATGAGCCCTCAGGTAGGAAAAGAAGTCCCTTTCTCAGTTATTCTGCCCGATTCTGAGCTGTATCTTAGAATGATTGCGGCCACCAAAGACCGTTCCGGAGGCTGACTCACCTGTTCTGCCCATTGCCGACTTCTCAGCAGAGAGCTCACCAGAGACACAGCGGATGGTAACTTGGTAAAGCCGTCCAGGGACTAAGTCTTTAAATTGAGTTTCAGTAGCACGAGGTGGTAGTGTTTTGGATTCCTTGATGGTCCCTTGGTGAGACAGGGTGATGCTGTAGGAATCTATAACCCCAAGAGGTTTTTGCCACTTCACGTTTAGAGAGGTCAAACTGCCACCACTTGTCGCCTTCAGATTTGAGACTTCCATAGGAGCTAATTAGTAAAAGAATGGAAAAGAGAATTTACTCCTCATCTCTTCCCTTCCTATGACCTCATTTTGACCTAAACTTTAATGTCTACATGCAGTCTGAAGCCTGGATTCTGGAGGGACTTGTGAGCTGCCCACAAAACACTGGGCAGTTCTTTGTCAGTCTCACTGTTGCTTACTAGAAAATAAAGTTTGGTTAGAAGATTGTCCGTATTCATTTACAGCTCTGGGATTCTTCAGACAGAGTTTGCAATGAGGTCTGTCATCTACTTAATTCCTTTGTGAGCGAATCTGTGGGTTTATTTATTTAAACAAATATACACTAAATAGGCTGATTAGTTGGTGGTTGTACAGATGTGTATGCTCAAATACTTTTTAAAAGGTTGTGTGTGTGACATGTGTGCAAGTGTGCACACACAGATGCTAGAAGAGAACACTGCTTACAAGGAGAAGGACTTACAGATAAGTGGGGGCTGCCCAAAGTGGGTGCTAGAAACTAAACTATGGAAGAGCAGTAAGCACTCTTAGGGGCTGAGCCATCTTCCCCCCCACTGAAATACTTTTTATATTAAGTCATGCTAAGGTTAAAGAGCTGTGCTACTCATTCATCAAAGGAAAACAAAGTTTGACGAATATTATTCCTGCTGTAACTATGCCTGATGGTGGAGTGCAAATTAACACAGTTTCACTAGAGGACTGAGTACAGCACAGTGATTTTGTACAGGATGCTCGAAGGGTAATTTGTTCTCTCTGAATCTTTCTCTGTTTCTCTATCTTTGTCTCTCTGTCTCTGTCTCTGTCTGTCTCTGTCTCTCATTCAAGATGGCCTAGAATTTTCTATATAATCAAGTCTGTCCTCAAACTTGTGATCCTCCTGCCTCAGCTTCTCAAGTGCTGGGATTACAGGTGTGCACTTGGCTTTATTTTCTCATGATATTCACAGATAGTTAAGCTATCTTGTGCATTTTTCATAGGAACATCTACATATTTTTGAAGTATATGCATGTGAAGCAGTCTCCAATCTCTCTCCTTAGCCTCCTATACTCTCCCCTCTAGAACAACTCCAAAGGCATTGTCTACTTTACAGCTCACTATGAAATTAGATAACTCACAAAGAGAAGTTTATCGACACATCATATAAACTAGGAGCATCTGAATGTAAGTCCCGGGAGGGTTCTGACATTGCCTATCTCGACTGGCACTAACCTTGACACATACTCCAGAAGGATGGGCTGAATGAGTCAGTGAGTGAACAGTTCATTAATAATTAACACCAATTATTTTGTATTCAGTTTAGGTTAGGCTGAGCCACTGGGTCCCCTGTCGTGTTTTCTTGGGTGGAGGGTTCTAGAAGTGACTGTCATACAAGAACATGTCTCCA
The DNA here is from genome assembly GCF_011064425.1 of Rattus rattus. Lineage (NCBI taxonomy): Eukaryota > Metazoa > Chordata > Mammalia > Rodentia > Muridae > Rattus > Rattus rattus. Next base: position 194,470,842 of record NC_046154.1, on the reverse strand, counting down.
TGCATGGAAAAGGAAAGCACTCTAAGCTCACTGTGGGTGCTCACAAAGATGGTAGATGCCTACTTAAGAGCCAGGGGCAGGGAGCCTTAGTGGGTATTAGACGGAAAAGTTTGAACCATATCAGCACCTCCATTTTTCTTCATGAAGGTGGATATATGCTAAGGTCTTTCTGTAACTCACATGAATTTCAATTTGTCCTACAGTATCATTATCCAAATAGCAAGCCAGATTTAAACTCAGTTTGAACTTTGTTCTTGTTCAGCAACGAGGAGGAACTTACCGGTCCTCCCCAGTTTCCACCTGGAGTTTTGTAGTCCTGAGGCCATGGTGACAATAGTGACGTTGTAGAGGTGGCCAGGGGTCAGCCCACGGAAAGCATAAGAAGTGTCCTGCTTGTCCACGTTTGTGTCCTGAACGATGGTCCCTTTATCCATTAGCATCAGCCTGTATTGTTCCACATTCCCAGGACCACGAGACCAGGAAATCAGGAGAGAATTAGGATTGGGGGAAATGCCAATATCTTCCACTGGAGATGGCCCTGCGGGATAGAGACACACGGCCGCAAGGTCATTCTTGTCTTGTAGAAGACAAGAGAGTTCTTTAGTTTGCACATTCGTTTATACTCTTCTCTATACTTTAAACTCATAGTAATTCTCAGTGATGGTGCCTTGACAGTTCACTGGGACCTTCATTAGTTAACCATCTTTTTAAAAAAAATTTATTTATTATATATAAATACACTGTAGCTGTCATCAGACACACCAGAAGAGGGCATTGGATCCCATTATAGATAGTTGTGAGCCACCATGTGGTTGCTGGGAATTGAACTCAGGACCTCTGGAAGAGCAGTCAGTGCTCCTAACTGCTGAGCCATCTCCCCAGCCCAGTTAAGCACCTTGATAAAGATTTTATGGGCTAAAAGGCTATTTTATCTCCCCTGTTGTATGGCGATTAAGGCGGGGGTTGCCTGTGCAGTGCAGTAGTACATCACGACGAGAAATAATAAATAGAAGAGACCGAGGAACAAACCCTGGAAGATGCGATGGAAAGAGATAGAAATAGCCAGGTAAAGGAGAGAGAGGCCGGGGGCAGGAAGTCATGCACATCCTGGGAGGGACGTGACTCACGGGGACACCAAAGGAATTTATCTTCCAGCATAGCCAAGAAGCAAAAAACTTATTTTAAACCCAGAGGCATTTAGAAGACATTGTAACTTAACATTACGAGAATATTTGGGAAATGAAAATCTCATTTTCCTGGATTTGAATTAGGCATACCTGTAGGGAGTATCTATTTTAAATTAGAGAAAATTCTGCTTCCAGAGCGATCTCGTGATCACCTAGTAAACGTAAGCAACACATTCACTTCATGCGTTTGTGATGGGTGGCATTTTCCCCGTTTCTTGAATAATGTATAATTTTGAAGGAGCCAGAGAGGGCTGGGGAGTGTTTGCCCTGCATGCAGGAAGTCTCTGAGGTTTCATTCCCCAGTACCATCAAAAAGAAGAAAGAGACGAAAAGATACTGCCGACCATTATCTACCACCCGTCTCACCCGTAGATCCATTGGTATACGCGGGAAAGGAGCGCTTTCCTCCAGACACAGCTGTGATGCCAATTTTGTAACTGCTACCCGCCGTGAGGTTCAGAAAAGTGTACTGGCTCCATGTGGCACTTTCTTGAACTTGGACTTCTTGTATCTTCTGATTGTTTTGATCAAATAATTGCACCTCATACCAGGTGACTTTTCCAGAAGAGGGAGTCCACCGGACCTGCAGGGTGGTTGATGTTGTCCTCTCAGGGTTGACTTCAAGCCTGGCAGGGGGCAAGGGATCTGCAAAGGGCATCAAGGAGAAGGCAGCATGAGGGCTTTGAAAATAGCTGTTGATGCTACCCCACCCCCCGCCCCTCCATATTCCTTAAAAATGTAAAGGGTGAGGTGGGGATCATTGGTGTATTGCTGTGCTCAAAAACCTCTGTCTCATTTCACAAAGACACAGCTCCCTGACCCCTTAGGGACAAGAACTCCTACTTCTGAGAAGGCCTTTTTGTTAAGGTCGGTCTGATCTTGAAGATTCAGCCAAGGCCCTTCTTCATTTGACTAGCATGTGTTGGGACAAGCATCCAGCGTGTGCTTGGCTCAATACTGAAGATCCAACCAGAAAATACAAACTTATACATGATAGGAGTTTGTACTCAGCTTTTCCCCGGGTTTTTCATCCTAGGTGCCATTTACAGATATAAGTTTGGGTAGCTTTTAGTTGTTAGGTAGTCACAAAACACACAGATTAGTTACTGATCCTAAAATAGATTTGCTTACCGATATTGACACTCCCAACAGCTGGGGTTACCAATATTTAAAATCTCAGTTCTGGAGCATGCTGGAGTTGCCAGAGATGCTGGGATGGACAGGGTTTTATACCTAACAATTAACTTCATTTCAGTTCTCTCAGTCAGGGGCAGTTAGGGGAGCTGCTGAGCGCCTGCTGACTCTTCACCATTGAATGTGAATCAGGATGGAGAGGGTATCCTGGTATTGGGGACTGGGTCAAAGGTCCACAGTACTTCATGAACAGCTGTTCTTTAAGTACAGTGGGGAGTTAGGCTGTCCTATGTCACATGCAGGGAGCATGCAAGAAACGTGTACCTGAGAAAAACTTGGCAATCCTGGATAGTTGGGGTTCCACAAGTCAGAAAGAGATATTGGGGAGCAATGTATAAATCAGGCCATTTGTTTGAGTGGCACAGCTAAACAGATCCCACAACTTTGGCCACCTCCCGAGGGGCAGCCTTTTGCTCATGATACCAAGAATTATAGACCTTATAATAAAAGCACAATTTGAAGAAGATGTCCGTTTGTGACGAACACAACGCCAACAAGTAAGCTAACCCTATTCTATATTCAAATGGCATCTGTGGACAGGCAGCCTTTAAGACGGCCTGTGGGTGAACAAGAAAGACATCATATGTAGAACACGGCGTGAGGTCCGATGCCTTTATGTTTTGTGCTATTATTTATGTGAGCTCATCATTCTGTAAAAGTTAAACATGCCACTAATATGTCAGTAATTATTAAAAATACAAAGAATAGCCAACAAGTAAACCAAGGAAATGTGTGTGTGTGTGTGTGTGTGTGTGTGTGTGTGTGTGTGAGAGAGAGAGAGAGAGAGAGAGAGAGAGAGAGAGAGAGAATGAATTTGTCTCTATGGCTTGGTGGTCCTATACCTAAGCAGTTTGTAATACCCGAAGTTCACTGTGATTATGTTCCTATTACACACTGATTTATCAGCCACAGAACCAGTGATGCAGAGCTTGGATTTTGGAACTAGAAAGAGCTATGTTCAAATCTTGGTTCCACGGCACACCACTTATATGACATTCCATCAAAACTTCTATCTCCCTACTTGTCTGGAGTGTAATAATAAATAAATAAGTAAATAAAGCAAGAAATTTATAAATAATTATAACAATAAATAATAAAGTTCCAAGGAATTTTATGAGCAAACCAGATATAGAGGATACTTCACCCAGCATGTGATGGGTACAAAACTTTATTTCTGTTTTGTTTATCAAAGAAATAGATGTTTTCTCCTGAATCATGGATAACAAGGAGGCAAAAATAAAACAAATTTTTTTTTGCAAACTAAACTGATAATATCTTCAATGGTTTTTGTTACAAGAAAAGGTCTTGACAAAATTTTGGATATACTTTTTTGACTTTTTTAAAAAAAATTCTGACTCTTAAGTTTAAATAAAAACTTCCCAAGATGAGTTTTATTTATGGATTTTTTTAAGTGAAAACTAGAGTTTTGGGGGGTAGTGATGAGAGTAAATGTTACTTATCCTACACAACAGATGTTGTATTAAAAGGAAAGGAGGTAATTTCTCCTCACACAAAGGTTTTTAGTTACCTGGAAAGAATAAGGTATCCACCATGTGAGCGTCTGTTGGCCAGCAAGCCTCAAAAACAACATGGTGGGACCAAGTGGGAACATTTTTGCTGAAGCAGCACTTTAAGGACGAGGGTGAAAGGGGTAATTTCACCCAGCACCAGCTCCAGAGAGAGTCAAGCCTTGCCATCTATGTCTACCCCCAAGCCAGAGAAAGGTTAAAGAAAATGTTATGACCAGTATAATCTAAATATACACAATCTGCAAACTACGAGTGGTAAAAATGAATTTTAAGGTTGCGTGCCTAGAGGTTGAACTTCAGAAATGCAGACTTTATCTAATCTCTCGGAGCCAGAAAACAAAACAGTCAATCCTTTGGACATCCGGCAGAACAAAGAAACAGTGTATCAGGGAAGTGCCTGGGCTGCGAGAACCTGCCCTGGAAACAAACACTTAAAACCCCATTTAAACTGTGATAAAGCTTTGGTGCTGGCGCTGCTCCACGCTGCTCTGCCTGCTGTAGGAGCTAAAGAGTTTGTAGACCGCCATGGCATTAGAAACATTTGGATTACAAGTCAGATGCTTCTGTTGAGGGTACAAGCTTCTGGGGCCTGTGTCAGTGTGTATGGTATGTGCCTGTGTGTGCTTGTTGGTGTGTGTGAGTGCTACTGCACAGGTATGCCCTGGCACGTAGGTGGGGGCTACATCGCAACCTTGGGTGGCGTTGCATTCCACCTTGTTGGAAACAGGATTTCCTTGTCCCTGTGTTCACCAGGCTGACTGGCCCATGAGCTACCTGGCATAGTCCTTTCTCCATTACATGGGGAGAACTGGGTGTGTTTCCATGATTATGTAGATATGGATGGATTCCAGACCAAGCTTTTTTAAAAAGGCTTCTCTTCAGACACACCAGAAGAGGGCACTAGATCCCATCACAGATGGTTGTGAGCCACCATGTGGTTGCTGGGAATTGAACTCAGGCCCTCTGGAAGAGCAGCCAGTGCTCTTAACCACTGAGCCATCTCTGAGGCCCCCAATCAAGTCTTCATGTGTGTGCATGAAAAGCACTTAATCCACTGAGCCATCTCCCAGCCCCAAATTCCGTATGTATGTATGTATGTATGTACGTATGTATGTATGTATGTACGTATGTATGTATGCTGTGTGTTGGGCAGGCAGATTTTAACCTTGTTTGACAATTCAGTTATATAATTGCCAGGCCAGTTTTTCTGTTCTCAAAAGGAAAGACAAAGCTTGGCAAAATTCCTAAGTCAAAATGAATTATGCTTTCCTTAAAAAAAAAGTCACTTGGAAAGGAGAAAGTTATATCTCTAATGCAAGTAATATTCGATTCTTTTAATTTTTATCAGTGAGGTTACTGAAAGCATTCGTGTTTATTGACATGTGAATTCCTAGGCTTCGAGTATGGAATGACTGAGTTCGCTTTAGAAATAAACGTAAACCAAGAAGAACGCAGCCAACCTGTGCAGTGGCGTCACCAGGACCACAGGACCTAAGTTATGTGTAGGACACCTTGACTCACAGTGAGCCTCCTCCATTGGAAGAGAAACACCATACACAGGCACCAGGAGGTACAGCCAAGTATCTGACCCAGGGCTGCTCTGCACTGTGTATTCACTGTAACCACAACACAGCTAGATGGCCATGGAGTGACAGCCATATTTACAGAAGTCCTCTGTTGAGAGCGTACTCAAACCAGACAACGCTCATGTCTACAATCCTAGCATGCACATACTGGTTTATCTCTAATCTTAGGAAACTAAGTTGGAGTTGATTAAGAAGTGATGGTAGGGGCTGGAGAGATGGCTCAGTGGTTAAGAGCACTGACTGCTCTTCCAGAGGTCCTGAGTTCAATTCCCAGCAACCACATGGTGGCTCACAAGCATCTGTAATGGGATCTGATGCCCTCTTCTGGTGCGTCTGAAGATGGCTACAGTGTACACACATACATGAAATAAATAAATGAAGAAGAGGAAGAAGGAGGAGGAGGAAGAGGAGGAAGAAGAGGAGGAGGAGGAGGAGGAGGAGGAGGAGGAGGAGGAGGAGGATGTAACAGAGTTAAGGAAGAATTTTAAGAGTGTGGGAAAGAGACACAGATGACAGCCAGAGTCATGCCCTGAAGTGGATGCTGACTTCTCAAGGGAGTCTTACTGTGTGTCCCGAAGTCCTGTCGCTTTGTGCTAGATTACTCGAGATGGTTAAGTCTTGTCCCTCCTCCATGTCTTTACTTTGGTCAGTTTATTCCAGGTTGGCCTCTCCATCCACCAGCCTCTCCCACCTAGCAGCTGCAAGAACTTCGTTAGCACTCACTGAAGGCCAAGTTTTCTGACAGGCGCTCAAGGCTTTCCTGTCTCTGGCTGCCTCCCTTCTTTTTAATTTTATCTTTCTTTACCGTCCCACTCCGTCCCAGGAGACCTTTATGCCAAGTTCTGATAGATTTACAGAAACTGGGGTATCTATCCATCTTACTTAAAAGTGGGTGGGTAGCAAGCTTGGTTGATAGCAAGGTCTATGTACTTGGCACTTTATATAGACTGGAATGGATATTAATGATTCAACAAAAACAATTGGAAGTGTTTTTTTTTTTAATTCATGGAAATCAGGTGAGGGTAGAGCATAACCCCAGATAATCCCCGCTACCTGTATTTGAAAATGAGAAGGAAAAAAAATAGCCTAGAAAAGGAATTTCCCACAGTCCTCAGCACAGTTAGTAGATTTCTAGTAGGAAGAATTTCCTTTTCTGTTACTGATATTTGGCTCAGTCAGTTTTCTTGCTGACTTTAACGATGCCGAAATATATTATGCTAATACAGAATATATAATACCATTGTGCCAATACATCAGGCTGGCACAAGGTACGTGTAAACCTCTCGCGACTTAAAAGGAAGTAAGAGCAGTTTCAATAACCATTTGCCTCGTCCTCTACCACGATGAAATCGACATGCTACTCAGGTCGTTAACAACAGTGCAAACTACCATATCGTTTCCCAGGTCATCAGACAGAGCACTACGTACCCACTGAGTACCAGTCAAGCCAGCCGTCTGCGAATCTGAGACACGAGAGGAACAGACGGAGTAAGATGAATTACCGAGGTGGCTAACGCTGACTCGGGACATCCTAACGCTGGCGTTAATCACAAGGATGGCTACAGGCGAGGTATTTTCTCCCTTGCTTCAGTTCCTTACCTTACATTGAACCAGCAGTGGCTATTTTTTCAGAGTTATGCTAAGAGGCAACACGGGTGAAGCGTTAAGTAGCCCGGGTGCACAAATGTGGTTGTTGTGAGTCTTGTGGCTACTGTGCTCCACACAGGGTGACAGGGTGACAGGGTGACAGGGTGATTTCCCCTACTTAAAGTGCTTGGAACAAACATGTCTCAAATTTGGAGTTTTTTTTTTTTTTTTTGAAATATTTCCATATAATGAGATATCTTGAGGGCTTTGTCCAAGTCTAGACACAACATTCGCATATCTTATGCACTTAGCATAAAGGTAATTTTATATACTTTGAAAAAATAAAATCCTCAGAAAAGGGAGTTTCATGGTGTGGAATCTCCCACTTGTGACATCATCCCAGTACTCGAAAAGTTTCCAATTTTGGAGGATTTCAGACTCTTTTGGGTTGGGATGCTTGGACTATCCAGTAATAAAGGAAATCTTGATGCTAAAATGGAAAGGCGGAGAATGATATCCAGGGACTGTGGGCTTAAGATGTGAGCTTCAGGAAGGAGACAAACGCCAGCAATTTTGGAAGGCCGAGTAGGACTTGATAACCAGAACAGAGACAGCAAAGTCTCTTAATGTCCCCGTGAAGTAAGCATCATTTGTTTTTACCCCACTCCATAAACAAATAGTCCCAGGGCAGAAGGCGACTTTCTTCACACATCCTGGCCAGCGAAGAGTGGAGGCCCTCTGCCTTCAGAATCCATCTCTGAACTATTAAACAAACTCCCCCTTCTGAATGCCCGCCCATTCCAGCCTCCATGAGAGAGATAACGTCAAATGGTATATTCATGAGAGACTGAGAGGGAGTTGTCATGAGTTTGAGACCAGCCTGGGAGCACATAGGGAGACCCTGTCTGAAAAGCAAAAAACCAAACCAAAACCAAATAAACCAGCAAAACCGAAAAACAGTAACAACAACAACAACAACAACAACAACAACAACAACAAAACATACACGGTCAACATAACAGATATTTTCTCCTTTCATGTACTAATCAAGGAAGGTTTTATACTACAAAAGCACTAAACAAATGAAAGAAAGAAAGAAGGAAAGAAAGAGAGAAAGAAAGAAAAGGATCAACCAACCAAACAAGAAACCACCTTTCTTCCGTGAATCACAATACGTAATGGCAAGCCTTAGAGACTGAACCACATACATGAAGGCGTGGTCCCCAAATCTCACTGCTAATGAGCGATGTCAATGGATCACCACTTGCGGTGTGCTCTGATGCACTTTAGTGCCCTGGCTCTATTATTTCTAAGTTCATGTTCATTTCCATAGCATAGGAACCAGGAACTTTTAAAGTGGCGATCCGTGCCAAACGTTTTGGTGGCAGAAAGTTACAGATGGTTTGCAGAAGTAATTTACTGTATTTAAAGTTACATTTAACTTGTAGGTTGAAACTGCAAGCCCTAGAAACCTTGGAATGAGGCTGTATTTGGTAGAGGTGTGGTCTTTAAAGAGGTGAGCAAGATAAAATGGGGTCATTAGGTTGGATCTAATAGGACTAGTGTTCTCTGGAGAAGAGAAAAAAAAGAGAAGAGAAGGGGGAGGGGAGGGGAGAGAAGAGGAGAGGAGAGGAGAGCAGAGGAGAGGGAAGGGGACTGCATGCAGGGCAGGGGAGGGGAAAGGAGAGGAGAGAAGAGAGCAGAGGAGAGGAAAGGGGACTGGAAGGGAGAGGAGAGGAGAGGCGAGGGGAGAAGAGAAGAGGGACATGAATGGACAGATCTGTCACACTAAGAAAAAAGCCTAGGAGGTCAGAAAACCTGTAGACATTTTGACCTTCGAATCCTAGCCTCAAAGAGTGAGGGGGAAAAAATCAATTTTGTTTTTAGATCACTCAAGTTTTGGTGTGGCAGCCTTAGCCAATCCAGTACAATAAATAACATTTTGGAATGCAGGTAATATTTTCTGCAGTAACTTGAAAGTTAAAGTGACTGAATGTGTTTTTTTTTTTTTATACAGAGGAAGAAATTCACCATGCTAAGATAATTAAAATCATTTGAGGGTGGGGATTTTTGGACATTTTTTTCTAGAAAGATTATTAAGTAGCTGAGATTAACAAGATGAACAATGCCTGTGAATATTCACTCCCCAGGTACATTTCCCACCTCTAGTTCACTGGGCTCAAGGAGATGAGATAATGTATTAGAAACTGAATACTACCTCAGCCAACAGTTCAACACCAAAAGTGATAAGTCATGTTCAGGGGAAGAGCTTCAGTGTGACCAATTGAGAACTTGACCTCTGTACAAGGTCTTTCTCCTGAAAACCCAAAACCTGGAGCCCCAGGCTAAACCTAAGAAAAGCATCAGCCTTGGGCTATAGAGCAAAACCTAGGAGGGAAGGAAGGGGAGGGGGGAGGGGGAGAAGGAGAGGGGGAGGGAGAGAGGAAGAGGGAGGGGAGGAGGAAGGGGGAGGGAGTCGGAGAAAGGTATTAAATACTGAAAGTTGTCTGGATTATCAGCAATAAGGAATGTCATGTAGGACCCTAATTAGGATCCAGGGCCAGAGAAGGGGGGGTGGGTTAAAACGAGAGTGAAACTCCATTATGGACAGCTAATCATAACACTGGCTTGTTCACTGAAACAAACACAGTCATAACAGGGAAATCTGAGATATCTGTGTGCTCTATCTATTGTCACAACGTTTCTGTAAACCTGACACTTAAACTAAACTAAAAATATAGCCCCCTCTCCTTTTTACTTGACAGTAGCTCCCTATGCAGCTCTGGCTGGCCTGGAACTTGATATATAGACCAGGCTAAGGCTCAAACGCACAAGAATTCACCTGCCTCTGATTCCCAAGTGCTGGGATTAAAGACGTGCTCAGCGAATTTTGCATCTTAACAACCGTGAAACGAACCAGGATTTTCACGAATGCTACAGAAGCCAAACAACATAGCTATTATTCAAATGCCGACGGGTCACCAGAGGCTACCTCTTGCCCAGCTCTGCTTTAGAACCCCAGGTTACAGTCTTCCAAGCATGCCCACTGATTTGTTTGGTATGGCTCTCATGTCTTTTTGTTTGTTTGTTTGTTTGTTTGTTTGTTTTTTGTTTTTTCCTGGTAAACTCACGACTGCCCAACTTGACATTCACAACATTCTTGTTGCATTGCCAGTTAATGAGCAGATACCCTTGAGAATAGCCCACTATCTTCTCTGGGGTTATGACAGCCTGGTACTCACGGGGCAGGACAAAGTCCTCATTCAGGAAAGCTGTGTAAGCCTGTGTGTCACTGTCAGTATAACCTCAGAGGCCTGTTCAAGACTACAAGTACAGGGGCCATTTTTGGTACTGTGACTTTATAAACCCACCGGCCTCTCTCCAGCCACGTTCCCTTAGCTATCGTGCACAGCGAATACTTGCTAACCTGAATTTGAATTCACATTTTCCAAGTCTGCAGTGGTTGTTTACTATTGCTAAGGTACTACTTATTTAATTATTTTTTTAGTCCGTAAGTCTAGATCTACGTAAGACAAAACAATTAACTAATTTGGACTGTCAGTAAAAATCTATCACCAAAACTCATACCCGGTCATGTAAGCAACGGCCTGATGTCAGTTCCTGAGTAAGTTTTGATTTTGTTATGGTTCATACTAGATCAATAAGACTGGTAAAAGGCAGCAAGGAGAGAACTTGCATTTTGAATGATGTCTTTTGTTTGTTGGAAGCTTTGTTGGAGTTGATATTGTGCTAGTTGGCATTGCTTTAGTGATAGTAAAATATGACTTATGGGCCTCATTCCTATAGCTTAGCATCGATATAGAGGAATAATAGTTCTTTTTCTCACATGTCTTGAAGACCTAGAAATTACTGCATATGAATAACAACTAGAAATCACCCCTAAACAATATAATTCAAAATTTTCCATTTCAGTGAAATCTTTATCTTAAAGATATGGAGAATTCTGAGAGAGATCACACTGTCATACACACGAGCATGGGAAAATGACTGTTACAAAAACACCATCTGTAATTTTCATAACCCACATTTATCCTGAAGCCCAGGAAAGGTATGGTAAAAGCTACCTCCTTAGGACAATAGTGAACCCGGAGATGCAGATCAGCTGTACAGTGCTTACCTAGTATGAAGCAGGCCCTGGGTTCTGTCCCTGCATGCTAAAACAATGCAGTCAATATAACAGGAATGTTTCTTATGCTTCACCAAAGGCCTCTGGGCTTGAAACATCTCCCTGTGTTAAGGACTCGAGGCTCGTTTTATGCTACTAATATCTATCTATAGTGAACCTTTGGTCATGATCTTTGGTCCAGAAACCAAATTCTTGGTTTAAACAACTGTCTCCAAGCTCCTTAAGGCTTAGGGTTCTCCCAGAACCTTCTGAAAATACAACTACTTCAAAAACAATCTCTCTGTTCCACTAAATCCACACTGTTGAAACTCTTTCCAGTGCGACCCCATATCTGGAAGTCCAAGGAGGTTCAACATCCCACAGTCATCATCACAGTAAGACGAGCATTCACGGAGCCATCTTTAATTTCCAAAAACCCAATGCAAAGCAATGACTGAAAATCCAGCTGCTTCAACTCCCGGAAAAACCATCTGCGTTTTCTCTCTCTGATTCCACACAAGCCCATTCTTAACAAGCAGTTTATCTTTTCAAACTAAGGATCCTTTAGTCATCAGGTTTCATCTGCAGAAAGTCAAACGCTGTAAGTGTGCACTGTGGCTTTAAAGAGAAAGATTAATGATTCATGGCAGGGGCTCCCTGAATCTCACGACCCTGCTTGCATCGCCCCTCTGACAGACAGGTGGTCTTCACAGAGCTATGGCCAAAGCAATCACCTCTGCTCTGGTCGGAATGGGAAGGGATCATAAAGGCGACCCGTTTCTCGATGTGGCTTTCACAACTTTCCTCTTCGATGTGAACTTCTGGTCGAAGGAAGAGAGTTGGTAGACTATGTGATTGGAGAATTTGCAGTGCCTCACGGGCTGAGGCTCCTGCCAGAAATGCTTGTGATGGTCTCCGAGGGTGGAAGAGCTAGGGGCCTGAAGCACTGGCCAGTCTCTTGTTTCACAGGTAAGAAAATGGGATGTGTGTGTTGGAGGGGCACAGACTCTTAGCATCCACACATGGAGGGAGTAGCCACATGTGGAAGGAGTAGCTGGGAAGCCACTGACCTGAAGTTCAGAGCTATCAAAAAATGTTCTCTGCTGCTTTATAGTTCAAGAAACACAAAACCATCTCTGCACCCTCATTTCAAGGGACGTTTCCAACTTTCCCTATGAATAATCTTATTCCTGACGCGTTTATGTCCTGGTTCACGTCTTATACATACAACCAAGCACATCCTCAATCCTCACAACTTTACTCTCAAAACAGTCACTTAAAATGTTTGACAGTTTAATGCGATGGAAGTTCAAACCCTATCAGTTTAAAAAATTCCCCCTGGGGTTGGGGATTTAGCTCAGTGGTAAAGAAGCGCAAGGCCCTGGGTTCTGTCCCCAGCTCCAGAAAAAAAAAAAAAAAAAAAAAAGTTAAAAAAAAAATTACCCCTGCCACCCTGCCACCCCTCTCTCCTCTGCACCCCTCTTTCCTCCCCTTCTAGGTGCTATTTAGTCAGCTGCTGTTCAGACCGCTTAGGGCATCTTTAAGGGTCAAGCAAGCTACACTGACCAGATCTCAGCCAACTAGAAGTCGTGGCCCAATATCATCGCAAGTATTTCTCGCTCTAAATATATATGATATATAATATGTATATAAAATATATAAGCAAACATATATTTCCTTTTTAAATGCCTGCAGATCAAAGAGATATATATGTAACATGTAAAATATATAAATAAATATATATTTCCTTTTTATATACCTACAGACCAAAGGAAAGCTCCAGTAGGAAAAGCAAGGCTCAGCTTAGAGTGGCTTGGCCGTCCATTACACCTGTTAACGCTTTACCTGTCTGTAAGACCAGACTTCTCTCTTCGCCATCCAGAGAAACAATCCTGAAGTTATAGATAGTCCCTGCTTGTAAATCCTTGGGGTCACATCCGTAGGTAAAGTTGTCTATCAGAATGGGATGGCACCACAAGGGCCCTGAGGTATCACTGCTGTAGATGAGGCTAAAGTTACAGGGTGACCCGAACGTCCTCCACTGGATAGACGCTGACAAGCTAGAGACCTTGGACTCCAGCACCGTGAAGTTACATTTCCCTTGCTCTGCCACTCCAGTCTGTAAAAGAATCAGAAAGCACAGATTAAGTCCAAGTCCGGCACAGCTCAGAGATGTCCGCGGCAACCTCCCCAAGTCACCTGTCCTCACCCCCGGAGTCTCGCCTCAGCTGGCCTCTCATCCTCCAGCCCAGAAAAGGGCCCACGGGGGAAGTGGCTGACAGGCGACTTTCACCCTTGTGGTCCCACCTCCCCCGGAGCAGCTGCAGACAGAAGGTTGCTTTCTTGACAGCAGAAGGAGCTGTCAGTTTGGTAAACCGTAGGGGTTCGGGAGAGGATGGTTCTCCTAAACAGAAGGACAAGAGCAAGAGATTTCCTTCCAGCAGCTCAGCCCCTGAGGTCCCCGACAGGATGGATTCGGTTCTTGGTGGGGGTGGAGCATCATCCGCAGCCCCTGCTCGCTCTGCCGCTTACCTGCAGGACGCCCAGCGCGATCCACAAGGCTAGTAGGGCTCCATGGCTCAGCATTTCGCTGGGAAGCCAGCCAGGGACACCTCGGGTACCACTTGTTGCGCGCTCAGCGCGCCCCGCGGGCGCAGCGCGCTACCCTCGGGGCTGGCGATGCTCAAGCGCCGAGGCCGCCGCTGCTTCTGCTGCCGCCCCGGGCGGGCTGCGGACACGACAGGCGGCGGGGACCCGCGACGCACGGCCCTTCCCACGCTGCCATTCTGACCCGAGCTGCCTCGCCCCCAAGCCCCGTCCGGGACTTCCGCAATCAAAATGCAATTTCCTTGTCTCCCGGCAAAGGAACAATGCTCCGGAGAGGGAGGGAGCCCTGAGGAGCCAACGCCTGAGGCTGCCAAGGGGGCCTGAGGCCAGCCAAGCTGCCACCCCCTCCTGACTCCGTTGCTTTCACCCCGGCCAAGGGTCCCTTCCAGGGCCACGGGGGTCCTGCTTTCTCCTCCTCCTCAACTTTCACTTTTTTCCTTCTCAGTAGTCCTCAATCCTGTCGTCAAACCACTAAATAGTGCTTGAGCCCTCTCACTTTCCAGCCCCCCCTCCCCTCTGCACACCCAGCGCCCCCCTCTCTATCTTCCTTCCTATCTTTCTCCAGAGCCTCTTTTTCCCAGGCTTAAACTTGACCTGAGCACATTTCCCTGGGTCGCCCACACTCTTTTCCTGAAGCCTTTTATTAGAGGGCTTTAGTCCTTCTCACCTCAAAACACTTATTTGTCACAGTGTATATCCTCTGACATCAGCCAGAGAGAGAAGACCCGCGAAGAGCCCGCCCATCAACAAGAGTTCCATCTCTCCATCCACGGTCCCGTTCCTCTAGCACAGGTCTGTGCATTCCTTAAATCTTAGGCAAATACGGTGAACCCACAGCAAAATAATCATTACCCATGTACTCTGGCCCCAGCAAGCAACTTCACCGCTGACTACCCAGTAGAAGGGCATGCCATGCCCTCCCCAGTCGAGAGAAGAAAGTGATTGTCCACCCTGTTCACTGGGAAACACTCCAGGGCCTCAGCTTCTTCCTACACCTTCTAAAGTAGCCGTGGCCCTTTCCACACTAACTGCAAGCACATTAGAAACTCTACTAGACCCTGAAGAAATGTGTCTAAAAGTAGGTCCTAGAAATAACCCCACACGAAAAGCAAAAGTACTTAATGGTACAAAGGTAGTAATAGCGAAACTTCGCAGCCACGGTTGTAAGGTTTTGAGGTATTTAACCAAAATCATAGCCAAGTAACAAAGACAAGGCAGTCCCGTTCAAATCCCCTTTACTGTTTGTTTCAGATAGTTCTTAGCTCCCTATCCCCCTCCCCACAATTGTCATGTCTGAATTGGCAACACAGTTGAGATTTCGTGCTTAGGCTATGGTCCAGGTGTATTAAGCAAAATAGTTGGCAGTTGTGTCTAAAATGGCTTCTATGCTCTGTCAGGAATGAAGATTTTTGAGGGTCTCTGATCCTCAAAACTTTTGGGCTTTGCCTTTTAAAAAGGCCATCTCCCTGAGCTTGGGCACCATGAAACTGCTCTTGGTCAGGCCATTAATAAGGACTCAAAAGTCCTGATTGGCGCGGTCAGGGAGGTTGTCAATAACTATCTTGTGTGAATCACTATACTACATTTCAAATCACTGGAAGGAATAAGACATATCCCCCGAACACACACACACACACACACACACACACACACACACACACACACACACACTACAGAGTAGATAAACATGTTCTTGGACGCTTATGACTAAGACGTACTTTGGGAGAATGTAGACGACTTGAAAAAGTGAGAATTTCTTCTGTTCTTTTGGAAAACATGCCTGTCACTATTTCTTAATGAAAAACGGAGTTTTATCCCATTCAGACACCCAGGGCTTTTAGCAGCAGCTGCACACAAGTGCGACTCGCCCTGGTAAGTCAGCAAGTGCTCACCGAACATCACGCGCCTGCATGCTTCGGGGAAAACGCAGAATTTCCTGTTTCTCCACCCAGGTTGCTTGCCTCCCTAACTGCATTTCCATTCTCTGCACTTTCAGCCTGGCATACCTTTCTGCCTAGTTACTCGCAGTCCCCCTCTCCCCTCCATTCGCGGAGCGCTTCTAGCACTGTGCTTCCTTAAAGCACCAACTGCCTTGAGTCTCCACAGAAGTTACTGCTCATCTCACTCTTCTTCAACACTACCCCCTCCTTACCTTTCTGTATTCGGAGCACAAGGCTACCTCAGTTGAAGAAGAACAATATTCTAAAGGCTCCACAGAGAGAGTCCCTGTAACATTGCAAGTGGGAAAGCAACTTTGCAAACCTTATTTGAACCAGGGTTGGTTAGCTCGTCCAGCAGCAGGTGCATCCAATCATTTCATTCTGTTATTTTATTTTGGTTCTTTTTAAAATTCACTCACTGCCGAAGGCCCATCTACTAATTCCTGATGTTTGTGTTTTTCTTTGTCCCTTTCTCTGGGACTTTACATTTTTCTGATTTGCAGTCTTCCCACTTAAATACACTAAATAGTCACTCTCTTGCACGGGTATGTGCACACGCACATGCACGCACACATTCCCTGGCATGTTGCATTCTTCTTGACCAGTTTTCTAGCGGATCTAATAATCCTTCCTTATGACTTAGACAGATGTACCTGAAGACCTTTGAAGAGGAGCAGACGGGACTGTGATTGAAACATCCCCCTGAATCACAGCTTAGCTTCCAAATGAATAGGAACCTGATAACAGTGAGCCTAGGGAGAGCAGTTGGGAAGTAAGAACTTGCGTCTTTAAATCTATTTTATTTTTGAGCTATAAAGATGAACATATATATTTAGAATAATGGAGTTTAAATCATTTTTAATGTCCCCCATATAGCTGAAGAATCATATCAGCACATGATGGGAAAAGCCCATAGTTATAAGCATTTCTTGTCCAAAGGAATGTAATTGCATACTTTATTGGTATTCTGTCTTTAACATCTGAAGGCTGAAAACAGAGCTTCCAGTGAGTGCTTTGCGGGTTCTAAATACCCCACAAATATTATAGAGAACGAGACAGCAGAGCCAACTTAAACTGCTAGGACTTACGGGGGCTGCAGAGGGAGCTGAGCAGTTAAGAACACTAACTGCTTTTGTAGAAGACCTGGGTTTGGTTCCCAGCACCCACGTGGTGATCCACAACCACCCTGAACTCCAGTTCCAGGGGCCTGGGTATTCTTCTGACCTCGCGGGCACCAGACATGCATGTGGTGCACATCGTATAACTGCAAACAAAGCACTCACACACATAAAGCAACGCTCTAAAACAATGGAACCATAGCTACAGTGTTAATTTACAAATACGGCTACAGGTTCCAGGAAGCACAGGACACATGTCATAGGTCTTTTTTTTTTGTTTGTTTGTTTGTTTTTTTTGTTTTTTTGATGTTGAGTTTATGAAACTGTATAAAGTATGAACACATCGGCTTGTTTCTTAGTTTGGAATTCCTCAACTGCTGTGGAGTCCTCTTATGGCCTTGCGTTTACTGTAGAAGTCACTGCATTCCAGGAGCGCAGACCGTTGTTCTGCACCGCTACAGTGGATAGCATTTTCTCCTGGTCATCAGGAAACCTTTCCCAGACTCCGCAGGAAGGGTGTGGCTGCTTCTGACTAGACAGCAGTCACCGAACAGTTGTCTTTTAAAAGCTGTGATAAAGATTCCCGGTAACAATCGTGTTTGAGTTAACACAGTCGTTACTTACAAACTCGCAGCTAAGGCATAGAGATTGCTATATGAGGAACATGGACAGCGAGTCTTACACCACTCACCAGGAGTTAAGAACGGCTGTTTGGGAATGGCCACTTTCTGTCCTCATATATGCTTCATACTTATTGGCTTATTGTAAAAAGTAATTTAAAGATACAAGCAAACAACCCTGTAAGAGGTGTACAGGACAGGGTGTACAAGTTCTTGAGCACAGGATCCTCCATCCCCATGGGGTCAGGGGCACGTCATCCTCCCAGCCCTCGCCTTCCTGGAAGCCCTCAACCTCAGATACTTGCCTTTTTATAAAGATTTCATGAAGGAGGGCAGGTTGAATCATTGACCTATGGTGATGAACTCAACCTTCAGCCCCTTTTGCCTCCACGAGACCCTTCCAAGCCATTCCTTGATTTCCCCAGCCTCCTTACCCCATGAAATATTTATCAGTCGTGCCTCTAAAAATCACTTTGTTCATAAAAGTTTGATCTGGTTGGAAACAGTGTTCACTTCCTTTATTCCTCTGAAATTATTTGAAGGACCTAGGTCAAATGTCTTAACAAAATATATTTTAATTATTCTAGTGCTGGAAGAAATTACAAGGACTACAGGAGCTGTGAACCAGGATCTGCAGTCAGATGGTCGTCTGGACTTTAAGCCTAAGGGGTCCATCTGTGGTCCGGTGCCCCCTCCCTGACACAAGCGTTTGTCGTTGGGTGATAATGCCCGGGGTAGAGTTGGGTTGTACCTCCTGCACCTCTAAAATGTCGGTTACCTCACAGCAGAGTTAGTTGTGTGGTGGCTGCACCTGCACATAATTTGGTCCGAGTAAGGCACGACGTTCTCCCATCTCTCCTTATACTAGGGTGAGTGAGGCCATTGCCCAGGGGAACTCAGACCCAGCAGCGATGTTCACAGTGATGCTCCCCCCATCGGGAACACACAGTGATGCTCCCCCCATCGGGAACACACAGTGATGCTCCCCCCATCGGGAACACACAGTGATGCTCTCCCCATCGGGGACACACAGTGATGCTCTCCCCATCGGGGACACACAGTGATGCTCTCCCCATCGGGGACACACAGTGATGCTCTCCCCATCGGGGACACACAGTGATGCTCTCCCCATCGGGAACACACAGTGATGCTCTCCCCATCGGGAACACACTGCTCACCAAGACTCCACTCACAAAACAAAGGCGCTGTGAATGCGTGCCCAGCACCTGGAGTTGGCACGCTCGGAACACTACCATTATATTTTGTCCCAACAACCAGTGTCTTTTTCTAAGCATTTCACCACCAGGGCTTACACTGACGTAAGAACGTGCCTGCTGGATGGTGCATGTAACGGCAATTGTTGTCTCAGTAGGAAGGAGGTGAGCTACTGTAGACCAAGGTGCGAGTCAGAGAGCTCACTGGTACAGCGGAAGCCAAATGGACTGGGAAAGCTAACCCACGAGTGACTAAACGGTCACAGTCCTTGCACAGGACCTGGCTACGTTACCTGGATCTGCTTCTTGTCTGTCTCCTGCTTGCTTCTCTTCAGGTGTGTGCTTTCATTCAGCAAACACGACTAAGCACCTGCCGGTGTCGGCTCTGGACTATGAGGACGCCTCCTCCAATGTCAGACAGAAGGAAAAAGTGTCCTTTATGTTTTTACCTCATAACTTACTTGCTTAATTCAGGGCAACAACATGTGGCAATGTTCTGATTATTTACCCATTTGAGTACTGTTTGTGTCTTTGGTCCTTTGAAAGAAATTTTCTTAGGGTAGAGCATTGTTTTCTCTATTCTGCACAGGGTTCAGAAAGCAGTAGAATTTCAGTAAATGTTTTCTGAGTGAATGACTGGATCTTTGTAGCTGCTTAGTGAATGCTGTCCTGTGAATAAATCCTCTGACAAACTCTTGTGAGTATGGTCGTGGTGCATGCTTCCAAATGCTGTCCTGAATGGGAAAAGGAGGAATGAGAGAGAGAGAGAGAGAGAGAGAGAGAGAGAGAGAGAGAGAGAGAGAGAGAGAGAGAGTCAGTCCAAGAGACACACACAGAAACAGAAAGGGACCATGAGAAAGAGAGAGACAGAGAGACAAAGAGATACACACACACACACACACACACACACACACACACACACAGAGCAGGAGAGTGGGAGAGAGAATAAAACAAGAAGAGATTGATTTTGAAGGAGAGAAGGAAAAAGTGGCATGAGTTTAAAGTGAGAGCAAAAACTGAAGGAAAGAGGAGTGGGAGGAGGGGGGAGAAGGGGGAAGAGGAGGGGAGGAGGAGGGAAAGGAAGTGGTTAGGAGAGACGAGAAGGATGGAGAGGAAGAAGAAGAGGAGGAGATATGCTTCTGTCAGACAGGGTAGTACCAGTGCTTATCTGAGAACTTGTTAGGAATCCACGTTATAGGGCCCTACCACAGCCCTAGGGATCTGTAATGCAGTGGGTGGAGGAACCCGTTTGTTTAAGAGATCCTCTGTGTTATTCTGTGAGGAAGAGCCAGTCAAACTCCAGCAGCAGTTTGGATTGTCCCCTAAGAAACCCTCAGCCAAAATTTCGTTATTAGGCGAGTTAATGTTAACGCGTCCCTCTTAATTTCTCTTAAATGTCACCGACCTCTCTGTTTCTGAGAGGTGACAGAGACTACTTAGGGGTTCTTGAACAATTTTAGAATTCATAAATTGGTTACCTTTATAACAAATATCAGGCATGCCTTGAATTTTGTAACATCTCATGCAGAATAAAATGTGGGTCTACAGAAAAAGTCTTGGAAACTCAGCCTACTGTAACATCAAATGTTAGGCGCAGGACCAAGACAAGTCTGACACCGTTCCTTCTAGGAAGAAGTTTTTTCCTAGTATTAGGTGTCCAACCCAGGACGCTGCACGTGCATGACAAGTGTTCTGTCTCCCATTTATGCTCTAACCCTGTTTTACTTTTCTTTCTTTCCTTCCTTCCTTCCTTCCTTCCTTCCTTCCTTCCTTCCTTCTTTCTTTCTTTCTTTCTTTCTTTCTTTCTTTCCTTCTTTCTTTCTTTCCTCCCTCCCTCTCTCCTTCCTTCCTTTGTTTTTTCATCAGAGGCTTGCCAAGTTGCCTTGATAGCCTCGAACTTGCGCCATAGCTCAAGAAGAAGGCTTTGAATTTACATCTGTTTGCCCTGGCTTCTGACTAGAGTAAATGAGCTCACTAGGTTTGCTAGAAGTGCACATGTGTGTGTTTGTATGTGTGCAAGTGTATTCATGTGTATGTTTATGTACATGCATGTGTGTGTGCATGTGCTTGTACATGTGCATGTGTGTGCTTGTGTGTATGCATGTGTGTTCATGTGTATGTGTTTGTATATGTGTATGTGTGTACATGTGTATGTGCATGTGTGTTCACATGATGATTCATACGGGTTCTATGGTTCGTGACCATTGGTCACTCTAATTCCAGGAGATCTGATATCTTCTTCTGGTCTCTGTGGGCACCAGGCACCCATGTGGTACACATATACACATGTGAGCAAAACTGTCCTACACATTAAAGAAATAGATGCAAAACAATTTGTAAAAAGGAAAAGCTAAACAAATGAGCAAAGAAACAAAGCATTTACCTTCCTTAGAGACTTAACGATTGGAAACCAAAGACACTTCAAATATTCTATGGGCCACATTGTGCACTGGATCTCTGAATTCTTCAGACATTACAAAGAAGAGGCTTATAAACGTGAGCAATGTAGGTGACATTTGGCCTTTACAACAGGATATTAGCATTGTTTTAAAAGTCAAAATAAGAAGGCAATACTGAGAAAAAGCAAATCTGTTCCTTGTTTACAAAAGTCTTCAAAAAAAAAATCTTGATTTTTGACTCCAAAAAGAAAAAAAAAATCAAAAGATAGAACCAAGATCTTCCTTCATTCTGCTTGCTTATCTCTAATTCAACATAGCTTCCTTACCCCACCCTTCCCTGTTGGGTGAGGCAGACACCGGCATCTCCCAGACCTCTGAGCGCTGGGCTGACAGTGATCAAAGCAGAAGATCAAAGGCCCTTATTATCATGACTTCCACAAATGTAACGTCAAAACTATCAGCCAGATTACGGAGCCCTTGAAGGAGGGCTGTTCTTCATTACCTCCTCCGCATCCCCAGGTCATGGTGATCGGAGCTCTCATATATTGACAGAATAAACTTTTATATTCTTCCACTAAACAAGGGCTTGGCAAAGAATTCTATGCAAATCTTCCAAATAACATCCTCGCTCATCCCGGTACCAAATTAGAACTCTCAGCATTCAAGACTCTAGTACCTAGCCCCCAGCCTTAGAAGAAATTGACATGCACGAAGCTATTGTCTATAGGGGTGGACCGCTGTAAGAGCTGGTGCTTCTCAACCATCAGGAGACACGCCTGAAATTGCTGCCCGTACCCCGGAGATCAGGACCCTCAGCCAAGAACTCATTTGCTGAATTCTGTCCAAAGCTCTGCTCTCTTCCCTCGTCACACCACCCCGCACCTCCAATCTCGCTGAGAGGAGAACGAACAGGAACGTCCACAGGCACAGGCCCAGACAGCAGGCATCTAGCAAGGATACACAAACAGCTTGCCCATTGGCCCAGATCTACGAGGGATCTGAAACAAGAGAGCCCTGGCTCCCAGGCAGAAGGTCCCGCAGTAGGAGGTGCTCGTCCGCACCTGCTCAGTTCTGTGTTCCCTTCAAGTGCAGGAGAAATGGAAACAGATGGTTACTTTAGTCACGGCTTCCTAGAATCCATGGTCTCTCTCCTTCCAGGACTTTTCACCAGATCTCAGGGAAGGCATTTCACAGCTGTTGTTCTGCGCCTGGAATCAGAGGGCGCTGTAAACTGCAGCTGGGGTATGCGGTAGAGACTTAAAGATCTTAGCTCTTCTCACGGTGTCTTTTATCTTATCTTCACACTTTCAGCAGCCAGTTCTGACTTTTGGCTTCGCTGACTTTTTTTTTTTTTCTTTTGCAAATTCATCTCATTTCTTTCCTATTGTGGCTGCCAATCTCTCCTCCCCTTCTTCCACCCAGCCTCTCCAAACCCCACTGGCTGTCACCACAGTTCCTGAAGGAGATGCATCTTGGGATGTCTGAGCCACTGGCCTAGCTGTAATCCAGTAGCTTCCTGGGAAGGCCGCTCTCTGAAAGTCTGCCCGGCAAACTTCTTGGCTGATTTCTTTGTATTTTAAAAATGATTATTTTGAAAGAATCGCACATTAACTGGTGAGCTGTGAGACTTACACACAGGGTTTCTACAACCTTCTCACTGTCTCTGTCTTCTTCCCCTCTCTGCGGATACAATAAATGTGCAGGAACTGTCTCAGACTAGGCTGTGGGCAGTCCAAATTAAGTTTGCAATCTTAATAAAGTCACTAAGTTAAGGAACTTGAAAAATTAATACAAAACTTAAAGCCACAGTCCGCATTTCAGTTTTGTTAATGGCCCCTGCACCTTACTTTTAGTGTGCCCTGTTTTCTTTGTAGTTAGAGGACCCTGCATTGCATTGAATTGCCAACTGTCTTTATTGCCTTAAATTTGGAACACCCTTGGGTTTGATGAGATGGACTTTACTGATTCATGTTCTTTGAACGATTCCAGCAGTTTTTCTGTAACATCTGCCTCCCACCCCCCACCCCTCCCCCATAGTCAACTTCCTTGCTAATGGATTCAGGTTCTCCGGCCCCAGCAGGTTCTGGAACAAGCTGATTATTCAATTATCTCCTGATCACTAACCCAGCTTCATATCAGAATCGCTGATTGAGGAGATCTGAAGTGGAATCTTACAGCTGTAGCTTTAAAAGCCCTGCAGGTGATTCTGGAACAGAGCAACCAGGGCTGAGGGTCACAGACTTTCTGAATATTTGACACAGTTTGGCTTCTCTGTTGATCTTAGTTTCCTTTTCTTTTGAGATTCTTCTTCTCCTGCATTGGCCCTCGCTTTCAGTGTATCTCATCTGCCCAGAGAGAGAGGAGAGAGAGAGAGAGAGAGAGAGAGAGACAGAGACAGAGACACAGAGACACAGAGACACAGAGACACAGAGAGAGTCAGACACAGAGAGACACAAAGAGACAGAGACACACAGAGAGAGACAGAGAGAGGCAGAGAGAGACAGAGACAGAGATAGACACACAGAGAGGAAGAGACAGACAGACAGAAAGAGAGAGAGATAGAGAGAGACAGGGAGACAGAGAGAGAGAAGGAGCGTCTGTGTCTTTGTATATGTAGTGTGTATGTGTGTCTGTGTATCTCTGAGTGTGTGTGAAAGAATCCTTGAACTATTAAGGCTGGAGGGGTCAGGCAAATTTTAAACTCAGCTGTGCTATTAACAGATGGCCATCCACTTTAACTGAATAACCAAGAAGCTGCATGTTGGAATTTGGATTGGATGACGCTGACTATAAGGTAGGGACTTAGAAACAAATGTTAATAACACAACAATATTACTTCCTGCTTTTTAAACACCTCAACACCAGAGCTGGGACGATGGCTCTGCTGCTCAAACCATGCTCTGGTTTTCCAGAGGGCTGGAGTTTGGTTCCCAGGTTGGGTGGCTCACAACTGCTCATAATTCCAAATCCGGGAGGATCAGATACCTGTGGTCTCTGAGAGCACCTGCCCACATGTGAATACACCTCGCCTCCCCCTACATGCATACTTAAAAAAAATAAACATTAAAATAATCTTATCAGTCCCATGGTTTATGGTATCTGATTGCATTCCTAATACGAAGTCTAAGTGTCATACAGAACCTCTGAAGATGGGTTTGTCCCAGAGCCTCTGGGACAGTGGTTCTCAACCTGTGGGTTGAGACCCCCTCTGGGGTAAAAAACAAAACAAAACAAAATCGACCTTTTTCAGGAGTCCCCCAAGAGCATCAGAAAACATAGATATTTACATTGCAATTCATAACAATAGCACAATATTACAGTCAAGAAATATCAGTGAAATAAATTTAATGCGTGGTCAACACAACATGAAGAGCTGTGTTAATGGGTCACAGCATTGGGAAGGTTGAGAACTGCTGCTCCAGGCAGTGGCAATGCCATCTAAGTCCAGTTAGCCTACACCACAGGTATCCCCCTGCATCCTAAGCGACCCAGTAAAGGAGGTTTGCAGCCTTCACCACTGGGCTGATAGGGCATTTTCTCCACTTTCCTCCTCACTTATTTGGAGACTCACACTGGGCTATGATCTCTTTGAAGGCCAAATGGGAGGAAATGCAGAACTGTGAAAGCTTAGCCCAGCACCACAATGGCTATTCACGAACTAAGGAAATGCAGCTCCTCCCCGGGCCAGCACAAGGGTGGGGTGGGAGAGGAAGCAGGCTGCGAACCTCTAGGCAAGATTTATAGATAGTGGCATCAGAACCAGCCAGCAAGGTTGCTTTTATGCACAGTCAGCACTTTATCCCTTGCAGAGCATTTTCACAGAATGTGCTGGCTCATCTGGGCTCCTCAACCCTCTTCAGCCAGGGTAGGAATGACAAAACGAAGACTACAAAGAAGCCAAGATTATCGAATGTTCATCTGTATACATGGCTGGGGTACCAAGGTGATTTCTTTAATCAGATTTTTATTGTCATAGCCTTGTGAGGCAGGTGAATACCCATAATGATCTCCGTTTCGAAGAAGGAAGTGTGACGAATAGAAACAATGGCAACTTAAACTAAGTTTCTTCGACACCAAAGACCTAGTTCTTTATGTTTGCATCATGGCCTGTTAATTTTCTTAACATCTAGAGTTGGAGGTTGAGGAAGAGACGAGGGTTAGGATTAGCTACGAGCTATGAGAGCAAGTCCTGGTCCAAGCCTACAACCTTCCACAGTCAAACCCATCACATCAGCAAGGGAGGGGATGGGAAAAGTGGGAAAGGTTAAGAGAAGAAACACTGCATTCTCGAAGCGAGTGGAGGATTATTTTGTATGATTATTGAAGACTGAGAGCTGTAGTTCAAATATGTCTTCCTTGGCTTTTGCCTTGAAGTTGCAGTATGCTAGAGAGTGTGGTGACTGAGTGTGTGTGTGTGTGTGTGTGTGTGTGTGTGTGTGTGTGTGTGTGGTGTGTGTGGTGTGTGTGGTGTGTGTGTGGTGTGTGGTGTGTGTGTGTGTGTGTGTGGTGTGTGGTGTGTGTGTGTGGTGTGTGTGTGGTGTGTGTGTGTGTGTGTGTGTGTGTGTGTGTGTGTGGTGTGTGTGTGTGTGTGTGTGTGGTGTGGTGTGTGGTGTGTGTGTGTGTGTGGTGTGTGTGTGGTGTGTGTGTGTGTGTGTGTGTGGTGTGTGTGTGTGTGTGTGTGTGTGTGTGGTGTGGTGTGTGGTGTGTGTGTGTGTGTGTGTGTGTGTGTGTGTGTGTGTACACTCTTGTTTTCCTCCTTTGAGCAAGTCCTTGGATTTTAGCCTCTGTATATCTCAGCTAGATGTGTGCAAAACAGAGCTGGTAATGACATCCGTGGTGCTGATGTGATTTGACTCAGTATCTTGTTTAATGGCCATGGATGGATTCATCCCAACAACATGTATATTCGTTTGCAATGTGATTTTGCAGATGTTTTCACCAAGAAGCAGAGTCTATTGCCCTATGCCTTGACTCTGGGTTGGTTCCTAGCTTGTTTTAATCCCCAAATGTGGCAAAAGTAGCATTGTGTGACTCTGGAGCCCATACCTCTAGAATCCCCCAGCCTTTACCTTTGGCCTTTTATGAAGCTGGACTAACTTCCCATCATGAAAGGGAAGCTGGTATTGTTTACTGGAGGATGCGAGGTCATGAGGTGAGCCTAGATGGCCGGCTTAGAGCCAATGTCGAATGCTAGTCATGCAAATGAGCTGAGAGTGGATCTTCCAGCTCTGCTGACTCCCCAAGCTCAATGCAGCATTGAGACAGGCATGAATTAGTAGAGGAACCACCGGTCTGATCAAATCTACTGCAGTCCACCCCAGCCCAGTCCACCCCAGCCCAGTCCACCCCAGCCCAGTCCACGCCAGCCCAGTCCACTCCAGCCCAGTCCACAGCCCAGTCCACTCCAGCCCAGTCCACTCCAGCCCAGTCCACCCCAGGTCAGTCCATTCCATCCCAGTCCACTCCAGACTAGTTCACTCCAGCTCAGTCCACTCCAGCCCAGTCCACTCCAGACCAGTCCACTCCAGACCAGTCCACTCCAGCCCAGTCCACTCCAGCCCAGTCCACTCTAGACCAGTCCACTCCAGCCCAGTCCACTCCAGACCAGTCCACTCCAGACCAGTCCACTCCAGACCAATCCACTCCAGACCAGTCTACCGTAATCTGGTCCACTCCGGACCAGTCCAGTCTAGACAAGTTCACGACAGACCAGTTCATTCCAGACCAGTCCACTTTAATCTGGCCCACTCCAGACCAGTCTAATCTGGACCAGTCTGCTCTAGACCAGTCCACTCCATTCTATCCCACTTCATCCACATCGTTGCTCTTACCTGCATTCAGTTTTGTTCTGCTCCAGCCCATCCCCCAAACCTCGATTTCCTTTTTCCCACAAGTTTAAGCATTTTGTTCAGGTGTTTTTGCCAAATACAGACAGTCACAAAAACCCATCTTCACTCAAAGATAACCGCCCCCCCAGGCTCAATTAAAAACATCTCAATCTAAAATCTTCACAAGCCAGATGTTATGTAATACAGAAAAAAAAAATCCAAGAGAGATTTAAATAGAATTTCAAACCTTTGAGCTCAACTGTTTGACTCTCATATTCTTCCCGTGCTCTTTGTCAAAGTTACTCTCAAAGGGCATGGGCTTTGAATTGTGACTTGTGTTACTTTTCAAAGTATCCAACTCCAGTTGTTTAAGATGAATGCATGTAAAGTGTTTCTCCTTTAAGTCAAGTTTGGTCAGAAGGCTGGCCACATTGGAGTGCAGGATTCTGAAAGCTGCACTTGAGAAGCTGTCTTTGGAGAACGCATGGTTTTTCTACTCTGACTTCCCAGGGCACAGCCAATATTTTGCATGAACTTCAAGACAGCCAGAAGGTAAACTACTGGTCATGTTGGGCGCCTTGTCTAGGAGCTCAGACAAACACTGGAGTGGGAAATGAGATTCAAAAAACCAAAACCCAAACCAAACCAAACCAAACCAAACCGAAACAACAACAACAACAACAATAACAACAACAACAACAGCAACAGCAACAACAACCCTTCCTGTCTGTCATGATCCAAGGCTGTAAACACTGATGGCTGATCCTGTGAGCTCTGTCATACAGTCCGATCTACCCAACAAAGCTCTCCTGCTGTTGTTCAAAAGATCATAGGTAGGCGATACTCAGGGATGTCGATGGACAGGTGCTTGGCTTTATCTTCCCAATCCATCACAGTGACTCTGGAGCTGCCACTGCTTCGTGATTCTTGCCCCATAGAGCGTAATGAGTTTCGAAATGCAGAATTCTGGCCTCAACTTCTATTTATTTCTTTTCAGACTACATTTAAGACCATGAACCCCGACCTTAGTTCACAAAAATGCCGATCTAGAAGGGTACAGGTATGGCCCGGCAAGCTCAATTTTCTCCATCTGATCAGGAGCCAGAGAGTTCATAGATTTTCTCATTATGCCCAATACGTTTATGCACAATTTGCAAGTGAGACACAAAGTGACCAATTTCTAAAGGCGCAGTAGAACTTTGAACAAAGCAAGTCTTTTCAAGGGAAGGGCTTTCTGTGACCACTCACAACCCTATCACCCCCTCTCCTTTTACCTCTGCAGTGGTGCTAGAGAACGGTGGAGTAGTCGATGGACTCCAGGATGTGTCTGTAGTTCCAGCCGTGTGCAGCCTGGGGAGATCTCTCTTGCTGCTGCTCTGACTGTAGGGCTCTGCAGTGCTCCCAAGGGTCTCGGCAGTGCTCCTGAGGGTCTCTGTAGTGCTCCCGAGGGTCTCGGCAGTGCTCCCGAGGAATGTCTCTGTGATATTGCTAATGTGGTCTGGGTTATACGAGATGGTGTTAGAAGTAGTGGGGATCTGGGGGGCAGCTGAGTTTCTAGTAATCCGCACCGAGACTTCTGTACCCAGGCCAGCTGAGAAGAGAGGACAGTGAGAAAAAAAAATCATTCTCATGTTTTATGAATTTTATGTGAATCCTTCACACAAAATGATCTTATTTTGAAATAGGTATCATAAGGCTCGGACTGATCTAGAACCTGCTCTGTAGCCAGAGGACACTGAACTCCTGACCAACCTGCTTCCACTTCCTAAGTATTGAGGCTATATGTGTGGACCACCATGCCTGGTGTATACAGTGTTAGGTCTCAGACCCAAGGCATGACGCAGGCTAGGCTAGGCAGCCACATTCCCAGTACCACATAAAAAACAGTTTTTATGAAGGAAGTAAAGACCCTGTAATAAGGGGCAGGGGGTAGATTTAGTTTGTAAGAAAGCCAAGAACCCCTCAGTGAATGACAATATCTATTTGCCCTGTCCAACTTACCCAGCCTTCATTTGTCAATTTTATATGTGGAGGCAGAGTTATGAACACGTCTATATGAAGAGGCCAGGACAGCTGAGAAGCATAGAAGACAGAGTTCGAGTTGATTCTATGAATTCCTAGATCACTGACTTGGTCTCAGGAGTGGTCCATGGGTCTCCAGAGATCTACCCAGACTCCTGAGCTGATGGTACTTACTAAGCTGTGCTGTGGGTGGACAGTCACAGCTTTCACTAGCTTCTCAAACTAGCGTGTTAGTTCCTGTGTGGTTAATAGCATTTATTTCTTTAACCATAATGTAAACATTTATGATGGGGACACTTGTGTTTTTAATTTAACTAATATATAAAAACATAAAATTATATATTAATGGGGTATTGTTGATGTTTAGATTCCCGCATACCTTGTATGATGATTAAATCAGATTAACATTTACTTCCTCCAACATCTTTTTCAGATTTTATGGGACAAATATTTAGAATCATTTTTCTAGTTTTGATATATCCGGTACATTCCTTATTACCGCTGACTGTCAAATACCACATCAGAATGTCTCGCTCTTGTCTAACCATAACATAGTGTCTATTGGTGGGGAGTGTTTTTAATTCTGTGAGTCTTCAATTATGTTGAATTTTCTCCTCTGCCTCTCTCTCCTCATTCCTTCTCTTTTTCCTTCTTTTTTGTTTTGTTCTTTTTCTCTTACTTGTTTCTATCCTTCCTTTCTTCCTTTTTTGTTTCTTATTTATTTATTTATTTATTTATTTATTTATTTATTTATTTATTTATTTATTTATTTATACGGGGTTTCTCTGTGTAGTCCTGACTGTCCTGGAACTCCCTTTGTAGACCAGGCTGGCCTCAAACTCAGAGATCTGCCTGCCTCTGCTGGGTTTTAAAGGCATGTACTAAGTTACAAATCTTTTGAAAGAACAGCTACTGTTTAGGATATATGATCCAGCCGGCTGAATTTTCCAAAACAAACAAGCACAAAAACATTGTTTCACCTCACCATGATCAAAAACTGTGTTCTTCTTATGTCTGTGACCTGCTCCCAGGTGCCCCCACTGCTGGGCTTTAAGTCATTGTGTAGCAATATGTTAGGGCACCTCTACACAAGACAAGGGATTGGAAAATCCGGCAAAGGACTGGCCAACATGGTATGCTTGGATATTTCACTGGCTTTGGAGATGTTGAGTTGCCAGGAATGCAAGCCCAGAAAATCCTGTCGAATAGGGTATCTGTAACTCTGAGGACTGTGGGCCTTAAGACTTCTCTACTTGCTCATTTAAATCAAATAAATGTTTATTAGGCAGCTACTATGTGCCAACGTTAAGAGGGCTTAAAGAAGCTGACTTTCTAGTCAGCCTTATTTGTCCCTCTTTTGAGCTCCATTTCTTCCCATTCTAGTTTTACCTGACTAGTACATGTCACACACCAATGCGTGTGAGTGAGAGCGGCTACTGAACAAAAAATGTTTGTGGCTGAAAAGATCCGTGTATGACTTAAAGGGATATAAACAGATATTCTCACAACTGTTATTAAAGTAACCATGGCAATTAAGAATTCTTTCCTTGAGATGCAAAGGGCTGTGCAGAGGGCTTTGTACACAGGTTTATTATATATTATAAAAATTATATATTATTATTATTATATATTATATGTCATAGAAAATAATATATAATTAAATGTATATTATATAAATAAATTTATATATAAATATTATATATAATATATTATATGTCTTGTATACCATAATGCCTCTTACAAGTATACTTAAATTTTATCTGAAATTCAAATGTAAGTGGTCATCCATGGGTATTGTCTGCAACTTTCCTTTGATGCCTATTAAATCTCCACTTTGCTAGCTCTCTGGATGCAACTTCAGCTGTTAATTTGTTTCTTTTCATATCCTTTAATGCTGTGACTGCCTCGGGCCAGGGTTACACACTGCACACAGGCCAGAGGTAACCTCAAGGAGCTCCCTCAGAACGGATACCTGAGGCTTCTTCACAGCTATCTTGGGAACAGTCTTACTTTTTCAGGTTTGAGTTCTGAGTTTAGAGTCTATGTTTCCTTCAGCAGGCATCTGCCTTGGTAAGGATGTAGAGTCAGTGGCAGTCAGCGTCTCTGTCACTTTCTGTTTCAGCCAGTGCTGACTCTCTAAGTTAAGGACCACGGGAAACAGTTTTAGTTCCCAGAACTTGTTACACAGTAAGGACGGGTTAAAGTAAGAAGGAGTTACGAGCCCAATCAAGCTTCCAAATACCTAGTATGCAGTTCCGTTCTTTCTCTGCCAGGCTGTGCTTCCTTTACTGAGAAAATAGTTGGTGAGTTTTTATCATAAGAACTTGAAAAAAAATTAGTCAACTCAGTGTATGAAGCTAGACTCTCCCAAAGTTGGATAAGTGATCAAAACGCTCTGGAGACATGTTCTGCAAATAGCACTGAAGATGTTATCATTGGGTACAGCTTTTGGCTTTTATATGGAGAAAGAACTCAGTCTTCTGCAATTGTCTTTAATCATCCTCAGGTATTTTTAAAAAATACCTTAGGCCAAACTTATGTATTATCCATTTAGGTCACCTCTTTTGCTTTGTCAAAGAAATATTTAAATCTAATATCTCCTAATTTCGTGTCTGTATGTCTAACTGGTATGATTTAAAAGCTAGAGGAGTTTTAGCCTGAGTGATCAGTTCCCATGTTTTGTGGATTTTAAATCAGTAGTTTGTAAAGAGAATTGGTGTTGGAGCCACCTTTAAAGCTGGCTTGTCTTAGCCTTCCTCTAGAAACTGTGATTCACTGGATTTAGTGTGGGTCCTAGGCTCTGCACTTGTAACATATTCCCTGGGTGATTCTCATCTACAGCTTTAGCCACATACCTACTGTGAGTCAAAATGGAGTCCTGTCTCTAGTTCTCGAATGCTTCCTCTCTCTGTCACTGTCTCTCTGTGTCACTGTCTCTCTCTCTTTCTCTCTCTCTCTGTGTCTCTGTCTCTCTCTCTTTCTCACTGTCTCTGTCTCTCACTGTCTCTGTCTCTCTGTGTCTCTGTCTCTGTCTCTCTCTCTTTCTCACTGTCTCTGTCTCTCTCTGTGTCTCTGTTTCTGTCTCTCTCCCTCCTCCCCTCCCTTTCTTTTACTTTCCAAGTTCTGGGATGAAAACTATCAAGTGTGATAATTTCTTATGCGTGTACTGGAGGTTTATTAAATAGATAGGAAGAAAGAAAATCCTTGTTATAAATATACAAGGCTCTCAAAGTAAGATCGTTTTTCTATTACTAACCTCTTTCTTGGAATAGACATTTGAAGTGTGCTAAAAATAGTTGACCTTTAGGTGTTTGGGTGTCTATAATATCTTCTAATATTCTATAGAAGTCTGTAGCCATTT
The DNA here is from genome assembly GCF_011064425.1 of Rattus rattus. Lineage (NCBI taxonomy): Eukaryota > Metazoa > Chordata > Mammalia > Rodentia > Muridae > Rattus > Rattus rattus. The sequence continues at coordinate 194,438,524 of NC_046154.1, read as the reverse complement.
CCCAATTGGTGTAGGAGGGAGATGTTATGCCGGTGGCAAGGAAAAGTTCTTACACAATGGAACAATATGTTAAAGCTATTTTTAACATTTTATTGTGCCATTGCTACTGCATTGTTCTCACATTACAGTCAAATTCTTCTTAGAACACAATTAAGAGTAGTGGGGCACCCTGTGTTCCATTTTTGCCCTGAGACTGTTAATAGTTCTTTGTTAGGGCAAGTTCACCTGTAAGATGATATTTTGTGTGTTGACTGCTCCAGGTCAAGACCATTCTTTGAAAACCTTCCCAAAGGGCAACAAAGTAACTAGACTCAGAAATAATCACTAACTGAGGTAATATTTTTTGAACAACAATAAGGACAGTAAACAAATTAGCTCCTTGTCTTGATCTGATACAAATAATATTCATGTTGAATGTTGAATGACGTGTTGAAAAGAGTAACTTGTATTAGAGGCATTTTGTCCTAAGAACTTTTAGTTGTATTAGTCCTTCTACTTTGGAGAGAATTGTCAAAGATAAAGAAATATAATGAATGTGTCTATTAAGAGTGAGTAAATTGTGCAAAAGAGCTAACAATAAAGATGGGGGGAGGTGCTGTACACGCATTCACACTCCAGACAGGATTGGGCTTCATAAAGGTGAAGGAGAAAAGGATAGGAATTACACAGTAGTTTAGTAAGAAAGAATAAAGATGTTTAACATTTCAGAAAATGAGTCAGGGAAATAAAAGACACACAGTTGGAAAGAAGGTAAAAGCAACAAATGAAAATTCATGCCAAACACACAACATAGTAAAGTGCTAAAAGAGAAAAAAAGATAGGAGCAATTAATGTGGAGTGGGAAAAGAAATATTAATGGACTCAGAGAGTTCCCGGCAGCCTGACAGCAACCAGTCCCGCACAGTACTGTGGGCCCCACTGTGAGCCCGGCGTTTTAGAATTTTAAGCAGACAGGTGAGGAGTTTGGAGCCTGTGCTCGTGTTGCCTTCTCAATGACTCAGAAAGACAGCGTCAGAGCCCTGTTTTTAAAAGAATGGCTTTAAAATAGTGATTTGAAAAAAATAACTATCTGTAAACTGGTTCAGGCTGGGTGTGGTAGCACCCGCCTGGAATCGTGTGCTTGGGGAGAAGGAATCCTCTGTAGGAAGATCTGCAGTTAGTGAGCTTCAGACCAGTCTGGGCTGCACAGTACGACTTGGTCTCAAAACACCAAGGCCTTGCACACAGGGTGGACGTGAATGCTTGCCTTGTGTGACCTGAAGTTAGAGATGGACCTTATTTCCCGTGGGTGACAGCACAACTATTGTTCGCCATGGTTTTGTGTCATTCAGGACAGAATGGAACAAACCAGCCACAGGGAAGGAACTGTACAGATTGGCTCTATGTGCTGCGTATTTTCTGATAAAGTTGAATTTTCTAATAGACGACAGCATTTTATCCTCTTGGCATACATAGCACTGATACAAGAACTGAGACCATCAACCTTGATGCCTATTGCACAGAAACCTTCAAACACCTTCAGCCAGTATCTAATCAAGGCCTTGCTGAGCAGATGGGTGAGGGACAGAACCCTATTTACAGACTAGCAAGGCAGAAAACTTCAGATCAGTCTCAGAGGTGGGTAAGTTAAAAAAAATTAAGGTACAGTGGATGCTGACCCCTCAAAAGGGCCATGGAGCACATTAGGGTTAGTGCAGGTGCACAGGTCCTGACTCAGAACCTTGAGGTTGCTGTGAAAGGGGAGAGGTGTGAGGAAATCTTGGGAATCTGTGTTTTCAGTGAGCTCTGACGTTTCCCCATGGCACTGGTATGCAACCAGCTAGAAGAAAGCCAATGGCTCAGCACTGGGAAGGATTGGGGAGTACTGGGAAGGACCGGGAATGTCTGGGTCAGCACTGGGAGGTACTGGCAAGCACTCTATTAAGAGTTGTACACTAGGCCAGGAGTTAACTTGGGTTTGGAATGACATTGCATCGTGATGGACTTCAGTCTCTGCACTGTGGAGAGTCATTTCTAAGTGATTCTCCCAGTGGTTTATAAGGCCTTGGGACTTTTATCTTTCATGGGCCTCTGACTTTTATCTTCCATGACTTCCTGAGCCAGCCTCTAATGGAGGAGCAGATACACTATAAAAGTAGTTAACTTCAAGAGAAGGTGGAGCTGTGCGTACACTCCATAGACATTCCTGCTTAGGACTAATAATGCACTCAGCTAGGAATTTGTGCATGTGCATAAACATATTTATGTGTATATATCATCTGGAGACACCAATATTAATAATTAGAAAGTCTGACTACACATTGACTTTTTACTATTTCCAAAAAAAAAGAATCAAGTTCTTTCCAAGTGATGTGAACATTGATCTGAGTTTCAAAAGGATGCCACAGTACCAGTTTTCACTGTGAATCTCCTTCTGTGAAGCTCCTTCTGTGCTCTCAGACTCCTCCTCACCAGAGGATAGAAGTTTCTAGACCCACAGAGTCTAATTTCTTGACTACTAACTTTAGTCATTGCATGTTCGTCCTGGGTATTGGATGTATATTCCAGTACTTAGAAGTGTTTGATCACAGTGTCTAGGACAAAAGAGAGACTCAAGAAAGAGTATTTTGGAACTGAGGAGATGACTCTGTAGGTATGAAAACCGACTTCAGATCTCCAGGGATCTTGGAGAGGCACACCTTCAATAGCAAGGTCTGTTATCCTAGCTCTCCTACTGCAAGATGAAAGACAGAGACAGGAGGATTCATAAAGGCTTAGAGGCTGCCTGGTGCGGTGTGTGCAGGGGTGAAAACAAGAGATATTTTCTTAAATAAGGTAGAAGTCAAGGACTCAGACACAGGTTGTCCTCTGACCTTCTGACCTTTATACAGGTAAGAAGTGACACTCACATGAGACTGTATGTATGTATGTAAACTCCCTCACATCCACACATATACATACAGAATATATATACACACAAACACACAAATATACACACATATATACATACACATGTACATGTACACACATACACATACACACATTTTGAAATTTGAGCAAGTATAGGCAAAGAAAGGAAGGTAAATGACAAAGGCAGAAAAGTTGCTGACTTTAATGAGGATGATGCCATTTTCCATGGTCGGGTACCACTTAATGTGTTTCTGTTAGTAAACGCGTGTATCTCCCAAAGGAAATAGACTGGAGCCCATGGCTCTCCCTGGGCTTCGAGAAGACAGGACAGTTAGCAGACTGACTTCCAGAACTGATTTTGAAAGGACCCACTCACCTTGCTTCAGACAGAGGCTTTCATTGACCAGTCTCCCCTCCTTGTTGCGTTCTAATTTCATCCAGCTATCGAGGTATTTACTGATCTTCCTGACCACTACCTTACGGTTTTGTTTCTTGAGGAAGAGCGAGGTGTTATCCACCTCAAGGAACCCTCCCTGAGCATGGCAGGTCCATCGGGGTGCCTGGGCACAGGGAGTGGCGACCGCTGGTCGGAAAGGGCCCCCTGAGGAGTTGGAGATGCTCAGGCACAATCCAGATTTAACGTGAAGGAACTTCCCATTCTCAGTTGACAGCCACTGTTGGTTGTGGCTGGTGCCATTGCATGAGCTCATAATCACCTTCTGATTTATGGAGAGGCACTGCTGTTTGCGCACGTGGACTATCTGGAAGCCCTCTGGAAGATGAAAGACTTATGAAGTACCTTGTAGGGCCATGAAATAGCAAAACCACCTGCCCACATCTGAGCCAAATTAATAACACCAGGCTTATTTGTATCTTGACCTTTCTAGCACTGCAAGTGAATAGTCTCAGGTTTAGCTCACATGACTTAAAATCCTAAGGCAAAAACAGAGAAGCAAATCCCCCCACCCCCAACCAAATCAACCCAAAGCATCCCCCAAACTCAACCCATCAAGCAAGCAACCAGACAACCAAAAACCCCTTCCCAAACCAACCAATCAACCCACCAACCAAACAAGCAAAGCCAGAAACAGTAGAATATTTTCAGGCTGGCAATGGAAAATGTCAAGATATCACACATAGCACTCCTCTGTGAAACTTTTGAACAATCTAGTAGGAACATATCCCCTATTGGAAAAATGAAAGGAATCTTGGAAAAGAAACAAAGTCATGCAAAGATTATGGCTTTCCATTGGATGAGGAAAGACAAATATAGAGTGGCGTATGCCTTATCAAGGTCAAGTCAATGCACAGCTTGGTCCCCTTGAGCCCTTTAGGTCTCTTCATGTCACAACCCCGTTCCATTATGTAGAAGAGAGATATACCTCCCCTCATCCACAGCTCACAGAGGAAGTAAATATTTGTTTACGAGTTGCATAGTTTGAATAAACACTTTTAAAGATCGGGCACATTTATTAAAAGATAAAACACAAGGGAGTGTCCCATCTTTCCTAGCCTAACTTGTGGCTGGTAGCAAACAAGGAAAGTACCGATTACCAGAGGCTAAGCTCCCACCGCCCCGCAGAGCAGCACTGATTTTATAACAATGTCTTTAGTTTTCCACCGAATAGCAACACATTAGAAAAAAGGTATCAGTACTCCTTAAAGACTAAATGCCCAGTTTTTTAAATATTCACAGTAAAAGAGTAAAATATCCAGGCTCAGAGATCATTTCCAATTAGTTTCTAACCTAAGCAACCTAGGTCCCTTGGAAATATTCAATCCTTCCAAATGACAACTAGAACAAATTTTCTTGTTCCCTTTAGTGGCACTCCTTATGTATATATTTTCCTTAAAGTGAAAGAAAGTAAAACTCTAACTTGATTAGAAGAAGCAGAGTGCTTATACAGACTGTTACATGTAAATAATAAAAGATGTCTGCTCAGAGCTCCTCACTGCGACACCCAACCTTTCAGGAGCTGAGGTGTCCCCGGCACTCGGCAAAGGCTTATTTTCTTCTAGAGAGAAATCTCACAAGTGTGGCCAGAGCTGTCTCCTTTAATCCCCCCAGCCCCCATCTCCCCGGCTGTGGCTGTCTTGCCATGGAGACCTGGGTCCTGTTCTGACTTACTTCAGACACCTCCCCAAAGGCTAGCAGCCTCCTGGGCTAACTTTGAGAGAGGTGTCTCAGGAAACTGAGGCAGACCCACTCACCCAAGCTCCCGAGGATCAAGCAGGTCAGTATCGTCATGTAAAACTCAGCCTCCATTTTCCACTTAACGACGGTTCATGCTTCGCTTTGGGGAAAAAAATTCTCCCAGATAAGAGGCAAAGAGTAGGAAGGAAACGTGCTTCACGGAGAGGGGAAAAGTCAGTGACACACTTCCTCCAATTGAATTGTTTGGGGGAAGTTTTACACCAGTGTCCTTTTGTCTGTTTCCTTAGAAAGGAGGGATAATGATCATCTCTCTTTAAAATGGAGAGCCAGCCTCCAGGAGCCAGAATAAAGCCCACAAAGTCTTCCCTGCCACCCCCTTTGGCACATGATTATGTCTTAACCTCAAGATGGAGAGAGGGAATCATAATGTTAGATAATTGAGTCTTCCTGCATCATGGCTTCTTTTCAGGTGATAGGATTCTGCCCAATCTACGTAAGCCATGCAATTTATGGGCTCCGTGACAAGGGATATAAAGACACAAACACGTACTGTTTGTATAATGAGATGCTGGCGTCTATAAGGAAAACCACGTAATGACGGCACTCAAGATGATTATCTCTCAAGTGATTACAAGATTGCAATTGGAGAGAGTCATCTCCCCCCCAGGAGAAGACTAAAATTAAAGCCATCGTATTACCTACTTCAGCTTATCCACACGCACCATGGCCTTTTCTCAAACGGGGGTAAGAAAAGAATAGGCTTCACTCAATATTTGCTGTTAAGAGTCATTTATTGGGAGTACGAAAGTCAACTTGGCTGCATTGAAAATTCACGTCTGAGCAGAACATCTCATGTTTGCTGAGTGTGGTTATCTTGCCTTCATTGGTCTCTTGAGGAAGAAAACCTTTTAGAAATTTAAGGTCGTGCGTGCATGACGGTGTCCTCAGAAAAACTTTTGGGGATGAAACAGGTTGGAGCGTCCCCAAAGGCACCTGCTTCTTACTGGGAGAGAGAAACCAAGTAGACGCTATATTCAAAAATCCCTTCTTAGTAAAAGAGAGAGGAGTATTTAAAATTATTGATACTTTATAGTTACTATAAATTTGTTTATCCCCTTTTAAAGTAAAACAAGTCACAATGTAGAAATATAGTAGTTAGAGTTGTGAAACAGGAGCTACCTCTATGCCTAATAATAGAATATATATGCGTACATATACCTGTAATGTACATATACATATATATCCAGTGACAATCATTGTGCTCTGTAATTGATCCATAGGAGATACTATAAATACACACTTATTAGAGATAATCAAGACACATCTCCATATAAAATAGTTACTGCCTTTGATTTTTTTTTTTTTTTCAAAAACAAAAAACGTCTTGGTTAAAAATCCATTGTCGGTCACTTGCAACTTTAGCAGCAAGACTCTGGTAACTGAGATAGGTAATAGCACTTAAAACAGGAACAGTTGAACAGCTGACAGTCCAGTCACAAGACAGGCTTTGTGAACGTTAAAGCATCTAACACAGGATAACGATATCTCCCGCAGCTCCTCCAGTCACCATAAGCACAGACTCTGAATATTACACATACAGGTTCTGTGTGAGAGTCGACACAGACCAAACGGAATCCTCCTCAGGCTGCGTGAGGACTGTCACACCTCCATCAGCACAGGCCCTTCGGAGTAACTGGGGGGATGCCTAGACACAGTCCTATACACAAGGGTGGCAATCTTTCAGGTTACCATAGCTTCCACAATCCACGCCGCAGGCTGGCTTTAGAGCCTCCTCGTCCATCGTGGGGAGCTCCTTCTCGGAGCCCTCAGTAGGTAACTTGACGAATCACCCGTGAGAGATTGACGCGCTGATAGATCTTCAGAGTCACTGGACCGTCTCTGGCGAAAGTCTGCTCTCGAACAGGCACAGAGCGTGGTGCACAAATTCATACTGCTCGCTGGTTTGGACCATTCCGCCCCTGCACGGGAGAGATGACAAAGTCACTCAGTTTTGCTGAGACATTATAACACTGTAACCTAAACACGGGGCCGGAACGGGAGTCTCACGCCGAACAGGCAGAAGAGCTGGTCTAACGATTGTTACTCTGAAACTCTTTTTACCATCCTGGCTGGTGAGGTTAACACGTCAAGGCGGCCACATGTGTGCCCCAGTGCTGTGTCACACTAGCATAGGTTAGTGACAGCGACGAGACTGGTGCGGACAGGCCTACCTGCTGACACGCTACTCACTGTACATTTCCTAAGAACGGGCCATGCTAACTTTGTCGATGGCCGTGGTATTCACTTATGCTTCTTAGGTACTTAGCATGCACTCCTACTTCAGTGTTAAGGGAAAGGTGACCGGGAAACTGAACGCCCTGTTAGGCCAGCAGCCACTGCATGCATCTCACGGCTATTACACCGCTTGACGGTGCCATCTTCTCTTCTGCTTCTGTTGGTTCCTGGTGGCTTTGGAGGAAGCAGGAAATGCGGTACCATGTACGTAGCACATCATCTAGTTGTGTGGTAGGTCATGCTATCCAGGTTTTTACATGTATATTATATAATGTTCATACAACAACGAAGCTGTCTAATGATACATTTTTCCAGAACATCTCTCTGTAATTAGCAACACATGACTCTCTCTCTCTCTCCATATATATATATATATATATATATATATATATATACACACACACACACACACACACATACATACACACACAGACACACACACACGCACACATGCATGTATATGCATGTATACACAGTCATACACACACACACACATATACATGTATACACACATATGGATCAATATAATACCAGGCACTCTAGGTGCCTGATTATTTATTTTAGTGTTTTGAGAAAGGGTCCCATATAGTTCAGGCCAGTATTGAACTCACTCTGTGGCAGAGGGTGACCTCCAACCTTGATCCTCCTGCCTCCTGGAAGCGCCTTTACCTATGTACTGTTAGCAGAGCAGGGGTCGAACCTTACGGATGAATACGTGGACTCTGGAGTGGGTCAGACCATCCAGCTCAAATACTCCTTGTGCTCATTTTAAACTGTGGGATTCACACAGGTTCCTTAAAAGCACTTGGTTTCGTTCCCTCTTCTGCTAAAGCGAGGTGATGGCTATGCTCTAGTTAAGAGCATTCGGTCTACCCGGAGCAGCTGGAGGAGTAGTAGCATTTCACTGGAGCTTCATCTGTCCTGCTAAAATGCATTCTCCACTTGGGAATAAGCGTGGTGGAAGTAGGCTGGCTAACAGAGCACAGCCGAGCTGTGTTCCAGCGCTCTTCCTACAAGTCGAAGGCCCACTGTAAAGCGGTTTAAGGTTATTTGGGCACCAACCAGCCTTTGGCATGCTAGGCATCTAAGCACAATGGTGGGCGGGTCCTTCAGCTGGCTGGACCTGGGAATTGCCTCTTGCTTTTCCTCTTTGTCGGAGACACTGCCATCACCAGCTGTCCAGCATCCCTGTGACACAGATCAGTGGAAGATAGCTGCTTTGTGTAGAGACTGACCACTCCATCCTACCTTCATATATACAACACTTTAATCACATTTTCTCCCAGGGTGGTGGTTCTTCCGCTTGACAAAACTGTCAGACACTACTGTAAAGGTTAACCAGCTTTTCATCTCACTGAGTAAGAGTATCATAACAGTAAGGATCTGAACTCTTCTAATCTCTCTGTGACTGTTCACAGAGAGTCCTATTTTAGCTTCAGCCTTTGTTTTATCTGGGGTTTTTTTCCCCTAGTAGTGGTTGGTACTATTCAAAGTAATTTTCAGACCCTGGAAGCACTTCCGACTTAAAGCATGACGTGTCGCTGCCACTGTCACATGACTTCTGGTTAAAGATAACCGAAACCAGCCTTGTCTATAGGCTTCCTCAGCCTGCCACACTACCAAAGCTGCAAGGCTAACATCCTGTGAGCTAGGCAGTGATTCCTCAGGCAGGTTTGACATGGTGCCAAAGCCTTGTATTCTGCAAGGAATAAAGAGGCAACTTTGGTTTCCTGAGGTAGCAACTTCTGTGAAAAAAATATTACAGCAGTCTTTCCAAGGAGAACTGTACATTCTGTTTTCCAAGTACTGACTGGTCAGAACTCGACAACAGAAATGGCAACTAAGGAACCATGCTCTTTTCCTAGTTATGCGATGACGTCTGGGAAAGTATCTTTCTAAAAAAACACAACGCAGGTGTTCAGGAGATGCTAGTCTAGACTGCGAGGCTTGGGAGGTGCAGCCACGGTAAATATTAGGGCAGCTGCAGGGCATGGAAAGGCGCCTCCCTTCCTTTGACATTCCCTCAGAGAATGGAGACTCCTACGTCAAGCTGTGTGCCGTAAGTGGAACCTCTGTGTTCACTGCCTCTCGTGGGCACTGACTGCTCTGCGAACGTCTTCTTGCCATTTACCTCCCCTTGACTGTTCTGTTCCGCGCTTGGCATTAGTATGTCCAGTGGATGGGCCAAAGGAATCACAGTTAAGGTCTTAGTAACCATTTCACTGGAAGTGGCTCACCAGTGTGTGACCATGGCGGGAACAGAGTCACTGTGACCAAGTTCTGTTGACTCTAACAGATTCAGTTAACTAAGTCAAGGTTGCTGTAGTGGCCATCGAAGGTGGGGGAATATTCTTGTGGATCTGAAAGCTTCAGGAAGACCCAGGGAAAGTGTCATTATTTCCCATTTCTTTTGGAGAATAAGAACAAAAGAAGAAGCATCTGAGGGGTCCTCAAGGATCATTCACTGGAATTACTGGCAAAAGCTTGTTTCTCTGGAGGCCGGGCTGTCAGCCAGCTTCTGGAATGCTCCTGGGCAGAGACACCTTTAGAGCAGGCATCTGAAGACATCGAAACGAATCCCTCTAACATTCTCACCCTATTGGCCAACTGGAATAGCCCCCGTGCGTCTCAAGATTCCCCTTGTAGTCACACAATAGTTCTTGAAATGATGAAAACAACCATCAAAGTCCTCATAATCTTTCTTCTCTAGACTAAACATCCTGTGGTTACTCAGCATCTCTGTGAAGCCTGGTTTCCCCATCACTCACCAAGAGTCTCCTACTTCTGTGTGCTATTTTATGAAATAGGACCCTCCTATAGTGCGGTATCTGTCCCCTAAGGGGACAAGATTGCCAGAAAGCATATTCGCTCCCTTAGGTACGTAGAGCAGGTACATCAGGAGGTGAGGTCACAGCGCCTTCCTGCAGGGGCTTGATACCCAGCGAGCAGCTTAGGAACAGTTTGGTTAATTAAAAGTCAGCAGGGTTGCATTTGAATGTGAAAATTGCAGTTTTTCCCCCCTCCATCCTGTATTCAAGCTATTGAAAATTTGAAATTACACACAGGAACTTACATTTGTTCCTGTTAATTTCAATTCGCCAATTCTTCGTCTGAACACAATGTTCTTGTGTACTAAATCACTATTTTTTTTATAACTTCTGAATCACTATTTTCAAACGTTCAATAGATTATTCTTCCATATCTCACTCTTAGGACTTAACCTTCTAGACATTCCACAAGCGTGTCTTACATCTTACCTACGTCATTTATTTAAAAAAAATATATAGAAAAAGACAGGACCAAAATAAGATGGCGTCCTTACAATGAGTAATTTGACAAGACATGCATTGTTTAATCTCATTTAAAATTGTTTCTGGCTAAGTTGTAGGTTTTTAAGGTCTGGCATGTTGTTACATTTCAAACTTGATACAGTGAAAACCACTCAACTTCTATATCAAATAGGCTTTTAACTAGTCCTAGGTCAAATACACAATCTATCAAGTAAATAATTCAGGCCATGGCATTTCTATACTGTGTGAAAATAAATAAACCATGGACTAAAAGAAATGTTTCCCAGGATGCGTTCCTTAGAAGTGGGTTCAGGTTTAAGAACTCATCCCAATCATCTTGGGAAATATTGAATAGATTCTTCACAGAAAACATTGGTATATAGGAGAGTCCATTGACCTTCGTCAGAACTTAAGACCCAGGGTTACCCTTCAGGTTTTACTCTAGTCTAGGGAAAATACATTTTTCATTTGTAAGCTGGTAATGTGAAACAAAACACAGGACGAACCCAGGAAGCCAGTACAGTATACAAGCTGTGCTTGTGGAATAAGGGAATGCAGCTGTACAGGGTGCAGTTTCAGGAGAGTTTCATGATTATACCCCACACAAGCCCAGTTTAACAACAACAATCGGTGCCAGGCACCTATTCAGTCAGACAGGGCCCCATGGATTTGCTGAAACAGCCAGTTCCTAATGCAAACTGGATCCAGAGGGCAAGGGGCAGGGCCCCTCGTATTACGTTGAAAACAGCCATCCTCAAACAAAACCAAGCAAAACCCCAAAGGCATCATCTGACTGCCCTTTGAAGAGCAGGCACTAGAGAATCTCTTACCTCCAGGAGGTCATAGCTTAGCATCAACCAGAGGTTAGGTTTTCAGAGATGTCTACAGTGGTTCCAAGTCTTAGAAAACGAGGCTGCATTGGCTCCCAATGGAGGAAGGAACACAGGGCTGCTGCTTACTGAGTCTATTAGAGAACTGAAGAATTCTCTTTAGCTACAAACTCAGGGTTTACGAAGTACCATAAGGTAAGCTATAATTTGTGTCTACTATTAAGTAGGTATTAATAAAAAAAGAATCGAAGTAGGTAGAGGGGGAGGATCAAGGCCAGCCACAACACAGAGGACAATCTCAAAAGACAAAAAGAAAAGACAAGTAAACGAAAAACGGTGAGAGCTTCTTCCCTCTGCCAGTGGTTGTGTGTTTGCAAAGGTCTGGACAGTCATGGGTCAAGTTCACTACCCATGGGGACCAAAGTATGTTAGGAGGCCAAGAGAAAGCAAGAGCAAACTGGGCACACACTGTTGTCAAGAGAAATCCTGTCTCCATTAATTATTGGGTGACTTATCTTATTACGTCATCTTTTTATCTTATTATATCAGTCTTTTCCTAAGCAAGAATACTGAACACACACCAGCTGGACGTACTTAGCCCTGCTGGGAGGAGCAAGTGGCATTTAAAAGGCTTCGGGTAAGGCCAAGTGCAGCAAATACCACTTCATGAATAGAATCCTTTGGTTAAACAGGGTGAATTAATTCTCTGACAGCCTCAAGGACTAAGAACAGGCTTGCCCAAGGACAAGTTGGTCCAGTCTGGTCAAGTCTGGATGGGAATGATCCAGATGCACTTCTACACATCGAGACAGAGCTATAGGAGAGGCAGCTGCTACAAAAGAAGGCAGTAGGCTGAGAGCCTGGCAGATATCAGGGATAAGTTCTTACTTTTAGACCTACTAGCTGCGTGACTCAATCAATGAATTTTTATTGTTGTCATTTTGATGCCAGAGCCAGAGCCCAGGCTTGGTTCGAACTCCTGTGTCATCCTCCCAAGTGCTGAGGTCACAGGAGGGCATCGTCATACACTTGAGCTCTGAGATCACAGGAGGGCATCGTCATACACTTGAGCTCTGAGTTTGGTGGGCCGCTTATCTCCTCCCTCCACAGCCTTTTCTCACTTATAAAGTAATGTGAATGACACACGTCATCTCATTATGAACATTAAATGGTTGGAGTATATGGCCGTCTAGCCACAGGACAGTCTCAGAAACCCCTGAGTCCCTGGTTCTCAGTTATTAGGGAGGAGGAAGAGGAGGAGCCAGGGGTCAAGAGAACCTGCCAGTGCCACCTGTCACAAGTGTGACTTCGCTTTTGGTGGCTTTTCGACTTGGTGACCTGTGGAAGATTTTGTCTGCCAGAAATTTTCCATTGCTCACACCTACAGAGGATCTGGAAAAGCAAAGCCCTGTTCCGGCAAGTGAACGTGTTACCTGATAAGGTTCCAGGCTTTGCGAGGATTAATGGAGAATTCACAAACGCTTATCACAGTGGCTGCTTCGGTACAAACTGCTGCCCATCTTTGTTCTTTGAGTCGGTACTCACTCAACACTACACCAGGTCCGTTGTTCATCATGGTTGCTTGGGACTGCCGCGGTTCACTCCCAAGCCCTGGTGAGGTTCTGACTATTTCCTCTTGGAAAGCCAGGGTTTGGTACTAGATTATTTGTTTATCCTGTTTATGTGGTAACCTGTGCTCTGGAAACAAAGTAGCCACATTTATGGTAAAGGTGCTACAGGGTCTGCTTTCCTTGTGCTCATAGAGTAGGAGGACTGCTAACCAGACCAGAAAGGATTTGGATATGCTATCCTTCTAGACATGCCCTCACGCACCTCACTGGGTCTGCCCAACCCAGAAATCAGTGTCAGCTCCTTCCTGTGTGGGAAAGCACATAACTGTGTCATCTAGGGGTGGACTCGAGGTAGAAGAGGGGAAAACATAGGACTCCCTTGCCTATGCTTTGCAAGTGAGATGGTATTTTGGACCCCCGCCCCCAAACAAACAAACACAAAAACAAAACAAACAAACAAACAAACAAAAAACCAAGACAAAAACTCTCCAAGCCTCAGAGATACCCAGGGGAGAGCTTTGTGACCTTTTGTCACTACACACACACACACACACACACACACACACACACACACACACACACACACACACACACACACACACACTACAGCCTTTCCTGCTGCACCGCCCAGTCAGTATCCGGTCTAATCAGTAGACAGAGGGAATTCTGCAGGGGTGACTCACTTCTGGGCTAACAATGGAACTCTCAATCCTTTGCTTTTTATTACTTTCAAATCTGGAATTCTTTTGGTAAAGTTTGGTACAGTAAATTTAGAACAAAAGGCGTAGAAGAAAACGAGCCTCCTGGGTAAAGCCCCGAGGGCTTTGGCGTGAGTCAAGAGAGGCTGAGCCGGTGAGACACCAGCTGTGGGGTGTGCCAGTCACTGCACCAAAAATCTTTCCAGATCCTTAGCAGATGTCAGGTCAAGAAAGGAGAATTCGGATGGGTGTGGTGGCGGTGCAAGTCTGTAATCCCAGCACAAGGGAGGAGGGGGCAGGGCAGGACGATCGGGAACTCGAGGCCAGACTGGGCCTCATGAGACCCTGTTTCAAAACAAAACAAAACAAAACAAAACAAAACAAAACAAAACAAAAAGTCTGGTGTGGTGGCTCGAGCCTTTAATCCCCACACTGGGGACGAAGAGGCAGGTGGATCTCTGTAGGGTCAAGGCCAGCTTGGTCTACACAGGAGGTTCCAGGAAAGACAGGGCTACGTGGTAGAGAGGCCCTGTCCTGAAAGCAAAACAGAACAAAAGTAAAACAAAAGCAAGGGAGACTTAACACATAAGCATCCCTGACTTCAAGCAGATCTCTTGCGGTGTTGTGGTGGGTTTTGATGTGCACACACACATGCACACACACAGAAGCCAGAGAACAACCTCAAATGCCATTCTTCAGACACTATCCACACTCCTCTTCTTCTTTTTAAAACAGGGCCTCCCACTGGCCTGCACTCTCAAAGTAGGCTGGGCCGGAGGATCAGTGAGCCTCAGAAATCTACAGGTCTCTGACTTTCTAGTACTGGGATTGCAAAGTCACGCCATCACACGCAGCTTTTTCTAAACATAGGTTCTGATCACTGAACTCCGGTCCTCATGTTTATAGAACAACAAAATCATATCATATCAAATCAAATCAAAAGAAAAAGATGCTTTGCCAACTGAGCCTCGCCCCTCAGACCAGGTTTTTTAAATATAGATACTTTCTCTGAAATAGTATGCTACAGGCCTGAAGAATTTGTTGGGAATAAAAGCCAGGGCAGATAAGTACTAATTCAACCACAGCGCTAATATTTTTTATATGGGTCTCACATGTACCAGATTGGATTTGAACTCTCTATGTAGCTGAAAATGACCCTGAACTTCTGATCTCCTTGAGTCTACCACCTAAGTGCTGGGATCATAAACATGAACGACTGTTCCTGGTTTATACAGTGCTGAGAATTGAACTGGGGACTTGACACATGTTGGGCAAGCTCTCTCCCAGTTAATCTGTACTCCCAGAACTAGCTCAAGCACTGCTTTCTAGATTCACTTTTCTCCCTGAAAGTTACTCCCACCACTGAGAAACCAGACTGAAGTCCAGTTATCTCTTAGCTGGAATGAAAAAACAGGTTGCCTGGCAGTCTTTGGAAGACGCCATTGTGAAACCTGTCTTACAAAGAGGGCCTCTTATTAGGCACTCAGAACCCAGAATGTCAGGAAAACACACACCAACTTTCAGTACTTCGTCTCTAGATGTCCTGGGATTTAGTAACCCCAAGTTCAGAATTCTTGATTTCCCCCCAGTGAGGTCTTTGAAAGTCACTTACTGGGTGTAGCATCGTGGTTTGCTGGGAATATAGAAATGCAATAGGTGTCAGGCTACGCTTGACAACATTACACTAAGGAGTAGAAACTTTAGACCTGAAATTACTTTAGTTAGATTTTGGAGACAGGGCCTACTTGAGGACATACACTGGAACAGGACATTGATGGAGTGCACATTTCTTCTCTAAGAGGGGCGATAAAGACATTTCAACAATGCCATGCTGTACGTGGGAAGCACTTTCTATTTTGCCTGGGAAGCTACGAGTGGAGCCATTGGATGTCATTCCACCCGAAGGCCCCCAAGGCAAGGGCACACTGAGCCAGCTACAGACTTCCGCAACTCTCAAAAACCCAGCATCAGACATTGCTTCCTGTTCCGGCTGAGGGGATCAAGGAATGTGTTAGGAAGCCTTGGATCCAGAAGTTCTATTGTAAGTTCCATTTCCCAGATTCCGTTTTCAAATTCTGCCAGTTTTCAGAGGTTAGGGGTGGGGAGTTGGGGAGGGGCCCATATGACAGGGAAAATGTCTGCAATCAATCCGCAGTAGCACACAGTCCTTCTGTCCTGCTGCCTGTCTTCAGACCCTCACAGGTTGCTTCTCAGCCATTCTCCTGTAATGTTTGTGAGGCATGATCTCTGTGTTCTTGGGAGTTTTTAATCTATAGACCATCGTTACTTATGGTAATCAGTGTGTGTGCATGATGTGTGTGTGTGTGTGTGTGCATGATGTGTGTGCATGATGTATGTGTGTATATATGTGTCGATCTTTGCCTTTATCTCATCAGATTGTTTACCTCTGCATATGCAAGCCTTGGTGCACCATTAGCTTCCTAGCACTCTCCTGTCTGCAACCCCCACCTCACTATAGGACAGTGGCTCTCAGCCTTCCTAATGCTGCAGCCCCTTAATACAGTTCCTCACGTTGTGGTGACTTCCAACCATGAATTTATTTCCATTGCTACTTCACAACTGTCATTCTGATACTGCTGTGACTCATAATGTAAATGCCTGGTATGAAGATGGTCTCAGGTGACCCCTGTGAAAGGATCATTTGATCCCCAGAGGGGTCATGACCCACAGGCTGGAAACAATCATGGTAGGAGAACTTAGATTACAGATGCCTTCTACTGTAATTTCAGCGGGGGATTCAAACTCAGGTCCCAGTTCTATGATGAATGCCTTGCTCATGGAGCTGTCTTCCCAGTACCCACCATCACGTTTTTAAAGGGACATGTGCATATATTACATTCAGTGTTTAAATGATTTTCTGCCACGACCTCCCATGGCACAGTTGGGGTACCTATGGCGTCCGTTGCAGAGAGAGATGCACGGTGAAGGGCTCCTGATCAATACAGCTCCATAGCAACTGAGTTCTCAATTAACAGTATCTACGCTGAGAAGACTAAGCAAAGCATAAATGAGCTCTTCCATTAACACAAACTGATTATACTCCGTTCACTTTAATACTGATGTTATGGGTCCTTTCTTCCAGATAATTAAAATTTTAAATTGCCAATCTATGCATGTAGAGCAATCTCAATAGGCAAACGTGGCCGACCCAACATCTCTTTCCATACCGGCCAGGCCGACAGAGAGCTCCCCATACTTATTAGCTGTGATGTTAGTGACATGTCATGCAAAGCAGTGGTTCTCAACCTGTGGGTCTCAGCCCCATTGGCCAACCTCCGTCTCCAAACACATTTACATCGCAATTCATAACAGTAGCAAAAGGACAGTCGGGGAAGCAGCAATGAAAAGAATTTTATGGTTGGGGTTCACCATAGCGTAAGGAACTGCATTAAGGGACTGCAGCCTAGGTACCGATCTAAACTGAACTCATCAGAAATGGGCATTTTTTCCTGGCTTCTCTGGAATCTCAGGATCAATGTGAAGAACTGAGTATGAGAATATACAACTTTGTGCTTAACTTACTGAAGTCTCCCAGATCTAACTCCAAACCTAAAGTTTGAGTAAAATTAGAAATTTAGTTTAGAGAGTGTTAAAAAGACATCAAGTATGTCTGCTAGTATAGGCCTATGTTGCCAGCTACTTGAGTGGCTGACGCAGGAGGATCTCAAATTGAGGGTTTGTCTTGGCCACAGAGTGAGTTCAAAGCTATCCTGTGCAACTCCGTAGGACTGGGCTTCAAAATAAAAAGCAAGAAGTGACGATCTGGGGATATGATTTATGAGACTCTATATTCAGTCACCAGTGCTAACACACCTGCATGCGTGTGCACGCACACACACACATGCACACACACACACACACACATGCATGGGGGGGAGAGGGGAGAGAGGGAGAGAGGAGAGAGGAGAGAGGGAGGGGAGAGGAGAGGGGAGAGGGAGAGGGGAGAGGGGGAGGGGAGAGAGGGAGAGGGGAGAGGGGAGAGGGGGAGAGGGGAGAGGGGAGAGAGGGACAGGAGAGAGGGACGGGAGAGAGGAGAGGGAGAGAGGGAGAGGAGAGGGAGAGGGGGAGAGGGAGAGAGGAGAGAGAGGGAGAGAGGAGAGAGATTTAATACATGATATGACCTGGGAAATGAGGTTTATCCTTTTGATCTTGGATTCTGCTTTAAGAATGAATCCTTTGATTACTATTTCTCAGGCCAAGTATTTTCCTAGTGGTAGCAGGCAAATGTTACGGGTATTATTACCACATCATTGCTCTCCATGGAACCAAGACCCCAGTAAAGCAACAGGTAAGACGGATCTTAGAACACATGCGACCACACCCCAGTCACTGCACCTCAGTGCAAGGGCATCTCAAGTTCATGTGACTTCCCAACAGTATCAGGACACCAGCTGAACATGGTACACGTGTCACGGTCTTTCAAAGGCATGCGGGTGTCATGTCAAGTCATAGGATGAAATCTAACTTACAGACGTAAGATTCAGGACTGCTAGGTGGAGGCCTATGAAGTAGGGCACTGCTGTGATGGGGTTTTCATACCAGAAGGGGTTGGACAACATGCTTTGCTCCAAGTTCATGTGAATAGGCTGAGAGGCCTGGAGAATAGTGCTCAGAGAGTCTGCGGCAGAGGTAGGGTCTGCTTCGAGCACCTTGCATGTGGTCTTGAGATGCCTGACTGTTCCTGCTGCATGGTTGGCTGCATACTCTCCCACCAGACCGTCCTCAGCCCCAGTTACCACAGTATCCTCCTTATCTCTTGATAAAAGCCTAGAACCTTGGGGAGAGCAGCTGATCCATCAATGTTCTTCTACATAAAACACTCGTGGGTGCCTTGCACTGGATCTGAACTACTTATAAAAGAAAAGATACCCTATTTTAGTTGCAGATATGCTCAAAAGTATTATTAAAACTGGAACCACAGACTTACCACCAGAGCTGTGGTGTCTATTTATAGAAGTTGCCAGAAAGCCAATAATAACAGAGCCTTGCCAAAGTCCACTGGCAAGCCGTGCCGATGTTTTGAACAACTGGAAACACCCATTCAGCCTAACACACTCGGTCCTAAGTCAGAACACACGAGTCAATTGCTAACAGGTAGATTTGAGATTTGAGTACAGGTGACCTACGCTTGCCTGACTTTGTAAGAACCACCACGTGCTGTAATATATCCCCCCCCCCGTCCCCAGGACTTTTGATTCTGCCCAGTGTTCAGACTCACGGCTCACCAGCTGTGAGGTAAATCCCATATCCAAGCCACTGTCTTGTTTTTTTACCTCAGCTTCTCTAAGGAAGCAGCTGTGAGACATGAGTAGACTATTTGCTCTTTTTAGACAAAGATGGAGTTTCACTCTATAGCCTGTGACAGCATCAAACTCCCTTTGTAGTTCAGCCTGGCCTTAAACTCACTGTCGTCCTCTTGCTGCGGTATCCCAAGAGCTGGTGTGAGCCCCATTGCTCAGTGTGAGGGGATTGGAAGATGCACTGTGCACAGGTTTGCAGCACCAGTGGGCAGAGGCCACTGCTAAGAAGCTGGGTCTCGTGGTGTAAGCCTGGAACCCCAGGAATTTCAAGGCCTGACTGGGCTACCCACCATGAGTTCATGGTCAGTTTGGGCAATGAAAGTAAACTGTGGTCTCAGCAATAAAAAATCAACGGGATATAGCTCAGTGGTAGAATGCTTTCCTAGAAAACCTGAGTCCTTGGGTTCTAATCTCCAGTAAAATGTAGTAAGCAGGCATGCATGCAGGCACACATGTATGTACATATGCACGTATGCATGCAGGCACACTTGCAAGCATGCATTGTAAGAGTTCAAGAAAGGCTTGTGGATTCTCTCTTATATAATCAATATTTAATAATCCAAGGACTACCTTCCCTTTTCCCCAGGTCATGGTCCCTGTTCAAATGATAAAATTATCAAGTTCTTTCCCCACCGCCAAACTTTTGAAGAATAGCTTGAATATCTTATACTCCTTTCTTTCCTACTCTGGTGTTCTTCAAGGGGGTTTCGTGTGGTTAAATCAGTGTGGGTGAATGTGTCAACATGAAATGGGTGTCTGCTGAGGAACTCTTCAGACCTTTATAGCTTCTTTTCCAGAATTGTTTCAGAATCCTTTTTTCCTCCCTCTCTTCTTCCTCTATCTCTTTCTTTCTCTCTCCTTTTGCTGTCTCTGTCTTTCTTCCTCCCTTCCTTTGTCTTTTCGAGATGAGGTTTTTCCTTTGGAGTACGGGCTCCTCAGATTCAGAGGGCAGGTGAGGGTGACTCTGAACTCCAGCCACCCCTGACTCTCCCTTCCGTGTGCTGGGATCACAGGCAGATGCCACTATGCCTGGCCTAATGGATTTTTTTGTCTTGGAAAAAAGAAAGAAAGAAAGAAAAGGGAAAAGAAAGAAAGGAAAGGAGAGAGGAAGAGAAGAGCTGAAGGAATGTGCTTCTGCCACCCACGGAGCGTCCAAGTTTATTTTGTGAGTAAGATGAGTCATTTGAAGACCAGGGTGGCGATATCTTAATGAGATAAATTTCTGTCTGTTCAACACACTCTGGAATGTCTGAGAGGTCCTGAGTAGAAGGCTACGATGCCAGGGAGATCACGAAGGAAGGACAGAGGCTGAAGACATACTAGAGAAAGAAGCAGTGTCAGAGAACAGAGATGATGTTTGTACTCTAAAGAGACTTTCTTTTGTTTTCTTTTGTCCCCCCTTCCTCTGTCCCTCTCTTTCTATCTCCCTCCCTCTCTTCCTTTCTTTGTCTTTCTCCCCTCTCCTTTTTTGGAGAAATGATCTCACTGAAAAAAATCCAGGCTAACCTCAAACTGGGAATCCTCCTGCCTCAGCTTCTGAACTGTTGGGTGTGTGCCAACAGGCCTGGCTTAGCTTTCGTTTTTAGAGGCCCGAGTCCAAGTCCAAGGTAAGGCCATTAGCAGCAGTCAGCTAGCAAGTGGAATCCGAAAGGTAAGGCCTACCAGGGAAACACTGAACCCATTAAAGCGGAGATGGGAGATGGGGAAGAGGCAAGATGAGCTGAAAGGGGAGAGGGATTTCTGTTGTGCTTTTTACAGCCTCCAGAGGGAGGAGGACAGGAGGGAGAGACACACAAAGGGAGACAGTCTGAGAGTGTATATGCAAGTGAGCAGCTCCAAGACTGCACTTCCGCTCAGGGATCTCATGAAATCAGTTAAATATATTTGACATGCATATCGGCAGTGATTCAAATCCAAGGACACACTTTGGGTCAGCAGGGGATTTGGATATGTTTTGAAGAGTCTAGCCCCGTGGGAAGACCTTGGTGCTGACTGGAGGCCAAGGCCAAACTTTCTGGCCTTTGCTTTAGGAAGGAAGGAGCAGATAGAGGAGGCATTTGATAGGATTAAAAAATGTATTGTGATTCCTTTTAGAACTGGAGAACAATTCAGGGGGGGATGTGTCTGGGAAATGGAGACTAAAGTGAGTGGGGTGGGGGTGGGGGGAGGGTAGGCTCAACAGTAACAGGAGCAAAAACAAGGAGAAGGCCTAGCAGGCCTGGTGTCTTCTCAGTAGCTGTTTGAAATGGTGCCCAGCGGGAGTTGTTGGGCATCACGTTAGCTGAGAGTTTCCCTCTGTGCACTTCAGTCAGTGTTCACGGAATTCTGGAACCAGAGCAGGAAAGTAGCACTTGGCTTTCTGTGACTATGGTCTATGGGGTCTGAGAGCAACAGGGACTTGGGGTCTGTGAGGGTTTGTATATGATTGGGCCAGGGTGTGGCCCTGTTGGAGTAGGTGTGTCACTGTGGGCGTGGACTTTAAGACCCTTATCCTAGCTGCCTGGAAGACAGTGTTCTGCTAGCAGCCTTCAGGTGAAGATGTAGAACTCTCAGCTCTGCCTGCACCATGCCTGCCTGGATGCTGCCATGCTGATAATGGACTGAACCTCTGAACCTGTAAGTCAGCCCCAATTAAATGTTGTCATTATAAGAGTTGCCTTAGTCATGGTGTCTGTTCACAGCAGTAAACCCTAACTAAGACAGTGTCCTATACTGGGACTCACTTATAGATGTATGAACTAGTAGAGATTAAAGTCAACATGGTGAGAGTTCTGGGCTTACCAGGCACTTCCTTAACCTTTGAGTTAGGACAGAAGAGGTAAAAATAGGCCTCCAAATCTGAAGAGAACCAATCAGATCCTCTTAAAAAATTTTTTTAAATTACATTTATTATTCTGCGTATGGGTATCTGTTGGGGAGCACACTAAGGCACACGTGTAGAGATCAGAGGACAACATGTATGAAGGAGCAGGTTCTCTTATTCCACCACGTGGGTCCCGGGGATTGAACTCAGGTTCTTGGGTTTGCTCCTGAGTACCTTAACCCACTGAGAGAGTTCACAGGCCCTAGATCTCTTTCAATGTCTATGGATTGTACTGGGTGTCAGCAAAAGGTCTTTCAAGTCTAAGATGACAATCAGAATTAAAGAGTAGGGATACTGCAATTGCTTTTAGCGTGTACAAAAAGAAAATAATTTTATAGGTAGTGGCATTTGGAATATGCAAATGAGGAAACAGAGAGGGTGAGGTCAGAGGGTGTGGCTCCAACCCACTTAATGCAGCTTGCAAGCCGGTGAGTGCGACTAGGATTCTGTCATCTACAAGAGCACAGCAAGTAGACTCACTACCTATAGTGATAACCGCTGCTCTTAAACTCAATGAAATGATTATCCTGTGCTGGGGCGTCACACAACGCGAACTACACACTGTTATTGATTCCATTCTCTGGATCAGAAAGGTAGAAAATGAAGAAGCCAAGTAAGCCACTTAAGACCACACAACTGGAAGCCATGAAAGAGAAGACGCAGACTCAGTGTCAGAGCCCACGGTCTGGAGTGCCTCAGTGGGCAGGCTCTACTAAACCAAGGCAGAAAGGGAGGGAGATAGTAAAGTAAAGCAGATAACCAAGTGACAGTCACTGGAACTTCTGTGGGCCACTCAGTATCCCAAGGGCCATGTATGGGGCACTGACACACACACGCGCACACACATACAAACATACATACACATAGACACACAGACACACACACACATGCAAACATACACACAGACATGCAAACACACACAGACACACAAACACACACAGATACACATACACACAAACACACACACACACACAGGCACACACAAGCTATTGTATTTCCAGGATAACTCCTTTGTTTCCAGTATTGAAATTCCAGAACATAACTTAGTAGGTGCTCAAAATATTTCCTGGACAACTTGGACAACTCTCTTTCCTTCTTTCCTTCCTTCTTCCTTCCTTCCTTCTCCCTCCATCCTTCCCTCCTCTCCTCCCTCCCTCCCTCCCTCCCTCCCTCCTTCCTTCTTTCTTTTCTTTTCTCTTTTCTTTTCTTTTCTTTTCTCTTTTCTTTTCTTTTCTTTCTCTGTGTGTTAATTTTTAGATAGGGTCTTGGTATGCGGTTCCGGTTGCTCTTGTACTCCCTAATTTAGTCCAGGCTAGCCCATTCTCAGCAATCTTCTTGCCTCAGCCTCCAAAGTACTGGGATTATAATTGTGACTCCTAATGCCTGAGTATCGAAAATATCTCTAATGGAGACTACACAGGTTTACCTTCAGGGAGCACTCGGTCATGGGCTGAAGTCCAAGGGACTCAGCTCCCACCCCTTCTTTGTTCTATCATTTCCTAGCGTTTTCTTCTGACTCATGACATCTTGCTTATGCCTTTGCTTCTTTTTCTCTCTCTCACCTCTCAGAGGGAGGGCAAGAAGCTTCGTTCATCATTGTAAGGCTGCATTTGCACGTTGAACATCTGGAACAACCCTAGATATCTTATTACTAAGCATTAGCTGTTTGGACGAAAGGAGAGAGTCCTGTATTTCTTTGAGGTGGAGCACTGCTGTGTCTATTGGAGGCTTGATGCTCACCCTCCATGCTCACCCTCCATGCTCACCCTCCGTTCATGCCATTTTTAAGAGGAGTCTATTTCTCTTCTCTATCACTGCCCTGACTCTCCATTCACCAGTCAGGCTTGGCTGTGGAACAAGATGTTTCTTCCCCGTTTTGTTTTCAAGCTTAGCATTGATCATCCCAAGGGTAATCATCCCACTGAGACACATTGAAAACAAAGTGGTGGGATGTGGGAAAAAATTGGAATTCTTGAAGAAAACTGTATATTGCTGACTTGGGAATTACAAGCAAGATTATGTGGGATCCAGTAATACTCCAAAGAATTGAAAAATGGAGTCTAAAATAAATATGTATATACTCATGTGTGTAGCATCGTTGCTCATAATAGACAAAATCTGGAACCAATTCACAATGCATGCTCTTTAGTTCAG
The DNA here is from genome assembly GCF_011064425.1 of Rattus rattus. NCBI lineage: Eukaryota > Metazoa > Chordata > Mammalia > Rodentia > Muridae > Rattus > Rattus rattus. The sequence goes on along the minus strand of NC_046154.1, from coordinate 194,414,458 downwards.
AGACCTAGGACCATAGAGCTGTCATGTTTGTGGGGTGATCTTGATTAGATGACGTTGGGGTGGACAGCTCTGCTTAGACACACAGTCTCTATGACACCATTCCCTGTCCACGTACCTGTCTACACGAAGCTGGCAGACGATACTTAGTGCATCTACGACTCCTTCTTCTTTCAACTGTTGACAGCCAATGGATGTAGCGATGAAACACCCAGTTCTCCCAATCCCTGCACTGAATGGGAAAGAAAAGGAACGAGAGGATAAGGAAAAACAGTGAAATAAGCTTCACTCTTTAAAATGCATACTTTTAGCTTTGAAATGATGAAGACTAATAACAATGATAAGACTGATATGATCAAAGTAGCCTATTGAGTAGTAAGCTAGCCTTGCTGGGCAAAAAGTAGATATTTTTCATTTGATTATAAATAGTAGGACAAATGTGGTGGAAGGAGGTGAGGGGTTGGGAGGATGGAGAGCAGCTATTATAATTTTTCTAGAAAGTTCTGGAAAGAATAAGGCAAGGAATGGGCTATTGAAAGGAAAGAAAATATTTAGACACATTGCAATTGTGATGAACAGTGGAGGGGAAAATGCCAGAGAGACCTAGGCCTAAAGGCAAAAATAAAAGGTGTTGGCATAGGAGTGAGAAGGAATTCTGGGAAGAGAGCTGGCTGGGAGGTGCAGTTAGACGCTGAAGTCTACTGAGTAACTGAAGATTCATTTCTATTTAGGAGAGAAGATGGAACTATAGGAACAGATTTTCAGGTCATTGACATGGAAATGGTAACTGAACAGAAGTGTTGTGTGTCTTGGAGAACTTAACGCGTTTACCTGCCTTAGAGAGGAAATCTATGGTAAGTGTACAGAATCAACTTAACCCCCCCCCCACTGATCACTGTCTTTATGTAAATTTCTCTCAACTCTGTACCTAAAGTCCCCAAATTTCACCTAGGTGGAACTTGTGATGGTATTATATTTCACATGCTCAATATATTTAAATATACGCATCTATATATCCTTCCCTCAATGGCCTGACCCATCAGCTACAAGGCTTTCTAGCCTAGGAACCTTGACGCCATCTTCAACACCTGCACTTCTTTCACCCCAACATCCCGCCTGTCATTTTTTCCCTATTTTCTAGCTCGATCGAGCCTCGGGGCTGACGCTTCCCTTTGTGTAGAATATTCGCGTCCTCAGTGTGTTTCCATTTCGTGATCATTGGGGGCATCATGACGCTCTGCAGCTCTCAGGACTTTTCTTGGATTGGTTCATGGTACAGCTTCTAGGTTCGCTGTTCCAAACTAAAGATATCATTTACTTATTCTTTACTCAGACACGGTTGCTGGCTCCCGTTGGTCAAGCACAACTCTTTCCTATTCATCTTGTTACTTGTGACCTACAAAACCTTAACATAACAACCATTAAACTTTGCATCTTTTGTTGTTTTTTTTCTTCCTACCACATGTGCTACTGTCCTTATTCAGTGAATCATAGCTATTTCACATATTTAGTATGTTTTTCTTCAGATGAACGTGATAAAAATTTTTATAAGGAATGGGTCCATTTAATCAAAGTGTCCATGAAGACATTTTGTCCATAAAGAGTATTCAGTTCTCTGAAGAAATAAGATTTGGGCTGTGTCCTAGGAAGGGCGGGTCCTTTGTCTACCATGAATGAGAACATAGATCCCAGGTGAAACAATAATCTGGGGAAAGAATTGATGCAAACAGAATGTGTGACTTGTGACACGCAATAGATTAGCTGCAGTGGCGAAGAAGATTCTTTAAATAGAAAAGCAGGAAACAAGACCAGGGAGGGGAACTAAGATCATACCTGTGGGGCTAAGGAGTATGAACCACACCCTGTATACTTTTAAGAACATTTAAAAGAATTCACGGGAACTTCCCAGAAAGAATCTCAGGTATGCATTCCAACTTGCTCATTCATGTCAAGGAATTCAGTCATCCCTGTAGTATATCCACAGAGTCAAGGCTAAGCCCTACTGCTTCAGGTGATGTGACTCCATCCACCAGTTTTGAAGGACTGTCCGTCATACAAACATTTTCAGGAAAATCACCTCAGAGAAGCACATAGGCTAGGCCAGAGTGGCCCGAGGGAGAAGGGTACGTGTGTGCAATTAGTCAAGTACTTCTGAACTACATGGATGAGGTCATAGGGCCTGGACTAGGGTGGATGGACAGGAAGCGTGATTACGGGAGAAGCTTTGAAGGGAAAGCCATTCTGCTAACTGATTAGATACTGCGAGTGGAGTTGAAAGAAAGGCCAAAGATAACTGTCAACATTGGATGCAGAGTGGAGGGGACAAAGGAGCCTCATTCTTAGGTTCAGTAATCAGAGGGGCCTTGATTTTATAGGGGAAGTGCCTCTTTCAGCCTAGATATCCTCACTGCTTAATGACTTTGGGTGGGTGTTAGGTCCAGCCCTAAGCTATGCCCAACCGGTTGTTTCCTCTTTAGCGCCAAGGTTTTAGGATAAAGTCTAATGCTAGAAAGTAGGCTTATAAAATTTTTTAAATTAAGACTTTTGATTAATCCACAACGCTTCAATATAGAAAGAGAGCAAGATAAATCTAAAATGACACATTTTATCAAGTCCTTTCTTAGGATACTTAGAGAGTTAAGCATCAACATCAATTATTTTAGAAAAATGTGGGATACTCGGCCCATCCTGGAAATGCATGCACCTTACCTGCGTTGGTCACGTGAAAAGGAAAGCAAGGGGAGGGGCCAGTTACGGGAGGTAAACTTCAATGTAGGCACGAGGAAGAGAACCCTGTGGACCAGCATTGCTGTCACCTCATCTGCCTGGCCTCCACACTCTGGGTGTGCTTTGTCTTCCTTAAAATAAATGACCACTTGTCCAATTCCCACCTCACACACCAGCTTCTTGTTTTCATGAGATATCTCTGAAAATGGCTAACTGTTACACCAAGTCTGCCACAATAAGAAGTACTTCCGAGACGCAGTCCTTGTAGTCTCTTAAAACAACAACAATCTCTCAGTAATTAAAGCTATCTGCAGTCCTTAGCATGTATGTGACCAACGAGTTTCAAGTCAGAAGATGGTGTAAGATCTCTGGCTTACTCAGACATTTATTTCTATCTTGACATCCGTTTGCTATCTGCTGAAGATGCCCCAAAAGCTCTAATTCATCTTGTAACTATCATTTTGATTAAGTCTTAGGATATTAATACATTTTTAATAAATACACATTTACTACTAAGTTCCATTCCGGAAGCTAAGCCCTGTTCTGTCAGTAAAGAGCAGACAGCTGCTCGTCTGGAGCGTGGGTTCATGACTTACCTGCAGTGGACAACCACAGGCCCTCGGCCTTCAGAGGCCAGTCTGTCTTCCTCTACGTCCAGCATGAGCTGCAGAAGGGGCTGGGCACTGTCTGGAGTCTTGTGATCTGGCCATGAAGTGTACCAGTAATGCTTCACATGTTGGGTGTGACTTCCTTGCTGAGAATAGCAACAACCGCTCAATTACTTATTTACTTGTGAACTAAAAGTCACCTTCAGCAGCGCTAAGTGTCTTCTCTGGCTCTCTTCTTGCTGGCAGCTAACTTCTAGGTAGGAAAAAGCAAATCTAGATGCTTTTCAAAAGTACCCTTTCACCCTGACTAAGTTTTAGTGTGAGGACCCTGTCCTGACAGGGAAGCTGAATGTCTTCTCTCTAAGAATCCAGGTTTGTATCTACCCTAGAGATTACAGACCACACACATACTCCACACCCAGTATGTATTTATAATGCATTCTAGTAGCTGAAAATGTTGTTGTTGCTTGGGACAGGGTCTCACTATATAGCTCTGACTGGTCTGGAACTCACTATGTAAGACCAGGATGACCTTGAACTCACAGAGATCCCTCTGCCTCTGCCTTCTGAGTGGTAGGATTAAAGGCATGGCCACCATGGCCTGCTTAGGAGGTGAAAATATAAACAGAAAGGAAGGGATAGATTGTACTTCCTGGTCTCTAAGTCTTGAGAGATTATGTATAAACATATTGATGAACACATGAAGGTCTGCTTGATCCCCAATCAGAATAGTTCTATACAGGTCTCAAATTAACACCGAGGATTCCGCAGCAGTAAAGGACTTCGTGCAATCCCTGAGAAGGATACACTTGGAGCCGAGGCTCACACACATCGGCTCAGTACCCAGGTGGGAGATCTCTTTCTGATCAGGCCTGTGCTTAGAAGTAGGTTTCCGAAAAGCCTTCCTCTGTTACACTTTTTAATTAAAAACCATCCGTGTGCCAGCCTTCTCTGTGTTCCTCTTCTTGATGCTTTATCCCAGGAGTAGGCTGGATAGGATCGAGGTCTTTAGATAGGACATTCTTTAAAAGTGAAAACGATACCACAGCAACTGGCTAGCATCTGCTGCCCCACGAGTTAGAGTAAGACTACGTTCCTATGACTGACGCGTCTAGGGACGTCCCTGTGAATGACCGTAAGGCCAAGCTTTTTAAGATCACGTGAGCACCTTAGGGTCACCTTGCTACGCACAGCCATGTATCAGTGCAGACTTTCTCTTCAATAGTTCTCAGGACTCACTTAAAGCTGCTTAGACCAGAAAGACGCCTAACATAAAGGTCCCAGGAAGGTCTCCTGCATAAGCCTTCAGTTAAGGCCCTTCCAAAGGCTAAGCCAGAAATGTTCTCTAAGTGAAAAGTAACTGAACCCCCAACGTTCAGCAAAATGAACTTCCTTAATTCAATTGCTTCATAGGCAAATAGCATTACGCGACAAGAACCGTGGATAGCTTGCCTTTGCTCTCGGCATTGTCTAGCTTGTGTAAATTGAATCTGTTAGCACTTAAGAAAGAAGAAATGCGACTCCTGACCTCACTTACTGTGTGGACGGCGACAGCTCACGATCTTACCTTCAAGACGAGGTTGCGGATGGTGTAGTTATCACATTCATTGACACCGATGACCAGAACCTCAACCTTGCCGTAAATCCCTCTCTTTTCTGGCCAGTAGAGCACACATTTCTGGAAGCAAAAAACAGCAAAGATTTGAATCTCTCTTCTTTCAAAGGTTTCAGTGTTTTCCATTTAATTAAAGTAATTCAAGAGTCAGTTTTATTCTATAAAGATCCTAAGATGAGAATATGTGATGTGTAGACTAGACCATAATAAAGTTTATGTTTTACAAGTGTTTGTAATGCTTTACTGGTAACCCCATACCGATCATGATGACAGGTAAAATTTCCCCAGACTCTAATGAGAATTTAAGGATTTCCCACCTTAACTAACAGGTGTAAGAAATGTTTTATCCCATGGTGGTTGAGCCAAGCACTAAATCCTGCCACATCAAACCAACGTGTCTCACAGGACCTGTTGCATGTAATGTATTAGATGCCCAACTGACGGAGATCCCTGGCATGCAAGGCAGGTGTAGTGATGGTTACTATATGCAAAGCATCACATTCTTCCAGGTCTGATGATGTTTCTAACTGATGAGACTTACTGCCATTAATGTGGAACACAGTTATGATTGACGTTTTTATGATGGATCCCCTGTGAAGGACTTAACAGGACCAATAACAGTGATATTGGAAGCAGAAGGATATAACATGGTGGCTAAAGTGCAGACTTTGTGAGGACCTGGATCCAAGTTTTAGTTCTACTAGAAGCAGGACACGAACTCTCTGGACAGTTTCCTCATAACTTCATACATGACAAGTCCTTCGGACAAAGCCCCGCATACAGTGAACACTTAAAACACGTCGTCACTGTTTCTATGTTTTGACTCATTATTGCATTATTGTGTGTGTGTGTGTGTGTGTGTGTGTGTGTGTGTATTGTGTGTGTGTGTAGGCATGCACATGCCACGGCTCATGTGTGAAGGGACATCAGATGCCCACTTGTTGGAGACAGTTCTCTCCTTCAGAATCTAACTTGGGGTATCCGGGCGGGAGGCAAGCGCTCTATCAGCTCACCCTTCCTACCAGCCATTGTTGGTACACTTTGTAAAATCGATTGCTTCTTTGTGTGTGCATTTGTGTGCATGTGACTGTGCACATGTGCACTCACAGAAACATGGATGCCACTGGAGCCCAGACCAGGGCGTCCAATTCTCTGGAGCTTGAGTTACAGACATATCATCGAATGTGGGTGTTGGGGACTGAGCTCCGTCCTCTGGAAGAACGGCCAGTGCCTCTAACCATTGAGCCATCTCTCTAGTCCCCCTTGTTCCTGCGTCTTAATGCTCCTGTGTGATGATTCTGAGAGCATATACACATTTATGTAGAAGTTCTTTCGCATGTTGCCGTCATTCAGGGTCTTATAGACCTCGGGTACTTGGTTCTTCATGTGTGGTAAAGTGTATAAACATTCGGAGAAAAACCTAGATACATATGCATTCAAAATTCCAGCAAAACGTCCACAGGTTCTTAGAGTTAAAGGGAAGACATATGCTGCGTGAGAAACACACGGCCAGGGCCTTATTGCACCAGTAACACTCGAGTGCCAGGAAGAAAACCTGTCTTTGTTGCAGCCGGGCTCTCACCTATTATAACCAACTCACGAGTCCTCACACTTTCATCCTCTGCAGTGAATGGAGATCACCTCAGCTTTACTCACATGCCACCCAGACTGACCTCACGGTGGTTAAAAGCGGGGGTGGGGGGTTCCAGAAGGAGGGCTCTTCTTGCTTAACTGGTGGCCTGAGCTTGATGCTTTGCTCCCATAGGTGGCAGCAGAGGACCCATTCCACAAGGTGGAGTCATCTGACCTGGCCATGTCCCCACACCCACCCCACCTCCCTACCAAGGCAAATAAAGAAAATTAAAAAAATTAAAAGACCCCTATTTTTTAAACATAGAGTGAGTTGTTTTATTATCTATTCGTTGGCAAATATCTGACTCTGTGTGTGTGTGTGTGTGTGTGTGTGTGTGTGTGTGTGTGTGTCTATACAAGCCACATGCAGAGGCCAGAGGAGGATATCCAATGTCCCAATACTATTAATGCCTACCTTATTCTCACTGAGTCACTTGAATCAGCAGGCAATCCTCCAGTTAACAACTCTAGGGTTACAGGAGCACAGCACAGCGCCAGGCTTTTAAAGTAGATGCTTGGGATTCAAACTCACGTCTTGACCATGTTTGACCAGCAAGATCTACTGTACAGTCCCACCACCATTGGTAATCATGCTAATCCATTTGCCTGGCTTCTCTCAGTGGAGCCTCAGTGGTTTTCTAAACTATTGTAATCCTAGGACTCACATCTTCCCGGTGAATCCAGGAAGACTGACAGGATCTTGGCAAGAGTTGACCAATGGAAGAGTTAAGTTGTAGCTCAGTGGTCTGACACACCTGCCCCAATGTCCATCATTAGCCCTGTGCAGGAGTGTCCTTTGTAAAGGGAGGTGGCTCTCAAAATCAATGGGGGAATCGGCCTGGTCAGAGCTTGGCACGTGCAACCTGATTTGAGCCACATACATCTTAAACATAGTTCTCTTCATTTCCAAGCTCCCTTGGCCTTTTTGGTGCTTTCCTTGATTCTATACTAGAAAAGCAGTTGACAGGCGGCTCCCAGCAGCCAATGTGGTGTGACTTGTCCATCTAACAACCCTTAATTAGCATCCCATCTCCTTTCTAAGCTACAATAGCTTATTTTTACACACTGAGCTCCACACCCTCTTGCATTGGAGGAAAACAGAAACAGAGATCAGATAAGAGTGGGTGCTTTCGAATATCAGCTGACGGCCGGGGTGGGGCTGTCAATGTAGTTGTTTAAGGAGCCCACGTTGATGTTGAAATTATTATCCTGGACTGAATTTTTTGGCCTATTTATTGTTGTATGGGGGGGAATAAAACAAAACCCAACATGAAAGAAGCAGAGAAAACTGTCTTGAAGAAAGTTTTAGGAAACCTCCCTAACTGTGGGCGATTCGAAGTAGCTTGCTGTCCCAAATACAGTCCCAAATCACCATTACTGTCCTACTAACTGGGCTCACCCTTTTAGTAAAATGATCTATTAATCCCAAGAATCCATAGTTTGGAGGAGAAAAGGGATTTTAAGAGGGCCATCTATGTCTTATATAAACAAGTAATTATCAGACCGAAAGCATTGCAGACATTAATTGATTCTTTGAAATAAGTAGTTTATAGAAAATTGGTACACAAGAGGAGCCATACCTAGGAATCTGGTTACCAAATAGCATGCCTACCTCAAACAGCTTGCTCAATACTGTATTACGGGCTTTTCCGTATGCTTGCCCACTTAAAAAATGAAATGGGGAATTTTGATAATATGGATATAATTTTATAACCTGGCGCACTAGTTTTAGAGTGGCTCAAAACCAAACCAACACAGCACACACACACACACACACACACACACACACACACACACACACACACACACACACACACACACACACCAGCTTCATTACTAAAAAGTGAACAAATTTTATATGTGTGTATGCACGGATGTGTGTACATGTATGAGTGGAAACCAGGAGTGTTGTTACTCTGAGAAGTCAGCGATTTTGTGTGGCTATTCTGGGATCCACAAAATGATCCAAGTGTTGAATCATGGGGTTCCCTCTGAAGTGTTCTTATCAGAATGAGGGAAGTTCTTCCAGACCCTCCCTAGCGTCTCAAAAGGAAGATTCACCAGTGGAAAGAAAACAAGAGTTGATTCCACACCCAGAGCCCCGATGAACTTCATTCAAGACAGTTATCTGTTCTGTCCTACTCATCTCTCCTAAACACAATGTCTCAGGATTGAGTAGCTCACAAATTATATATACCCATTTATACATCCTCTGTCTGTCACATGGCCAGCTACCTCTCCTCGGTTTCATACATCTGTCTACCTCCAAGTCCAGGTGGTGAAATTCCCATGCCTGACTCTTTCCCAGAGTTCCTCTCTTTCTGCTGGACGTCCCACTTTCTAATCCTGCCTCAGCCCATTGGCCATCTGATTTTTATTGACAGGCGATGCTTCCACACAGTACACAAAAGATTAGCCCTACAACTCCCATATTCAGAAGGCCAAAGGAAGGACTTCGTGAATCTGAGGCTAGCCTGGGCTACCTAGGGATATCCTGACTCAAAAATCTAAAACACACAAACAAACAAAAAACAAAAAATAAAATAAAACAAAACAAAACAGAAGATGTAACCAAAACAAGAACCTTTCACTGCAATAAATTTCTCTAACACGGCCTATATCCCCACATCATTCAACCACAGGAAAACCATATGTAACTTTCTGAATCTTCTTGGTTTACTGAATGTACACTCCTCGTTTTTATGATATACGTCCTTGTGTAGGAACGATGTTTATGCTCCTCCTTCGTGAATCTCAATTTCTGAAACGCCACTGAGCAGTGGGCAAGTTCCTTTATGCTCGTGGCGTTTTCTATAGCATCCTTAACTGCAATATGTTTTTTTTCTCAAAACATTATATCATTTAGTCAGCTAATTTCATATCTATGAATAATATCTTGATGTGCATTAGCTAGTTAGAGATGTGGACAAAAAGTCAGAGCAATTTAAACATCTTTCAATAACTGTATAACTGTGTGGGTTTTGATATCCATACAATGGGATTTTGGTAGTTATTAAAAATATCGCTTTGATGAATTAGGACAAAGAGGGTGCTCGTGATGTTGAAAGCATAGTCCACAGTGAGTTACAGATACCCCATTCTTCTTTATGTCAATGCTAAGCCTTGCCCTGTCTTCTCAATGCGTCCCATCTCCACCTCTTGCCCATACAGAGCTCTAGACCTTACATTCTGAACACCTCCCAAAAGTTTCTGGAACTCCCCAAACTTCATACTTGAAATGCAAAGCTCATTTTCTTCCCTCATAATTTCCTTTCATTTCCCTAATCCGAGCTCTCGCCACCACCACCCACTAGCGCTCTACACCAGAGTCCTGGGCTCTCACCACCATTGCCCACCCACTAGCACTCTAAACCGGAGCCTTTATCTTTCTTACCTTCAGTCAAGACAAAGCCTTGTGGCCCTCAGCTCTGGAACACCTTCTACCTCCATTTCTCAGGGCCCTGACCCTGCCTTAGTTCAGTACCTCAGTATTTCTTGTCTGGACTATTGCTACAACTTTCTACCTTGCTTCTCTCTGAGTTTTCCAAACCCAAGCCCTAGGTCCTCTGCCAATGGTGTTCTTAATGTGCAAACCACATCGGCACTCTGCATTAAAAAAATCCTCCACGATTCGTCACAGTCTGTGTGAGGAAAACCAAAGATTTTAATGTAACTTCGGATCCTCATGGCAAATGCCCTTTCCGGTCTCCCTTTCCCGACTCCCCAGTATTGCACCCGTGCTCCTGGTAGGCACACTAGATTGCAGTTGTTTGGCTGGACCATCCCCCTCAGCGTCCTCCCCACCCCCAGTCCCCAGTCCCACCCCCCCCCCGGGATATTACACTTCAGGCACTGTGTTAACTTTGGGCCAAAATATTTAATGGCAATGAATGCTTTGTACAATTTTGTCAGACAGAGAGGGGAAGGAATTGAAAGACGGGGAAGGTTAACACGTGGTCCCTGAATGGGGCACTGACATTAAACTGTTTGCAATGGCTGAGTAAGTGAACCTCTCACCAGCAATAGGGTGTACAATTCAAGTCACTCTGGTAACTCCGACAAAAGTGTGGGAAGAGAAATAATGTATGGAAAGTGTATATAGACATGGACATGCCTTGACGGAAGCATTATACTAGGCTAAGTCATCAGGGAACTCCCCCATCTCGAGAAAGATAAATTCTGCATAGCATTCTTTTCTGAGACCAGTGGGAGGCTGTTTATCTCCTGACACCGACACTCCTTCCTTTTGTGTATGCTTGGGAGTATGGGCTCCCACACTAACCAAGTCTGAACTAGAACAGGACTTCTATCCTGTGCTACCTTGCAGGCTCTACCAATGACTTCTTCCCTCTGAGAAGTTCTGTCTCTAGCATAAGCTGTCTCAGGGAAGGCCAGTCTTTCCTCACTCCATCTCTACAGTGGTGGTGCTGGTTTTCCTGCACTCACACATTGAATACAGGACAGAGCCATGGACATCAGACAGCGCTTGGCACAGGTACTCGGTGTGTATAACAGGGACATCGACATTTCCTTCCTTTCTTTCCCAGTTCAAGAGGGAGCTACAGCGAGTGTTGTTCAGAGGTGTGTGAGAACTTTGTTTGACTTACAGGAAGACTGTAAACATTTTTTTTTTCTGAGACAAAGTTGAACTACAGAGCTCAAGGGGACCCTGACCTTGTGATCCTTTCCAAGGGCTGAGACTATAGGCAGGGGTCATCACAGTAAGTTTAAATAGAACTGTTCGTCTGCCACTTTGTCTTCCCCTCTCCCCTGTTCTCGTTTCCCTCCCTCCCTCCTTCTCTACTTTCTTTCTTTGACTTTTTCTTCCTCCCTCTCTCTTTTTCTTTCTTTTCTTTCCTTCCTTTTTCTTTCTTTGACTTTTCTTCCATCCCTTTCTCCTTCTTTAATTTCTTTCTTTCTTTCTTTCTTTCTTTCTTTCTTTCTTTCTTTCTTTCTTTCTTTCTTTCTCTCTCTCTCTTCCTTCCTTCCTCTCTCTCCCTCTTTTCTTTCTTTCTTTCTTTTCTTTCTTTCTTTCTTTTCTTTCTTTCTTTCTTTCTTTCTTTCTTTCTTTCTTCCTATGACCTTTTCCCCATCCTTCTCTCCTTTCTTCCTTTATTTCTCTTTCCCCCTTCTCCCCCTCTTTCTTCCTAGGTCCTACATTCCCAGGGCGTACATAGTCTAAGCAAGGACTCCAACACTGAGTTACATCTACACTCTACATTATCTGTCTGTTTTGATCCTTAGATTACAATAAGACTCTAGAAATACAATGCTTCATGTGAACACTGTTTTCAATATTATTTCATTACATAAGGAATTCTCTTCATATCAAGATTCATTAAAAAAAAAAAAATAAAAGAGCTCAATATTGCCTGCAGCCCGGTCTCTCTCATTCTAAGAACTTATTTTCCAATTCTAGTTTTTTATTTTTATTTATTTATTTTTGTTTAATTCACACTTTGTAAAATTAACAGATTCCTGGGGTTATTAAAAAAGAAGATGGTGACCATGCACTCCTGTATTTACTAGAAAGTAAACGGTTATAAACAGATACAGCCTGGGAACCCCTAAGGACATGTCCGCCTCTGCATTCTTCGGAGGAGGAAATGAGTTTTGTCTATTTTAAACAATCACGCCGAACACAATTGAGAGCTGGCTGGTGTTCAGTGGCCAGCACTTTCCTGGTGGTGTGGCCACAGCGTACTCCTCTAAAGCAGACTTCTCAGCATCGCTTTGGTCTCTAGAACATCAGAGTTCCCTGTACGCCATTGCATGTGTATTCTTGAGGAGCCTGGGCCTGAAGCTTTTTTATTTTAACTCATCAGTGAAGGAATAGCTACAAACCATGCCTTGCACTGTAAGGCTTATGACTGCCTACAGGAAATGAACGAGCAGCAGATTACACAGCAAGTATATAACATGCTCGATTTTCATGTCCGTGGGCGTGAATCTCAGATATTAAAAGAGGATAAGAGACCAAATGATGATGATGATGACGACGACGATGACGCCACCACCACCACCACCACCAACAACAACAACCCCAATAAAGTACATCTCCATGTTGAGTTCCACAGCCAAAGAGAAAAACAAAGTCCTGGACAACAGTTCAGTGTGGGAATTAATTTTTAAAAAGCATCTTAGTGTTTCCCAGATCCACACAGTTCTCTTGTGGGTACAGTGAAATCTGAGAGTGGTACCAAGAAATTAAATTGGAAAAGAAGTTCTCTCTTGCAGGGGTGGGATGGGGAGAGAGCGAAGCCTGTGCACTCCCTGGGGAGGGACCTGTAGCACTTTAACATACAGATCTGACCCAGGGCAGTTCTGGGACAATGATAGCATTGGTGTTGGGGTTAAAGAAGGGCCAGCATTCACCGGGGCATTGACATAGTCCCAAGTGCTCGTAGTAGGTTTTTCTGAAATGCGTTAGGTTAGGTCATTACAATGTTTAAACACTCTTCTCCCTTAGAGGTGAAGGGGAGGGATGTGGGGTGGGGATGGGACTCATGGAGAGGGGACCAAGAAGGGGGACATTTGAAATGTAAATAAATAAAATAATTAGAAAAATGTTCTCTGACTATCAACCTTAGTTCTTGACCTGAAAAATGCTGGATTGGGCAGGCATTAGGGAGCTTGGAGGATTAGTGGCTGGATAGATATGATCAATATATATTGTACAAATGTATGGAACATTCAAAGAATACAAGGAACAGATTACAGCATATTTATGATGTCTTCCTTCCTTCCTTCCTTCCTTCCTTCCTTCCTTTCTTTCCTTCCTTCCTTCCTTCCTTCTTTCTTTCTTTCTTCCTCTCTTTTTGTTTTGTTTGTTTGTTTGTTTTTTCCAGACAGGGTTTCTCTGTGTATCCCTAGTTGTCCAAACCAGACTGGCCTCAAACTCAGAGATCCACTTGTATCTACCTCACGAATGCTGGGATTACACGCATGTGCCACCCCTGCGCCCAGCCACATTTCTGATCCTTGTCACAAGTGAGCAAATGATGAATCACAGGAGTTGAGGATTAAAATGCCCGAGTGAATAAAAATCGTAATATAGCCTAGAGCTACTACGAAATCGGGTAACTTTCACGGGACACGCCTCCTGTGCATACGCTTTCCCAACATTATTTCATAATGATTGTATACAGTTTACAGTAGGCGTTATTTTCTCTTAAAAATATACTTCAAAAAATGCTGACATTAATAAATGATAACATATGTTAATTTCTTATGTTTGGCTTTTAAATATTTGTTTTTAATTCATGTGTTTGGGTGTGTCTATCCACATGACGATCTTTAGTGTTTTCTGTGCATTTATTTCTGGTGTCTTTTGGTCTGACAGCAAATCTTCCTAGTCTCTCTCTCTCTGTGTGTGTGTGTGTGTGTGTGTGTGTGTGTGTGTGTGTGTGTGTGTGTGTGTGTGTGTGTATGTATGTGTGTGTGTGTGTGTGTATATGTGTGTGTGTGTATGTGTCTGTGTGTGTATGTGTCTGTGTGTGTTGTACTAACAATTACTTTCTCAAAAAGTTTGCTTTATGTTTTACATGCCACCTTATTTTACTAAACCCTACATTTATAATTTTAACTTCTTCTGGATATATTTCTGGTTCTTTCTTCTGATTTTTCTTATGTATTTGTTTGTTTTATTTACTTGTGTTTCTCATAACTTTAACTTGTGAATGCAAGTTTGGCTGATTCTTTCCTCATATCTGGAAGTTCCATGATCTATATGTATAGATCTAGAATGGATACACACATTTAGTGAATATATATACACACATATACATCTATCTATAGATAACCTATTTATTATCTATCTATCTATCTATCTCTATCTCTATCTATCTATCTATCTATCTATCTATCTATCTATCTATCTATCTATCTATCTCTATCTATCTCTATCTATCTATCTATCTATCTATCTATCTATCTATCTATCTACTACCAACCAAGTTGTTGCTTTTGTTTTTATAAAGTGCACAGAGTGCTGCTAACTAAGCCATGTTGATTGTTCCACCTGGAGTTTTCTGATTTTTAATGTCTGAGCTTTCCCAGTTTTGAATAATCAATTGATAGTTTTTAATCAGAACAGGAAAGCCAGACGTGGACAGATTAACTTGCTCTTAGAGTCTCCGTTTGGCAGGCAGATGTGACTGTGTGGCTCATCGTTGCTCTTCCTATTTTGCACCCCTTACAGGAGCTCGCATTGTAACTTCTGGCTCCCGCAGGCCCAGGCTGTCTCTAACTCTTGTAAGTCACTAACACATAAGCAGTCCATACTTCTCTGGTTCTATAGCGCTCATTAAATTTTTGAAAAAATTGAACTGTGTTTTGGAAATTCCCTTAGGTTTTTAAAGTTCTGTGTGTGCCCATAGTTTGCCCAGTGTACTTGGGTTACAGTGGATCCAGTTACATATTACATAAATTCTCTACACGTGCGCACAGATGTGCACATTTAGAGGACATGCCTTTGAAATTTGGAGAATCCTTTCTACTGCAAAGCTGAAAACGCACCTTAACCAACCGGTCATGGGTGGTCAATGAGTCTACGTGGCGACAGACTGAACTGTGTGTGTGCAAAGGATTGGTTGGGCTTCTTTCTACTGTACCATCCTGGGCTTCATATCAGATGCACAGAATCAGAGAGCTGCACATGTAACTTCGTCTATTCATAAAAACATACTACTCTTCTAGGACACAGTGCATTTGTTACAGCAAAACTGAAAGAAAGCAGCAAGCTTTTAAGAGTTTTTACATTTTGTGGGCTTGAATTCTCTCAAGTAGTTGCAGAATTATACATGTGAACCTATAACTCACCAAAAGAAAAAAAGAAAGAGAAATCTGAGTTTCCCTAAATGGTGTAATAATTTTGACAAGAAAACAAATACTAATGGAAGTCAAGGTCTCAACTATTTCAACAAGATGGCCAACACATGGGGAGTAGCCTTCAGGAACTGCCCATTTTTGTTTTTATGGTGCAAAATACAGACTAAGTCATTCTGCAAGCCAAATCCTCAGAAAAAATGGCCAGTGTGGAAATAAATCTACCTTTTTCTGGATTTTGGATTGTAGAGAGAGTATCTTGTGTATTGTATGGATACATCACTTGTCAATTAGAAAGCCTATGGCCTATGGTTTAGGCAGGAAATGGAGGTGGGACATTGGGAGGCAGAAAGGATTCTGGGATAGAGCTAGGCATGGGAAGAGTCACCTGGGAAGATGTGAGGAGATGGATGATACCTGAGCAGACGTAACCAGCTGTGCGGCAGAACGTAGGTTAAAATAATGGGTCATGATTCTATCAGAGCAGAGCCTAGCTATATAGCCAAGCTATTTGTAAATATATTTTGAGTCTGACTCTTATTCTGAAAGCATGGGGCTGGGAGGAAGAACAGGGCCAGAGCTTCCACATTGGATTTCTTGCTATAATGATATTAGAAAATTTGTTTGATTTTTATTACTTCTTTCCAGTGTTTCTTTCAGTCTTATTTTCCTAATGAGCCCCTACTTGTCCCCCTATTTCTCACTGTCGCTCACTCCTCCCTCATCCCACTGCCCAGCACATGCCACTCCCTTATTCTGGTCTGGTTAGCATCCAACAGCATCTATCTCTTCCCCTACACAGTTATTAACAGATTTGTAGTGTTTCTCCCGCTAGGAAGTTACAATTACCCACAGAAGGGATCTTGCTTTATTTTATTTACTGAGTACACACAAGTGCCAACAACCCAAATGGCACCTGTTAATAAATAAAAAATCACTTATTTGTAATAATTTTATTTCCTTGCCCTTTGTGTTTTTTTTTATTGAGATATATGTGTGCTAGTGAGATACATGGGTACCGTATATGTTAACTTGCCTGAAGGAAGACTGTTACTCCTAGAACAATACCAACTGTTATTTGCTGGAGGTATAGCATGACCTGGCCAGTTACTGTCTTTGTCTATCTCATATAAACATTTTGTAAGTTCATGGTCATCTCATTCAGTTCAAATGGTAGAAGTAACGTGTCTAACATTCAGGATACATACCTCATTTTTCTCTTTGAGTTTCGTGATCATAACAATCACAGGACTGTCTTCTTGCCAAACCATCTGCCAGAAGTCATTTACAGTGTTGATCATGGGGCCCTGTGTGGCAATGAAGGCTTTCTCCTTGCCACTGTAGCCCTATGTGGAGTAAAGAGACAAACACATTGGCTTATGCTCATAGATTGTAGTGGACATTTGGGGGGATGATCTTCGGAAGAACGGAGGTGTGGACGTTCAAAAGCAGCTTCCTTGACTCTAGAACATGGTATTTCCCAGAAAATCCGGCTTGCCAGGTAATAATGGTTGTAAAGTTCAGTGCCACAAGGGCATCCACACATAGCTTGTACTCAGGGACTCCCAGCCAAGCAAGACTCCCAGCCAAGGAGGACCCACAGAAAGTAGGGAGGACTCTATGTGAAACACCTGTCACCAGTGTTGGTGAGACTATAACGTATACATTAAACGCTGGCGACCAAATGAAAACAAATTTTATTCTGAGGAAAGAGGAAAGAAAGCTGGGGACATTTCTTAGGGGGAGACAAAAGATAAAGGCAACAATTCCAAATTGTAGTCAGCATGCTAACCAGAGAGAAGTGTCTATTTACTTACCCGAATGTAATTAGCATTGATATAAGTACTCAATGGGTCAGTTATATTTTTTGGTCTTAAGCACACCCTGCTGAGGGGATCTGAGGAAGAAGTCAGAGAGAACACAGTGAGTAGATTTACTTTTCAAAGACAAAAAACAAAACAAAACAAAAAAATCTCCAGGTCAACCATTAGCAGCAAAGAGAAGTGTGTCAGTTCAGGGGTATTCACCCAGTGTCTGTGTGTGTCCGTCTCTTGATCTATCTCTGACATTTGGTGCCCTCACTGACCAGTGATTCTGATGTAGGTCTCAACATCTTTTAATGGAGTTCTGATTCTTGACTCCTCTCTCATCTGGACCCTTCTCTTTTTCTTTTAGAGTTGAAGTTTACAATCCCGCTTTTCTCCTGTTCCTTCAGAAAAGCATCAGGCTGCCCTCTCCCATTTCTTTGTATTCCACTCTATCACCTGACCCAGCCCTTCAGGACCTCGGCCTGCCTGGCCTCGCCTGCACCTGTCTCAGCAGTGCTCCTTGATTCGCTGGGATTGAAACGTATGCTATCAGCAAGGGTGTGTGGGGGGCAAGCGAGGGGGAGCTCAGTTCATCGAGTTCTCAGTCTGTTCCTCAAATAACAAACAACGTTACCGATCACCACAAGATGCCACTGCTCTCAACACTTCAGAGTTCCTGCATCAGTAACCTGTAAGTCTAAGAGAAGTTCCCTTCGGCAGTGGCTGGCACTCTATCAGCATATTCTAAACTGAAACACAATCTTGTTCATAGAAGGCAGACTTTTGCTCGGTTTACTCAAAAGACTACAAAACTCCTCCCTGCCTTTTTGGATGACCAGAAAGAAGCAGGATGACTGTGGAGAGGATCAGTTAGGGGTCAGGAGTAACCTCACAAAGGATAAAGAATTGAGGTTCAGCAACGTGGTGGGCCTCCAGCACTTATGGGAGTTTCTCTGATGGATCACAATGGGCAAATGAAAGCCCAGTAGGGCCTGGGACGGTGTCCAATGGCCATCTGATCAGCTAGAGTCCTCATAAGCCAAATGACACGAATCATTTCAAACCATGTCATTGCCTCCAGGCCTTCTGATATCAATGCCACATCTCTATGTTTTCTACAACAGTTGGTCAGGGGCATATTGGCTTTTATTGGCATTGGCCATTTCTACCTAATTTTACATTGAAAATGCTGTATTCATTTTTAAAGGAAGTGTCTCTAAAATAGTGTGGCTTTAGCACTTCATCCTCACCAAATTCGGTCAATCCGTGTTATGTAAAGTGTATCGTGTTGTCTATAGTGAACATTCCTATTGTCGTGGAGAGCTGATCTCAGCAGGGGAGGATGGTGGTGACTTGGAAACTCGTGTGTAAGGACGACGAGAAAAGAAGAGACAGTGGGGCTCTTAATAGTCTATGTTTGAAACGGGATTCTTCTATACATATGGTGTTTACTTATTTTCTGGAATTTATTCTAGATAAATGAATGACATATACACACCACCATTTAGGTAGGGAAGGAAAATAGAATCTAATATTGGTTCTTAATCTATTAGTTAGGACTCTACTAGTTAGTAGAGGTTACACATTGAATGTCTTCAGTAAATTCAGAGCGTAGTAGTGTCCCTGTTTTTCCCCCCTGGGGGTGGGGGATAAAGAAAGGAAAAAGATGAAGTGGCCCTACACACTAAGGTTTTTATAAGAGTGAGAATGAAACCTAACTCTAGGATCTTGCTTTAGCTACAGAAGTTGGCCTTGTAATAAGCACACCATATAAATCTAGTGTCTATGGAAAACACCATTGAGACTTCTCGCTATACATTACCATTTAAAGTAAGGAATAGTGGCCATAGTGAATGGGTTTTGTGTATATATCACTTTACATTTATATAAATAAGTAAATATATATGATGCGGCATTATACATGTCTGTTATGTATCATCTCTCCGTGCTGACAGGTGTTGGGTCTTCCCTGTTGCTTCTGTGATTTGAGAGAGAGCGTTTACCTCTAATATTTGTTTACACTGCAAGACAATTTGACCCAAACTTGACCTCTGCCCCTTAACCTACTACTTAGCCTGCTCTGAACTTGACATGGTCCTCAAAGAAACTGCAACAATTCAATTGGCTGTTGGTTATCCACAGACTCACAAAACCAGATAGCCTTTCCAGTGCATACATACACGGACAAGCTTCCAGCCAAAGAGCTTATTATGGGCTGGCACAGTAAAGGCAATCACGATATTTAAAGTCCTGATCACTAGCTAATTATTCCATTGTATGATGGCTTAGAGACTAAAACAAGTCACAAAGAACAGGTATGTCTGATACTAAAGTCTTCTCCGATACTTTGAGCCAATGGTGGGGCTTGTCTAAACTATCTATCCTGAGTTACTGCTTGGGAAACAAAGGTGGGAGTTTTTGAGCTACAGATCCTTTCCACTGAAAATCCATCCTTTCAGCATCAGTTGTCAGCACTGTTACCCTGGACCAAGTAGCCCACTCAGTTCTAGAAAGGGAAAAGCTGATTCAGACTCCACAGCTGTTGTCTGATATCATCTGTGGCAGGAAACAGAGAAGGCTGGGCTTTGAAGCAACCAGCACAGACTGAAGTCTTCGAAACCAGAGGACATTACCATCATTGCAGTGGGACACCTGTCCTGATTACTTAATTCTTGGTATAGTTTAGAAAGAATTTTAGGGAAAAGAGAGAGAGAGAGAGAAAGAGAGAGAGAGAGAGAGAGAGAGAGAGAGAGAGAGAGAGAGATCCTTTTTATTCTCTCCTGATGAGTACACTCATAAATAAAATATCTTTTGATAATGAACTATGGCTTAAGAAATAGACTTAACTATCTTGACCCATTAAAAGTACATTACAGTGGAGTGATTTTTGCCAGAGGAGGAGACCCATATACAGCATCGATAGTAATTCATTATTTGATTGAAATGTTTCTATTAATACAAATATGAAAATGTGTTTTGTACCTTATGAATAAACTAATAAAATTAATATTTAAAAACTCAGTACCTTTTCGTTTTTAAAATGAACATGTATTAATTATAAAAACATGTTTCATCACATCGAATTTTTATGTGTTTATGTAACACACCTTGACTATATTGATATCCCATCAGCCTCTCTCGATAGGCATTTGAATCATTTCTAGTTTTTAGTTATTATAAACTATGTTACTATTAATATTTTATGTACAATTTTGGGTGAACCTGTCTCATTTCACTGAGTATATGCTTAGGAGTAGTTATTTGGGTCATATATATTAATAATGACATATAATTTATATTATAACATTTTTCTGTGGTAAGAGGAACCAAGGCTAAAGTCCTGTGACATTAGGCAAACTCTCTACTATGAGTTGTGCCCCAAGGTCCCATCAAGACTTAGCTGTTGAGGAACTGCAAATTAAGCAGCTACTTTACTCTCCAGTCTTGCTAATGACATTTAAAGGTTCTGATTCCTCTCCATTCTTGTCAACATTTTATTGTGTCTATTTACATCACAATGATAAACGTGGCGGATATGAAGTGATGTTTCTCTTTGCTTCTGAGCTCTCTAATGGACAGTAATACTGGTAGTCTTTTATGCTTATTGGTCAGCTAGATGTCTTCTATAAAGAGTTTCTAGTCAAGGAACTTTCTCTATTTTTAAATGACTTTGTTGTGTCTGATTTCAGGGCTGACCATCCAATGGATAACCAATTGGGGAGCTCCTTCCTGGGCAAGGCTACTTTTCCTGTTCCCAGCATTCCTTAGTTGCCTATAGATCTTTGTCTATGGTTAGGACTTGGTGAGATTTGCCTCCTTCTATGTTAGCAAGTATATTGGTGTTGTACTAATATTATATAGACTGAACAGGTCATACTTTAGGAATACACACACACACACACACACACACACACACACACACACACACACACACACCTAAAGAAAAAGTCATCATGAGCCTGAGATAGAGCAAGGTAGATACTTGGGAATAGTTGTGGTGAGGAAAGAGAAAGGAGAAAATGATACAATTATATCTTAATTTCAAAAATTAAAAAATATTGTCCTAAAATATTGCATTGTCATCTTTAATACTGGGCTGCCAGAATACTTTTTAGATTCTATATACAAGTCTCTTATCAAATGTTTGTTCTGTAGCTATTGCCCCATTCTGTGGGTTATCTCTCTCTCTTTTTTTAATGATGAAATTTGAAATGTGAAACGGGTATTTCAGTGACACTCACTCCCTCTGTCTTCTAGTGGTTTGAACTTTTGGTGTCATCTAAGAAGCCACTGGCTACTTCAAGCTTATGGAGAATTTCTGCCTTCTCTCCCTCCCTCCCTCCCTGTCTTAACTCCTATCTACATGCAAGTATCCTATCCATTTTGAATTAGTTTTTATATATGGTCCAAGGCAAGATTCAATTTCTTTTCCTTCATGTATGGAATCATATAACCCTATGATGAAAATTAGTTAAACTTTGATGTATAATGCAATAGTGTTTTAGAACCATGGATCTTTGTTGGTGTGGTGAAAGTAGCATGATATGAAGTTACTCAACCTTGGATGACTGGCGATGCGCAGTCTTGACATATATTTCACCTCTAAGCTTGGTGTCTATGAGGGTGTTGTGAGGGTTGGAAAGACAGTGAGGCAGAGGTGAATGGGTGATACCGATTTATGGTGCAAATTTTCCACTCAAGAAACTTACTTGGCAAAATGGTCTTATAACGATTTTTAGTTCCATGACGTGGAATATCAATTTCTTTGGGATCCACAAAGTTCATTGGTATTTCCTGGAAAATAAATGATTCAAATTGTGTATTTAATTCTGACACAAAGAACATCTTCACATGGGGACATTGGCCCCATGATCTACTGGACTTCAAAGTCATTTAGAAAACAGCAGACTAGTACACCGGCTGGTCAGAATCTTAGTAGATAAGATACAGCCTGTAAGCTAACGTCTAAGAAACAGCCCTGTGTATTTGGAAACATTCTTTTCTAGTAGTTACTACACAGAGAGAGAACACTCAGTAAGCCTCTGGCTGTGACATCACTTTTCAACTTTGTTCAAAAACTTAAAAAACCCCATTCTCTTTCATTTTCCACTGTTCTCGGGCACACACTGACAATCTGTCGGAACCCCACATTGTTGCTCTCCGTGTTGGTCTCATCTTTCCTTTCAGGAATCTGGGCTCTGCCAAGGGCGTATTTCAGAGACGCATTGACAGCCCCAGAACGGGGTCTAGATGCTAGGCAGTGTGACATTAACCAGCTCTTTCATTTCTAGGTTTAATTTGCTCACATAAATGTGACACACAATGGCATCTCATCTTACAAACTCCATGTCGGTATCTTACTTCGGAAGGTTGATGATATTTGGTGTCTCTAACAGGGAGTCTAACACACTGCTGTTGGCTCTCCACTAGACTGGTGCCACATATTTGAACTGACCACAGGACCATCTATTTAATATATTTGATCAGTATAGCTTAGGCTGTGTAACTCTGGTGTCAGGTCATCTAAAAACATGAGTATTTCTTCAGGCAATACCTAGAACTTCTTCTCCAACTTTATTCTCTGTGTGTCGTATCTTACCATGCAATATTGATCGCATGCAAAACGATGCATTATTGATTTTTCTAAAATAACTTTGTATAGCATTCATTATTATTTTTTAGCCCATACTTGGTCTTTCTTGAATTGTATTACCCAAATTAAAAATGAAAACCAACCCCTTCCCCCCCCAAAAAAAAGAAAAGAAAAAAGAAAAACCACCCTGAGTACTGGCAGTAACTTCTCCATTAGTTTGGCTGCCTCATTCATCAAAACCAATGTTTTGTTTAGTGTTACAGATTGTCTCAATTTCTCTGAGAGTATTTTATCTTTGACACCTTCCGGCCAATCGGTTCCCCTCAGTGCCTTCTGCACTGCAGACTCAGTGGCTTTTCTAAAGGAAGCTTAAACCCCGTTCCTAAACATGAATTAAAATCTATGGTTTTATCTGTTTTTCTTTTTTGTGTTTCTGAAGCTCTGCTTTGGCCATTTTCAATTAAACCGAACAATTCAATTCCTCACTATCACAGAAAGGCTGATTCCTAATCTAGAACTCTCTCTCTCTCTCTCTCTCTCTCTCTCTCTCTCTCTCTCTCTCTCTCTCTTTCTCTCAAGTCCCTGTGGACTGCACACTGCTGGTTCTTACATGCTCCGAGTCAGTTAAGACTTGCCTTGCAGCCTCAACTGTCAATCAACAGGTAAAACAGTTGACTAAACCCATGGCACTTCACCGTGTGCACTGCAACGGTTTGCCCACAGCTCGAGATAGCACCGTTTGCAGATGCAGACCAAGTGCCTAGAATACAGGACAGAGTAGGAAGGAGCTGCTCACCATGAATTCACTTTGAAGCAGGTGGGAACTTGCCACGACATCCCTTAGCTGTGGCCTTGTGAGAACTCGGCTGGCTGACTGCAGGTACTCCATGGCTACCTTCTCCCGGGGGGTGGAGACGGCCACAAAGGGTTCCACGTTGCCCAGGCTACTCATGTCCAGTGTAAGAGATACATTGGAACCTCGTCTACAGGGAAAAGAGTGTTATTACATTTAAATATCATGAATTTGTTTTATTCTACATGAATTTGAAATATTAGTTTGATCACAAAATTTGTCTTCTTTGTACAAAAACACAGTTCGATGAGATTTTTCCAGAAATAAGGGTCACAAATGTAGTAAATATTTTGTATCGTGACTGACTATAACAAGTCTCCATAGCCCCTTTATAGGAAACTGGCAATTTTATTGTTGTAAACAATTCTGAATTGAGAACATATACTATAAGTTATTAGTAAACCTATTTGTTGCAGAAATGATAGGATGGTTACTAATTTTAAGTGAATTTCAGAAAAAGTGAAGACATTTGAATGGAGAAGTCACATGCAATACAAAAGAATATTTATATTGTATGTCTGGGAGTTCAAAGTCAAGATCATCGTCATTAAATGCTTTAGCCATTTGACAATGTAGACATGCTTCAAAATAGCATATACCATATCATAAATAAATACACCTTTATTGCTAATTAAAACAGAACATTAAAATACCAACCTCTACTGTAGTTTAAATCATTGCACCAAGATAGCATGTAAGTTTAAAAATGTGCGTGTGTACATAAATTTATACACTGTAACTTCTAGATGAAGCTTTTATACCAAGCGTTGATGATGACGACCTGAAGTTCTCGAGCTGTGGGCAAACCGTCGCAGTGCACACGGTGAAGAGCCATAGGTAGAAAGTCTAGAAGCATCAGAGGGTGTTTCTGCTTTCAGACCAAGAATTTTAATCTATTTTTAGTGAGGAAATGGTTTTTAAAGTGTTTCAACCCAGTGGTACTCGCCTTTAATTTTGTAGGAAATCTTGGTTCTGATTATGGTTTGTTTTAATTTCAGTGTACTTGTGAGAGTTTGCTTTTGCTGTCCTTCCTTCCTCCCTCTCTCCCCTCCCCCCTCCCCTCCCTCTCTCCCTCCCTTCCTTCCTTTATTCAGAAAGGAGTCAGGAGAGGCAGTTCAGGTTTGTTGGCCAGAGACCACTTTAAAGCACAATTCCATTCAGCTTTCCTGGATCACACAGTGTTCACAGCCTGTCAGTAGGGCGTATCCTGGGCTGCAGAGGTGTAGAGCATGATGGGTATCTTCCGTCTATGCTGGCAGGGCAGATGTGTGGAGGAGGGATCATTTGAATGGGGCCCTGGTCATTTGAGAGAGCCTCGGAGGAGAAATGGTATGGGAAAAGAACACTCGAGAGCAAGCAGAGCAGTCTGGGGTGGACTTTGGAATGTAGTTTGGAATCTGGAGCTGGGTTTTGCAGAGGAGATGAGAGAGGGGCGAGAGTTGCAGAAACTGCATGGCTCTCAGAGGCCGCCTAAAGCCAGCAGAGAAGACCATACCATTCTACCTGCGTTTGTTTTGGCTCCTCTCACACATCCTGCTCACACCTGGAGATTCAGAGCCCCTCAGAAGCTATGTCTAAGTTCATTTGCTTTGATGAGAGAGTTTTCTGAGGGGTCCACGGTCAGCTGAAGGCTGTAGGATCTACTCAGTTAGGGAGCCTGGCTTTGTCTTGGCAAGGGAAGGAAGAAAGGGAACCAATACATTATGTTTCTATTATTTGTCAAGAACTGTTATGCAGCCCTTTTGCGTATGGAATGCCAACATTCATAGAATCCTTTGGAAATACGGATTCCCCTATTTTACTGGTGTGGGGGGGGGACCATCTCTGAAACACAGCTGTTGATCAGAGACTCGAGTTAGAATATAAAACACAAGCTCTTTTTCCTTTGCCTCCCCGAGTGAGAGTCGGTTGGCAGATTATGTTAGGCTACACAGAGCTGCAAGTCAAGTGTCTGGGAAGGGGAACAGTCAAGAACAGTGTTCAAATACAGATTTTTATCTTCAAAAGCACTTTTGTTTGGCCTCAAATCTTGCCTGTCCAAATCCCTGATGTGTTCCTAGGGTTCCTTAGCTTCTCTGCATCTCTTTTCTTTTCCTATCTCTTTAAAAGTGAATAAATGATTACGAGTACAGTACTTAGAGAGTCACTGTACAGGCGACACACAAGGAATGATGTCAGTTGCTTTCAGAAAGTAATGCATGGATATTATTAAATTTGGGTAACAGTGAACAAAATCCTTTCTAACTCCCTTTTTGCATTTCTCTAAGGGATCTATTTTTGGGCACTTCCACTAGAACTGCAATTGTCTTTTAATCAAGATTCTCTTTAATTCTTTGAAATCAATGGCTGTAACCTACACATTTACCACTAAAGACAAATACATTTTGATAACTAATTGTCCTAAAATTTCCCTTTATTACGGCAAATCTATTTACCCTAAGTCCCAGACAATCCCATAGATCTCACCACCTCAGACAATGTCTCACAATTCAACTGTAGAATTAAATTTGCACAGGCTGACCCTACTAAGAGCATTTGCCACAGGACAGCCTCTTGTGCTAACAACTCCCACATGCTTGTCATAAAATACTATGGTAGGATGTTGTTGACTTGGAAAAAGAAAATCTCTGCTTTTGTTAGTTCTTCTTTTCAAGGAACAAACAATATTTGTATTAATTGATATATGGCGCCATTAGGAAATTGAATCAGATGGATCAACTTACAAAAACTAACTGGTACATATTGCGACTTCCAGTCTGCTTAGAGCAAAGAGTAAATATATAGCCACATTTTAATTTTTCCTTATGAAAACAATATGTTCACTGGGGGAATTTATAAAATTTAGATGTTTAAAAATGGAATTAAAGTAACTAATATTTATAATTTTTACTAGTATTTAAATTGACTTTAAAGTCTTTCCAGTTTATAGGGATCAACAAGAGTGGCTAGTGGTTACAGTTGTGATTTCTTTGTTTAGAGAGATGGATGAATTAATCTTTACTATGTTCACTGTTTATTTTTAGGTCTTTACCTTTAAAATTTTTTTATTTAGCCCTATCTTTCCAAATTTTTATTCGGTGTCATTTATATATCACCACTATGTTTGTGGTGTGACATTGTTTCTCAGACCCATTTGTGGCAAACGCCAGTCTGTTCTTGCTTTAAAACATTAAAATTGTTTAAAATGTATATCTATGTTCAGTTAGGCATACTGATCTTTCTGAATACACAGTAACTGGCTTTATTTACTGGGTGTGTCTCCGTGTGCAGCAGCACATATGTTAAGGTCAGGGAACAACTTTGGAGTTGGTTCTCTCCCTGCCTTTGGAGTTCTAGGGAAGGAGCTCACGGGCTCTGCCCTGGTGGAGGGAAAGTTCTTCTACTCCACGAGCCATCTGATCAGCCAAAAAATGTATTCTTTAAAAAGTTAATCACTGTGGTGGTCCCACATAGAAATAGTCCCAAAGGCCCATAGGGAGTGGCACTTTTAGGAGGTGTGGCCTTGCTGGAGTGGGTGTGGCTTCGTTGGAGGACCTGTGTCACTGGGCGTGGGCTTTGAAGTCTCTGAAGCTCACATCAGGCCCAGAGGCTCACTCTTCCTGCTGCCTGTGGCTCTGGATATAGATCTCTCAGCTGCCTCTCCAGCACCATGTCCACCTACATGCTGCCATGGTTCCCGCCATGATGATAACGGACTAAACCTCTGAACTTTCAGTCAATCTCCAATTAAATGTTATCCTTTATAAGAGTGGCTGTGGTCATGGTGTCTCTTCACAGCAACAGAGACCCTAACTAGGACAACCATTTAGTCTACTAGTAATTTATTTGGGTCTAGGGTCAAAGGTGAATTCCCAAGTTCTTTCTCTTCCTTTCCTCCCAGATAGCTAATAAGTATGTTTTTTTTTTTAACACAACTTACAGAATTTAGAAAAGAATATGTTTTAGTAGATACATTTTTTAGATAGCTACCATCCACTGTGATCTGAAGGGGGGAAAAGTGACTTTATTAAGCCAAGGAAATATGAGCTTCTTCTAGTAAATGTCACAAACCAGTGTGAGTAGAAGTAAAGGCAGAATCTGACAATTCAAAAACAGCAAACTTCGAGATTGGAAAAATTAAAACTAAGATAGGTTTAGAGGGAAAAATCCGTGAAAATAATAGGCGATCTAGACTTTTAATAATAGAGTGTGGAAGAGTACGAACAGGAGCTCTTCCTGAGAACTTTGCCTCTGTTTTGCTGTGCATGTGCAAAAAAAAAAAAGTTTCGACATTTCTTTGCCTCTTGATCGCTGGGGGACAAAAGGGAACACAATAAAAAGACTTTATCAAGCTTGCCGGGAGCACCAGTTATTATTTATGCCAAAAAGTAAATAGGAGGGAGGAAATTCAAAAGATACCAGTGCAAACAATGGAAGGAAAAAGCAAATTCTTTAGGCAAGGTAAGAGCAATGCAGCAAACAGCAGGCTAATTACAATTAAGCCAAAAGGAAAGCGCACACAAATGTTATGAGCCAGGGCCACACTGATCTCAGCAAGGGAACATAAACAACTCTGCTGAAAATGTCCACGTCTGCACCGCCGTTCTGAGCAGCCAGGAGGTGGGAAGGACACATCGCTACAAATCCACGAGCACTTTAACCGAGGGCTGGGCTAAGTCAGAGGCCACAGAAGGCGAGGGATTTAATGCTTGCCCTTGGAAGCTGGATTTTAGCAGAAAAGGGAGTTTCCACACAAGGCTACTCTCCTTGCACTGGCCACTTGGTCAGGAAGAATGGAGACTTCTAGCAACTTCTCACTCAGTGTCCTCCAAGAATTTAAATGAGGACAGAGGGAAAGGAAACAAACCCGACCATTCTGCCTGTGCTCTAGGCAAACGTGTGCCTCAATTATTACTTGAGGAAATGCCAGGCCAGTGGGTTATATCCAAGCCTTGGAATAAGAATGGAAAAACACACAGCTTGAAGGTGGTTAAGACAGTGATTTGTATAGTAACGTCTCCACGGTGCCCACATCTGAAAGGAGGACTTCACAGGCCTTCAGTCTAACTGTCGCCCCCTATGACTCATGACCACATCAAATCTGGATTTAGTCATTAATGGTGAGCTTAAGGCCCTCTATATCTAACTAGGTATTTTAATTCTTCTGATTTAAATTGTTCACGTACTCAGTTTTCTAGGAGACAAAATTACTAAGAAAGAAGATTAGAAAAGTAAATTCTTGTTGATTTGAATAGCAAAAGTAAAGCAGTGAGATGGGCCCTTCTCCCTGTGGGACTGACTGTTTATAACTCCATATTCTGCCACTATTTTGTCCTATGTTTTAAGGACTCTTAATTAACAATATGCCTCCCTTCTCCCATGCCTTTACTTTCAAGTAAATTCTGGATGGTGGCCTCTATCAAAATTCCTTTGGCAGATGGAAGGGCAACATTTTTACAAAAGAAAAAGAGACAAAACCAAAACAAACCAAGACCAAAAAAAAAAAAAAAAAAAAAAGCCACCACCACCAACAAAAAACTAAGAGAGTTAAATTGTAACAACTGAAGTGTATAGAAGTTGA
Source organism: Rattus rattus (assembly GCF_011064425.1). Lineage (NCBI taxonomy): Eukaryota > Metazoa > Chordata > Mammalia > Rodentia > Muridae > Rattus > Rattus rattus. Next base: position 194,385,239 of record NC_046154.1, on the reverse strand, counting down.
AATAGCTGGGTAGTATGGTGGCTCATATAAAAATTTCCCAAAGGAAATCCTGCATGAATGAAAGGAGGTGGCTCAGCGGTTAAGAGCACTCTCTGCTCTTCCAGAGGTCCTGAGTTTAAATCCCAGTAACCACATGGTGGCTCACAACCATCTGTAATGAGATTCGATGCCCTCTTCTGGTGTGTCTGAAGAAAGCTACAGTGCACTCATCGTATACATAAAAATAAATCTTTTTAAAAAAGGAGATATAAAAGACGCCTTCCAGACATGAACCTAGGAAGATGGGAGATGCATTTCGCTCTACACCACCAAGAGACTCTTACGATGTAGAGAGCATCTTTGGTGTAGGAGGTGATGCATTCCCCCCCCCCCCACTGCACTGGGAAGAATCTTGGCTTCTCTGTGCAGTGACTACACAGAGAAGTTTCAAGCTCCTACCTGGATACCTAACCCTCCTGCCTCTGCCTCCTGGGTGCTGAGACTAAACTACCATGCCCAGTGAGTATCCGACATTTTATATAAGTCAAGGCAAATTTATTATTTAAAAATTAGAGTAACCAGTAGAGCACCCACGAAGCAGAGGCAGGTGGATCTCCTTGTGTTCAACATCAGCCTGGCTTATACGGCAAGATGAATCCAGCCAGGGCTGGATGGCTGGATGACAAAGCTCTATAGCAAAAGATTAAAAACAAACAAACAAACAAAAATTCCCAACCTTCTTCCCTCCAACAAAATCCTGCAGGTGCATGTGGGAAATATACATATGGGAAATATGTAAGCGTAAACTTGTTACATTGTACTCTAGGCTCTGGCCTTGGAAACTGATTAAACGAATGCTTTGCCCCAAGACTTATACTTTCTTGGTCTCAGACTTTCTAGATCGTGACCAAAAGTAATGACAACCACTGGGCCACACTATAAAAGGTAAAGAAAGATAAATATATTGTATTTTTCCCAGCTTGGTTTCCTGTACACAAAATACTTGTGTGAGTAACTGTCACAACAGCCACATGGTAATTCTTACCCCACACTGTATTAATATGGTGATGTGAGATCTAAGGGTGTAGAGGAATTTTAATCCTACAACATGGCTGCTCTGGATGGAATACAGAAACACCTTTAATCCCATGAGTCAGAGGCAAGCAGATCTCTGGGTTTAAGGCCAGTCTGGTCTAGAACAAGTTTCAGATAAAGAAAAGTTAGGTCCAGGTGTGGTGACACAAGTGTTTAATCCCAGCATTCAGGCAACAGACACATGCAGATCTCTGAGTTCTAGTCAGTCAGTCTGATTGAGTCAATGATTGGGGGAGCAGGGGTGGGGTGGGGGGAGAGAGAGAGGGAGAGAGAGAGAGAGAGAGAGAGAGAGAGAGAGAGAGAGAGAGAGAGAGAAGCTTTTACGAGACAGGTTGCACGTGAAGACAGAGCAAGCCAGAGAATGAGAAGGAGCCAAAGATTGTAAGTTCGTTTGAGGCCAAGCAGAGCAATTCAGTCATAAGTAGACATTGAATCAGTCAGCCTGGAGAGGAGTTTGGCCCGTAACAGCTGACTTGAACCAGCCAGCCAGAGTTCAGAATGAACTAGAAAGGGTGACTTATTCGGCAGCAAGCCTCTGAGATGACAGTTAGTTACATGAGGTGAATATAAGTCACTGTTACGAATAGGGTCGTGCACTGAAGAGTACTAAAGAAATGCAGAGTTGGGAGAACTGGACCCCGTTGCTTATACCACGTGGTCAGCTCTGAAATCATACATACAAGTAACTGTCAATTCCAAAGACTCGAAGGACAGTCACCAAAGTGTCTGAGGCTAACCCATTTATTGCTGGGGCTGGTTTCTTCACTCTAAAGGTATTTTCTACCTTGTCAAGCTCCTTCAATGTAACACTTCCTATCCCTGGGCCTTTCTCCAGCCTCTCCCTGTCTGGGCCTGGGTAGGCAGTAAGCTGAATCTTAATTCGGATCTGCGTCTTTTAGATCCATAGCCCCAAGTGTAGGAGCTCTTTCCCAGAACAATTTTTCTAATACGCACATATCATATTCACCAGAAATGATCTCTCTCTGCAGTGTGAACAGCTTGAAGCAGAGGTACGAGCTTCAGTTCTCCCTCTGTACCCCCTGGCACGTGGAAAGGGACACGCTCATTGTCTACGGAGACAGATGGCCGCAAGTAAGAGAGGGTAATGCAATCTGATGGCTTTCCCGGTTCTCCCAGAAGTGTGTAAACCAGAGGGTGACTTTAGATGAGATTTTGAAATTTTGAGTAAAAACCAGCTGTGGCAATGCACACTCATACTCTCAGCACTTCATAAGCTGAGGCGGGAGGCTAATTTAGGCTACGCTGTAAACACCAGGCCACCTAGAACTGCATATCAAGACCCCGTATGGAAAAATTGAATGCATAAGATATAATAAGTAAAAAAAATAATGAATTTTGGACTGTGCAGGTACAGGTAATGCTATTTTTAAGATTTGGTATGAAACTTGTGTAAATATCCATGAAGTCTGAGTTGTAACATTCTGAAGACCCGAGAAGATTCCATGTACACAAAAGCAAAGCAAAGCGCCACACTCTTCCCAAACCGAGAATGATTACTCTGTATTTTCTTCTGCCATGGGGTATTGTTTCCGCTGTCACTCACGAGGAGGACTCCATCAAAAAAACAAAAACAAAAACAAACAAACAGAAAGACAAAACAGAATGTTGGTAGCTCCAACTTTAGTTCCTAACTTTAGGTTTTTCTCATTCATACAATGACAATGAAGAAATTAGACCTCAATGAAGAAAGTGATCTTTCTAAAACGAGAAATCTGAATTTCAGTTGGTTTATATATAAGCGTGAACACGGATATAGACGCATATATGCCCCGTATTTTGTAATTAATTCCCCATTTGCTTACACAACTACCAAGAAATCCATTCAGTACTGACTATCTGCTGTTAAAACCATCAGCTGACTTCAGCTAACTCACGAATCATCAGAAAGTGTACATCTTTTTTTTTAAATGGTTCTCAACAAACTGGGATATGGTAGGGAGATTTCTCAGTCCAATGGAAGTCACACACAAAAGCCCCACAGATCACATTTGCTTAACAATGAAAGATTCAGATCTTTTTAAGCAGAATAATCTTGAAAAGGGAAGGTAGAAGACTCGCATTTTATTCCAAGTTCAAAATCTCTACAAAGTTACACTCATTAGCAGCAGCAGCAGCAGCAGCAGCAACGACAAACAAGAAAAACAGGTTACCATAAAGATGGATATGAAGATCGATGGAAGGGAATTCGGAATCCATACGTCAACAAGAAGAGATACCCAAAATAGAATTACAAGGAGAAGCTGTTGCGAGTACCCTGGGAGGCCGTAATGACGGTGGAAGGAACTGCTGGAGAGATTTCATGGAACCTGGAGTTCTTGCCTACTGTTACTTGGGAGTGGGAAATGGTCTAGCCATGGTGGAAAAGCAGAACTTCAGAACGTTAAGCCTGTGTGGCTCTGTGTTAGGTCCTCTGCACATCCATTTGGGTATTAGGCAAGCACTCTGCTACTGAGCTGTATCCCCAAGTCTCATGATATGTTTTATCTTGAGGCAAGTTCTCCCTAAGTTGCAAATACACTGGCTTGAACGTGTTCAATCTCCCTCTCCCTCCTCCCCCTCCCCCTCCTCTTGCCCCTCCCTCTCTCCCTCTCTCCCTCTGTCCTACACAGACCTTGGATTTGTGGTCCTTCTGCCTCGGTTTCCACAACTCTGAGATTACAGGCCAGGGAGGCTGCAGCTCAGATTCTTTCCAGTCTTTATACCAAAACCCTAAACTTGTTTCTAGTTGTAGGAGAGAAACATTTATAAAGTTACTCTTCACAAATTAAAAACAAAACCAGAACATTTCCCGAGTACAGAATGATTTGTGTTAAAGACTCGTCTATCTAAACCACGTGTAGGTTTATGTCTGCCATCCCAGGCCCTGGGAGGCAGAAGCAGGCAGGAGTACTTGGAATTCTAGGCCAGCAAGGAACACATAGCTAGACCTTATCTATGGACCGACTGATTGCCTGATAGAATTTCTCTAATCCAGGCTGACCTTAAAACGTTGCTGAAGAAACCTTGAACTTCTGATGTTCCCCGTTTACTTCCTAAGTGCTGGGGACATAGGAATGTACCACCACATTTGACTTACGCAGTGCTGGGGATTGAACCTAAGGTACCGTGAGTGCAAGGTAAGCAACCTACAACTGAGCCACATTCTCACCCTCAGCCTCTGTCTCCCATCTAAGCAGGCCTGCAATCCCAGCATTCAGAAGGTAAAGGCAGGGGGATCGTTTATTGAAAGTCAGCCTTGCCTACTTTGAGAGTTTGAGACCAGCCAGGGTTTCATTAGAGTCTGACTTTAAAAAAAAAAAAAAGTAATTACTTCTAAGGTCAGGGTCTATGCACCTTGAAAGGTCCTGATCTTGTCTAACGTCCATCACAAGTATTTACAAGGTCTCAGTTATCTGCTATAAGAAGCAGATATCTGGGCTGCAGGGACATCTCATTAGTTAGGAGCACTGGATGTTCTGCCAGAGGACTCAGGTCTGATTCCCAGTACCCACATCCCAGCTAACAAGCACCTGTAACTCCCATTTCAGGGAACACCCTCTCCCCACCTCCTGTGTCACCAGGCACATATGGTACACAGACATACATGCGGTCAAAATACCAATACACGTAAAGTAAAATTAAATAAAAAAGAAACATATAGCTTATGTCATTACCAAGACACCCCAAGATCTACCTTTACCTAAAATGAACTCTCAGCAAAAAGTATGAAAGTCTACCATTTCCAAAGTTTCCCCAAATGTTCAGCCAAGAACAACAACTTACTTGAATACCCATTCCTGTGTTTGTTCTGTGTTCATTGCAAAAGGCACCACCCACAAATGCAACTGTGGGCTTTGCTCAGCCAGGCACTTTGCGAATAAACTAGGGTGACCTTCGCCCTCTAGGGGACACTGGCCTTTCATCCGGGAATTGCAGAGTAGGGAGTTGCTTCCCTTTGGCCAGTAAAGAGTCAGTGACAGTATTTAAAGCTCCATCACTCCTCAGGTGGAAGGAAGGAAGGGGCCAATTACCTGGAAGGGTTGTGCTCCTGATAAAATATATGCTCCGGACCACCGTGATTGCGTTCCCGCCAGTATAAACACACAATCATGTTATCACTGCTGTCTCTGATAAGGGTAGAAGTTTAAATATAAATTATTGACAGGAGTTGCCAATAGTTAAAATAGGCTTTTCCCCCCTCAAGTGGCAGAGACTTGTCTCCTGGATGCCATTTGTAATAACTCATTGTTATTCCTGGGTCTTTTCTCATCCATCCACAAGCAAGATAATTGCAAGATAGCCTTGGAGTTCAAGGGTCCTCTGCCACAGTGCAGGCATCACACACGGGGTAGGATACAGGAGCCAAGCCTTTACTATGTTTCATTGATTACATTGTATCCAAGGAGCAGTGGGACTGGAAAAAAAAATACTTCTGGAATTCAAAAATATCACATACATTTTAAGGACTGAACTAGTATTTGTTATGAAAACTACACTTTGATGCTTCCAATAAGAGACACAGCCCTTTCTCTTCTGGAAATAAAAATATATATTTTAGCTAAATAAACAGAAAGAAAAAATTTCCTGCAAACAACTTCTGACTAATATTTTAGAAGCGGTTAACAATTTTGGTCTAAAATGAAAATCAAGTATGCACTCCTCTTTCTTGTTGAGGTGTAGTTGGTATTCCACAGATTTTACAATTCTAAAGTGCAGAACTGAGTACGTTCGGAATAGTCACTGAATTGGGTCACAGGACAGGTGTGGTTGCACATGTCTTTAATCCCAGTATTGTGAGTTCAAGGCCAGCTAGCGCTACACAGTGAGTTCCAGGAGAGAGAGAGACAGAGAGACAGAGAGACAGATAGATAGATAGATAGATAGATAGATAGATAGATAGATAGATAGATAGATAGATAGATAGAGAGAGACAGAGAGAGAGACAGAGAGAGAGACAGAGAGAGACAGAGAGACAGAGAGACAGAGAAGTCAGCACAGTAAAATTTAAAACATCTTCCTCACCCTCAAAGGAAACTACCTTCCCTCCCTACGGCTCCCTCTACCCGGGCCTTAGAGATGTCGTTTACTTTCTGCAGTTATCGGTTCACTCATTTCTAGTAATGAGGATTGACCCTAAGGCCTTGTACATGCTAAGCTAGAGCTGGAAGCCTAAGCTACACGCCCTACATTTGTGCACCTGGAATCTTGGGGTAGCTGTGCACCAGACTCCTGCTGCTTGGCATACTGTCATTAAGGTCCCTCCATGTTGTGACACTTGGACGTCCTCCGTTTCTTTCCACCTAACATTTGGCTCATCTGACTGCTAACTGATGGACATTGGGTTGTTCCATTTTTTAAAAAAAATTATAAATTGTTCTACTATATTTAGATATAAATTTTCATGGCGTGCATTTTATTTCTTCTGAGTGTATGTCAACAATACATTGGATTGTTATGGCATCCAATCACTATGCTGGTGGTGGTGGTGATGGTGGTGGTGGTGGTGGTGGTTGTTCTTTTCCTTTCCTCCTCCCCTCCCCTCCTCTCCGTCTCCCCTCCTCCTCCTCCTCCTCCTCCTCCTCCCCTCCTCCGTCTCCCCCTCCTCCCCTTCCCCCTCCCCTCCCCCACTCCTTTCTGGAGACAGAACTCAGGCTTTGCGCATGCTAGGTGAGTCCTCTACTTCTGAGCTATACCAGAAGCTCCAACATTTCACTTTATGAAGCTCTGTCAAATGTTCTTCCCAAGTGGAGAGACTACTTACCATTCCCAGGCACAACATACTAAGTTTCTAATTTCTCTACATTTTTGTCAATTTACAATACACTCAATTGTTGTTGTTATACTATTATTATTATTATTGTTGTTATTATTATTATTATTACTGCAATCCAAGTGAAGGAGAAGTGGAATTGGGGCTTCAATTGCATTTTCTTAAAATTAATTGTATCGATGACTTTTTTTTTTTTTGCATTGGTTGCTTATCTTCTTAAAGAATCACCTGTTCTGATTTTTGTTTACTTTTAACTTGCCTTGCCTTCTTTTTTAGTTCTAAAGCTCTTTACATATGAGAGATGGTAGATCTTTACAAAACATAAGATTTATAGTGACTTCCTTCTATCTCAGCTGTCAGTTGGTTCTCTGTGATGTGGTTTTATGTGCCATCTGGACTGAGATATAGATGTTCAGTCATTAGATATTGGGGTATTTATATGAGAATGTTTTGAATGAAATCAACATTCAAACCAGTATATTAGCAAATCTAATTGACCTTTATAATTTATAATCCATTAGGCCTCACTAGTCATCCTGAACAAAAGAAGAGGGCTTACCCCACCTTCCCCTTAAATGAAAGTGAATGATTCTGGTTTGTACTGGTCTTTGAAATGAGATTCAAACTCAGCCTTTCCTGTATTCCAAGCCTGCTGCCTCTCAGACTAGAACCACCCCCTTGACGTTCTTTGGTAGATAGGCTACTGAGTCACCCTGAAGACACAGGGTCTTCCAGCTTCCTCTGTGACATCAGTAATTCCCATTAACATGCCTTTATGCTCATTTCCCCAATACTGATTTGTTTCTATGAAGACCTCTAATGTAAGGTCTGTCTTTGGGTGTTGTGTATTTGGTGTCTGACCTGAGAAATTACTGTATAATGTAGTCCCAAAGGTCCTAGGAACAGACAAGCTACAGTCTCCTGACTTATGTGACCAAGGCTAGCTGTGAATGCAGCCCAACACGAAATCACAATTCAAATGACAATACAATGCGTCCTTTTATGGTTTGTTTTTGTAACTTGAACGAGTGATTCTCAAGTACTAACTTTGTAGAGGACAACCTCAGAGTACAATGTCAAAAGCTTAGACAGACGGGAGACATACTTTGTCCTGTAGCTTTAATGACTGTAGAAGTCCTGACTTTTCAGTATAAAATTCTCCATGTGTGTGAATGGAGACATAATGAAAAATCACCAGCACACTACCAAGAATTACATGGGGGATGTCAAGATAAAACCTCAGTCTCTGTATCATAGATTAAAGTGGACATCACAGGGGCTGGTTCCAAGATCTGCTGTGAATGCCCGATATGGTTTACATTAAGTACTATATATACTCTCCTTTTTAAGTATATGTATCTGTGATAGTTTAACTAATAAACTAGGCTTACTAAGAGATTAATAATAACTAACAAATATCAGTGCACTATAACCATAGTTATATGACTGTAGCGTCTCTCTTAAGACCTCTTATTGTACTGTGTTTGCCCTTCATATCTGGTGACATGAGCTGGTTGCACTGTTTATTGTCGAGACAAGGTGAGCTGGCTAATGTAGGCATTGGGATGGGATGTTGTCTCAACACCAGCACGGGGTAGGGCTATCAGGAACTGAGGCAGTTCTCACGTGACTGATAAGACAGGTAAATACACAGCATGAGTACACTGGACCAAAGGATGATATATGTCCTGTGCAAGACTGAAGTGGAAATTTCTAGCTGTGTCATGTGATGCAGACTAATGTGATATTTTGCTGAAGCAGACTCATGGGATGCTTTACCGAGGCAGACCCGTGAGAGGACACGTGAAGTTTGGAGAGAGTATAAGTAGGATTCAACTGACAGTAATGGCATGCTTGCATAGCTAACCATGCAACAACCCTTCACTGGTCTCATATCTCCTCTGATCTTCACTTCATTGAGGGAGGCATGGCAGAGAACTTCTCGTGGCTTTCTGGCTGGTTCAGGTTGTCGACTTGTGCCAATTCGGTGGAGGCCTGGCTGTTTCTGCTGGATCCTGCCATCATTGCTGATTCATGTTTTGTGAACTGGACTGTTGGTATCTTGACCCTACTGAACTGGACTGCTGGTATCCTGACAACAAAGATTGGAATCGCTCCAAAGAACGAATTCCAAACAGGTCCACATCCCCTTGTCCTATTTGCTTCTTTTGTCCCCTACTTTTTGATGATGGATTAGGAAGGGCTTGGGTGGGGGGATCGAAGCATTTGAGAACCCTTTTTAAAGTAGGCTTTGAAAAATTTAAGCCTACACAGGACAGTGTGGGATAATAAAATTTCAACATATCATTCATAATGGATGAAATTTAAAACTTACGAACTATTGATCTCTATAATTTAAAAACATTTATTTAGTTTTCTTTTTAAATTTTTTTGTGAGTGTGCACATGCATGTGTTTGTGTGTCAGGGCACACAGGTGCCAAGGCATGTGTGGGCTTCAGAAGACAATGGTATAGGATTGGTTCTTTCTTTCCATGTGGGTTCTAGGAATTGAACAGAGGTTAGCACTGTTACTGATGAGCCAACTGGTCAAGATTTTGTGGTTTGGGGTTTTTTTTTGCTTTGTTTTTTGTTTTTCTTTGTTGCTGTTGTTTTTGTCTTTCTCTTTGAGACAGGGTCTCACTTTGCAGCTCAGGCTGCATGATAGTCCTCTTGCTATAACCTCCCAAGTGCTAGGTGACAGGCATGGATCACCATGAGCTAAGCTAGGTGACAGGCGTGGGTCACCATGAGCTAGGTGACAGGCATGGGTCACCATGAGCTAGGTGACAGGTGTGCATCACATGCTTGGGTGACTTCTACATTTTCAGTGTATTATTTTTGGACCATAGTCGATGACAAATACTTGAGACCATGGAAGGAGGAAGCTCAGGTAAGAGGGACTGTTGCAGTTTAGTCAGTGTAAAACAGGTACCCAGAGATGCCTTCTTGGCCTGCATCCCTGTGTCTTCCTATAGATCATCATCCACAGAACACGCTGATGTCCCTGCACCTTTACTGAGCAGTCATCTGTGATATACAATCTTTCCTTCAAGGGAAACACCGCTGTGCCGGTGTCCATCTAGAAAGCACTCATTTAACTTAAATGCAAAATCAACACATACTTATTATAAAGGCTTCATCTGTTTTGCAGTGCTGGGGGTCAAACCCAGGGCTCCATATATGCTAAGCAGGTGCCCCGCTACTGGGCTGCATTTTCAGCTCCTTTGTAAAGTTTTCAGCTAGTATGGTGACATGAAGAAGAAAGGCTTCTCTCCACGGTCCTTCTCTCTCCTAACTCCTGCTCTTGCACATACGACTCCGGGGCCTCATGTGCTTTCCCTTCAGCACATATACACAAAGATCATGAGTCTTAGGTCAGAACAGTCCACTTCATTTTGCATCCTTTCCCACCTTATATTATATATTGAAAAACTCACTAAAGCAGCAAACTAATTTTATAAATAGTTATTTGGCTATTGATAAATATCTACTTATAGTTATTTATTTCTAGTTCCTTTCACCATTACAATGCTACAGTTGGTTTTCTGGTGCTGTATACGTTTGCTCAGTCATGCAGATATATCTCCAGGAATATAAGTTTATCCTATTCATCCAGTACAGCGAAATTAACTATCTTTATCATTTAAGACATAGGAAGAGTAACATTTTATTTCCTCTTTATCAGTGCTTATCATTATAACAGAAAACAGCTTTTAAAATACTGCCATTATAGACATGACAGAAAGGACCATGTACAACCCCATTATATCCATATTCTACATTTATCTTCATGTTTTAAGTATAATTATTAATAATTTCCATCTTTTCTATTATCTACCTTATAAGCACATTTGAGAAAAAAATTAAATGCATCTCCATGGAAATTCATTTACCTATAAATCATAACATGGAGTTGTATACTTAAATATTATGAAAACCAAGACAGCTCTACAAAGTTTGAAATAAAAAAAGACACAGAAAAATAATAAAATATTTTCTCTTTCTTTGCCAACTATTTGTTCTGTCCTCTGGGGACCAAATGCCCCACTTTGAGATTTCATCAATTTTCTGGAGATGTAGGAAAATAGAAACTTCTTATGATGGCCTTGATATTCATGGCACTAAGCACCTGGGTATAGGACAGAGTTGGACCACATCAGGGCTTCTCCCTAGTCCTGAGAGATCTTTAAAAGTAACGTTTACGTCTAACATGAGGGACATTGCATCATGCCCTCTGGATGTGCAACTTGCAGCCATTAAGTTTTCTCTGCAAGAATTTGCTATCCAAATGACTTCTGCAACTGTACGGACAAAATCAAAATGTCCTAAACTTAATATATTCATTGACGATTTTCTAAGGTAAATGGATGTGGAAAATAAGGAGAATCAGTCTTTAACCACAGCTGTGAGAGAATTACTTGTCTCCACCCAACTATCCCCCCCCCGTATTGTTTTATGAGTTAATTCATTATTTCTCAGTAGAGTCTTTCCAAGTGGAATACACCTGATATTTACCTAGACAACTCTTCATCTTTGAAATATTCATAATGACACTTCTTTACATCCCTAGGACACGACTCTGAATAATGTGATAATGAACAAGGAGGGTCTAAAAATACTGTCTTTCAAATAAAGAGAGAGACGAGACAGAGATGGCATGGGACACTAACTGACTGTCAGGGGAGCATGTTAGCCGTCTTCAGATACACCAGTGACACTTTGTTCTGAACAATGGTCCTTTCTGGTGGCAAACACAGACTCAAGGGATATAGAGACGAGTCTCATCGAAGATGACAAGGACAGAGACACTAGATTCGGAAACTAAGAACACAGTGTTTCTATCTGATTTTTAAAAAGTAGCTCTAACTGCTACTAATGTAACTGAAGAAGGAGGAGGAGGAGGAGGAGGAGGATGAGGATGAGGAGGGGAGGGGGAAGGGAGGAGGGAGGGGGGAGGGGAGGGGGAAGGGAGGAGGGGAGGGAAGGAGGGAAGGAGGAGGAGGGAAGGAGGAGGGGAGGGGAAGGAGGGGAGGGGAAGGAGGGAGGGGAGGGGAAGGAGGAGGGAGGGAAGGAGGAGGGAAGGGAGGAGGGGGAGGAGGAGGGGGAGGGGAAGGAGGAAGGGAGAGGAGAGGAGGGAGAGGAGGAGGGGGGAGAGAAGGAGGAGGGAGGGGAGGAGGGGAGGGGAAGGGAGGAGGGAGGAGGGAGGGAAGATGAGGAGGAGGGAGGGGGAAGGGAGGAGGGGGAGGGAAGGGAAAATGAGGGAGGAGGGAGGGAAGGGAGGAGGGGAGGGAAGGGAGGAGGGAAGGGAAGGAGGAGGGAAGGGAAGGGAGGAGGAGGAGGGAGGGGAAGGAGGAGGGGAAGGGAAGGGAGGAGCAAAGAGAAGAGGAAGAAGAGAAGGAAGAGGAGGAAGAAGAGGAGGAGGAAGAAGAAAAAGAAGGAATAGGAAGGGGAGGAAGACAAGGAAGAGGAGGAAGGGGAGGAAGGAAAAGGAGGAGGAAGTTTCAAGGAACCTCCAAGGAAGTTCCAAGAAGGAAGAGGAAGAAAGAAGAGGAGGAAGAAGAGGAGGAGGAGGAGAGGAAGAGAGGACTGAGCACAGGACATTCAGGGCATCCTGACAAAAGTCACCACAAGATGCAGGACAAAATCACTATAGGGCACGTCCCCTCCATGTC